>NW_009953786.1:8809157-8870606 GCF_000747805.2 Chaetura pelagica
CATGCAGGGAATACCAGGTATGGGCATTTGGTAGATGCCCACCTTGTCCTACCACTTACCAGGCCTTCAGTATCAGCCACGGGTGACTCTGGTGGCAGTAGAGGGTAGCACGAAGGTCTTGCTCATGTGATTCTTGGCATAGAAAGGGAATGGCAAGAGGGGAAACCTGAGAGAGGTTGAGGAGCACCAAGGCCAGCCTTGCTCCTGGTTTTTCTGTGCTGGAGAACATGACAGCACTTTTGTGTAATAGTTTTTAACAAT
Organism: Chaetura pelagica; assembly: GCF_000747805.2. Taxonomy (NCBI): domain Eukaryota; kingdom Metazoa; phylum Chordata; class Aves; order Apodiformes; family Apodidae; genus Chaetura; species Chaetura pelagica. Next base: position 8,809,419 of record NW_009953786.1, read on the forward strand.
GAAAGAAGATATAAGCACGAGGGGAATAATGAGAATTTAGAGGGGAATTAAATATTGGGGAAGCAGCACCTTGGCAGGTGTTCACTAATGGTTTGTCAAGAAAGTCCAAGGAAAGAGCACCCAAGAGGCAGAAAGTGTCTACCGTGTGATCTGCCACCAGCTCCCTCCCTTCTCCTCAGGTGGGTGCCCTGGTGCATCACTGCAGGCCTGGCTCAGCCCTGTGCATTAGTGAAAAGCAATACACCTCTGTCTTCCATCACAGGTTTTCATCAGGAGAAAATATTTGACAGCTGTGGACTTTTTTTTTTTTTTTTTTCCCTCTCTCCCAACAGATTTTCACTTTCAGCGTGTACTGCCCCTGCAGTAAACATCAGGCTTGGTTGAAATGTTTAGTAGGATTCTCATAAGCTTTAATGAGAAGTTGGTGAAGCCTTCTCCTTCAACACAGCTCCAGGTGCTTAGATCAGGGAGGCTCAGTGGTCTGATAACACTTACGAACCTCCTCAGAGCAGAGAAATTGAAGAGTGAGAGAGGTTGTCCAGTTGGCCTCGCTCTCTCCTCCTTCCCTTCTTTGTCTCTGCAAAGTTTCCAATGTTATTTTTCTTCCTATTAACCATGCAAAATTTTGGTCTCAATTACCCTTATTCTGGCTGGAAATACGGAAACTTTGAGCAGAAATTTATTTTAGCTGAGCTGTTGAAAAGAAAATTGAGAAAAATACTTCTCTGAATAGGTAAGACACATTTAAAACTGAAATAAACAGATCAGGATATGTATGAGGGAATACACCATTTAAAATCTTAATAGTTTGGGAAATAACAGGGCAGTTTCTTAAGTAATTCATTTTAGTGCTACTAAGAAAAAGGTCCAAAGAGGCATGTTAAAAAACAAACCCAAAAACCTGTTTCAGGTCCTTACACTGGACTTGCATTTTTATTGTTTTAGTCAAGTAGCACGTTCTAATAATTTCTTCTCCCACTGACCGTATTTTGCAGAAGGCATTGTTCCAATAAAACAAAAAATCTTACTGCAATTAATAAAGTTGGGTGGAAGTATTTCTACTCCTCCGTTGTGGGCACAGGGTGGATTTGTGCAAGATCTTTCTGTTGAAGGCCAGAATAAAAAATGTTTTGAGGGCTTGGGAGTCCCTGGATGCTCACTTTGGCACATCACTGTTGAAGCGAGCTCCCTCCAGGCTGAACTGTTCGCTTCCCAATGCAGGATGGGATGGTGTGTGCAGCAGCTTGCTGTGCCTTTCTCCCACACGTTCCTCACCGCCCCCTCATCTTCAATCAGACGACGTGAAATTGAGCGTGAATTCTAAATAAAAAAAGGAAAAAACACCCGGGTGATGTTCAGATTGTAGAGTGCCATCATTTCGTAGGTGTATGAGAAGCAGCTAGCTAATTATGTTCCTAAGCTTGCAAGTAGATAAAGAAAATTTCACCAGTGAACCTAGAAAAAAGGGGGAAGAGGGCTAGGTTTGTGGTTTGGTGAAGATTTTACCTGTTGGTTTGTTGTGTTTTTTTTTAAGAAATCATAATAGTTTGCTGTTCTACAGCAACAGGAACTGTACTTCTTTTACAACGAGGAGAATATGAGTGGATCTTTTATTTTTTTAATTCATATTTCAAAACACTGTATAGCATATTAGTAAAACGCTTAACTGTATACTATCATTTTTTGTTTCCTATCCTTTATTTACCAAACAAAATCTTCTCAGCTCCTTGTAGTAACTAGGCTGTTTTTTTAAATAGAAGTTAATGAACTAAATTTACAGTGTCAACATTCCAGGATGTTTCTTTCAAGACTTTATTTGTTGTCCAAGTGTATCTTAGAGATAGTCAAAAAAGGAATGTCAGTAAGATGCTTCAGCTTGTTTTCTTTTATTTCTTGGGGAGAAATTTATCCTGTTTCTTGGAGCGGGGGAGAAAAAGAGAGAGCATTGAAATGTTTTTCTTCACATTGAGTGCCGATGGCCACCCAGGCCAGGAAAGCAAATATTTTAACAACCGCCACCCCAACAAAGAAAGAAAAAGAAAAATATTTGGGTCAGGACTGTATGTTGGGGGTGTCATTAAAGATTTCACTGTTTTATTCCCCTTCTCTATATTCAGCCCCAGAAAAGACCACCTGGGGCTCTCTTGCAGCACATTTTCACTCCTCAGTGGTGCTTATAAATCGTGCTGGGTTCTTTGCCTCTACTCCCTTTTACCATACGTGTATGACCTGAGCGGTTTTGACTCTTTCCATTGGTCAGGTACAGGGCAGCGCTGTCCCTTACAGGTCAGCTGAGGTGGGTAGGGTCCCTGCAGGTGAGACCAGGGGCAGGGAGCCAGCAGCAGCAGAGATGTCCCCTGGGGCTCCTGGGGCCAGCCAGGGCAGGCATGGCAGAAGGGAGAGATGAGAAATTAGCTGGCTGCACTGGAGACAGGTTTTAACAAGTGCCCTGTGATCAGCACAGCCCTGCTCCAAGCGGAAATCCTGCGTTTTATGGGGCTTGGGGAAAGAGGAACAGGGAAGCTTGAAAATGGCTCATGCGGTTTGCAGGTAGCCAAGTAGGTGCTTAGGGCTGAGCACAGCCTGAGCAGGCTGGTGTGTGGCTGTGACCAGAAAATAAACACTTTATAAAAATGTAGATGTTTGTTGCTTGGCCTGCTGTGATGGAAGACTATAGGTTCTCTATTTTTCCCTGAGGAAATGGGTACCTGTTTAAATGGGAGGGAGGTAGGCTGGCAGGACACAGGCTGAATCTGACCCCCAGAGTGTTTTCCTGCTCTCCATACCCTCTCCCTTATTTATTTGTTCATTTATTTTTTAGAGCGTTGTTTTTGTACAGTCTTGTCTTGTAAGCCTTACCTGCCATTCAGCTCTTGAATAAGCAACTGAAGTAGTGGGGGACACAGGCTTTTATGGTGCCGGAGGGTTGTGGTGTAGGGCCTATTGCTGTGTGCTGTGGGGTGCTCTGCAAGGTCAGCTGTCAGCTCGTAATTTCTGCTTCAATTAATGGTTAGGAACTTGGTGACTCATGTCTAATAGTTCTTCAAAAGTAGTAAAATAACAAAGCTGCAGCATTGCTTTTCATTTCCACTCATCCCATGCTGGGAATATATTGGTGAATGTGTTCCAGTTGTGTGGTTATTAGGCCAAGAGAGGTTCTCCTCCCTTTCTATTCTGCCTTGGTGAGGCCACGTCTGGAATATTGTGTCCAGTTCTGGGCCCCACAGTTCAAGAAGGACAGGGAACTGCTTGAGAGAGTCCAGCACAGAGCCACAGAGATGATGAAGGGAGTGGAACATCTCCCTGATGAGGAAAGGCTGAGGGAGCTGGGTCTCTTTAGCTTGGAGAAGAGGAGACTGAGGGGTGACCTCATCAATGTTTACAAATATATAAGGGGTGAGTGTCAGGAGGACAGAGCCAGGCTCTTCTCACTGATGTCAGATGATAGGACAAGGGACAACAGGTGCAAGCCATGCAAGGAAGTTCCACGTAAACATGAGGAAAACCTTTTTCACTGTGAGAGTGACAGAGCACTGGAACAGGCTGCCCAGAGAGCTTGTGGAGTATCCTCCTTCCCAAAGTAGTAGCTTGGGAAGTAGCTGGAAAGTTTGGGTTTTTTAAGGTAATCAGCCCACAACGTTTTTGTTTAAGGTCCTCCTAACCCTGGGTAGGGTGTGCGTGGTTTCTGGAGACGTGGTTTGTCCTTGCTCTCACCGTCTTTGATGGGAACAGCTCATGGCTGGAGAACACAAAAGTGCTCATTGGGATACTCAGAACCTAGTTTTCATCTCAGGTCTTGGGGGACAATGGGAGCAGGTAGAGGAGAACAGTAACATAAGTCTCTGAAGTGAGGTGTTGGCTTAATATGTATATTTTCCACCCCCAATTTGTGTTTGCCCTGAGAAGAGAACACGAACTGCCTAGGGCTGTTTTTCTTGGAAGACTCTTAAGAGTGGCTGAGTCCCTGTTCATGGCTGGAGCATGCAGCTAATGAGAAAATACCATCTCTTTGTGCCTTTGCTTAAGTTTTGTGTTTCAGGTATGCCTAGTCCTACAGTGGCTTGTATTGATTAGTTTTTCAGACTTTTTCTTTTAAATTGATCAAATTTCTGTTACTGTGTTTCACTTTAAAGCTGTAGCTAGTAACATTTCATTTGGCATATAAAAAATGAGGGCTAAAATAGGAGATTGCTGTGGAGAAATAAACTTGAAAAGTCCACAGAACAAGGTTTAGCATAATAGCTTGCAACATTAAGACCTACAAGTTCTTGGAAAAAACAGCAAGCAAAAAATGAGATAAGGTAGTTAAATTAATAAGTAGCTTTCAGTTTGCATTTAATGTGTAGTTACCCTAAAGAAGAATTTTTAATTTGAAGATGATTTTGCAGTCCTGTTCAAAGGGAATTTACCAAATAGCATAAAAAATTTCAAGCAGAGATGCTTTTTGGAGAAATAGGTACTGTTATGTTGGGCTCAGAAAGATAGTGGGGAGGAAAAGGGTGGAGCAGAGGCAGCTGGACCATTGGTCTGGAAGAAGTCCTAAGCTGTGTTACAGTTGGTCCAATTAGTTATAAGGAAGATACATGAAAATGCTCCAGCACTGGCAGGAGCTGGTGAGGAAGGAGTGGGCACAGTGGCTGGAGGTGATGAGTCAGTAACATGTTCTTTGAGTTAGATGATGAAGGACGATAGAGTTTGCAGAGGCTGAGTTTTAAAGACAGACTGCAATAAAGGAAAGGGTTTTAAAGAAGACAGGGTATTGAGTGAACTCCCTCAACACACCCCAGAAAGAAAAATCTCTCATGTGTAAATTTATTGAGAGGCTGATATTTACACATTTTGCAGTCAATGCTTGTTCCTTAGCAGACAAACACCACTGGGTGTTTTTCAGTTAATAAAAATGTCCCTCTGTCGATTCCTGTTCTTCTGAGTGATAGGGGAAAGAGAACACATACTGACTGAAGTGGCAGTGTTGCTGAATTGATGGAGTTACCCACGGAGGTGAAGATGAAGATGTAAATGAAAATGCAAAGGATTTCAAAATGACATTAGGTTGCTGTGCAACCATATTGTAAAATGACAAATGAAATTCAGTGCAGACGAATGCAAAGTGATGTCCAGGAAAAATATTCTGACTTTTCATTTAGATTGAGTTGCTTGTTAACATTCAGGCATGAGATTTTGGGGTCATATATTTGTATGAAGAAGTCAACTGTATGCTTACTAGCTGTCAAAAAGCAAATAAAACATTAGGAAAGTTTATGGCAGTAGAAGAGAAAAATGTATCTGTCATGGCATGTGTCGTGGTGTGCCTTCATCATGAACCCTGGGATCTATTCTGACATGTTCCTCCTTTTCCCTTCCTGACTTCCACCTCTAAAGAGGATAGATTAATATCTGAAAAAATCTGCAGAGGTCATAAGTCTATTGAACAGCCTTTGTATAAGGAATATTTTTGTATTTGTAGATGAGGGCCTGCAGTTTGAAGAAGAGAAATGTGAAAAGTTCACATGGATTCAAAGCACACTTGAAGAAACTTCTGTCAGAGTACTTGGTGGGACCTGTGGGGTGCGAGGGCAGCTTCTGAGGCTTGCTTCAGAGCTGTGTCATTTTAGAATCTGGGACTTCCTGCATGTCCTGTTCTGCTTTTCCCTCGACTTCTGTCCTAGGCTACTGCTGGAGTCTAGGCTGGACTTTTGGCCTGACTTGTGTATTTTGCTTTGCTTCATTTTTTGTTATATGTCATCAAAAAACCTTTTTTTTTTTTTTTCTTAGCCAGCAGTACTACTTATTGGCCATCTTAATATCAGGTAATTATAAGAACTTCCATATCCAAAGTCTTATTAAAGATCTAATTATTTAAATCATTTTCATCACAATTTCAGGATCTCAATAGAGAGGTTATTTTTTAAGGTGTATTAAGCTTAAGGTAATTAAGGTGTCTTTGAGCAGGGTTGTTGGTACTTTAGGTTCCTCAGTGCTGAATTTATCTACTTTTGTACCTTGCAAACTCAGTAGCGTTTGAGGAACTCCAGAAAGAATAATAAGCAATTACAGAGCAGTTTGACCCCTCAGAGAACTTGAAGAAAGCCTCCGCTGTTGTCTCAAGTGATGAAACACCAGCTCTTGATGTTGTCCTACCTGTTGAACCAGTTTTTTGACTTACAGTGTTGGGCATGCCCTCCCTCAGCAGTGCTTTCAGAGTACAGGAAAGATGGATGGAAAGTTTTTCCCCTGTTTGTCTGGGGAGTGGCTGGCTTGACTGCTTGCTGTGCTTTAGTATAGTATCTGTATTTGAGAAAATACACAAATTAAAGAAATCTTTTGGGCCCCACATATGTTTCTGGCAAGTGGAAAAGGTGAGGGGTTTTCTGGTTTTGTTGTTAAAATGCTTTCAGGTATTTCACGGGCATTTTTTAAATTTCTGTGTCAGGCTAGAGGGAAAAAAACCAACAAAACCAAAAAAACCCCCACTTCTTTCCAGTTTGGGGACAACAGATCAAACGCCACTAAACCTATCAGGAGGAGTGAACCTGTCTCAGTGCAGAAGGTAGGAAGGTACTCATAGCAGCAGCTTGGAGAAGGTGGATAAATAACAAAAAAAATATATATTTTTTTTTTTACTTTTAACCCCGGTATTGGATATAGGCATAGAAAAAAAAATAAATACAGCAGTCGAATCCAGGCCTGGAGCAGTGAATGCCTTAGAGGCTGCAAAATAATTATTAGGCAGATTTTAGTGATAATAATCACCCTGTCCTAGGTATGCAGCTCGAATTTGTCAGTCAGGGTAGAACAATGCTCTAGCCATCAGCATAGGAATGGTGTAATTATTGTGCTAGGTGGCTGATTAGGAGCTATGCAAATGACACCGTAATCAGCAATCGTGTTTGTGCTTTGTTAGAGGAGCAGACAAGGTGTCACTGAGTTGCCTCTGGTGGCAACAGCTCCTGGCTCTCAGGAGCACACCTAGGGTCCCCAGGCTTGGTGGGGCAGGTGGAAAAGAGGCTAGCCATGGGAAGTGACAGCCTTGCACAGTGGTTTACACAGAGGGAAAATGTGCCTGGCAGGAGATTTCTGAAGGTTCTTCACCTGCTCTTCAGGGTTTCTGTGCTTGGCAGCTGCTGTGCTGTGCCTGTCCCCAGGGATGCTGTGCTGTTCCCTGTGTCCTTCTGCCACTAGTGCTGCCGGGTGGCAGCTGTCCAAAAAGACTCTTCCCCACCTTCGTGTGTTCTGCTTTTTTAAAATGAGTTTAAAGGCCTCCTCATAAAAATTCAGATCATGCCAAAAGAAAAAAAAAAAAAGTTGAAAGCTCCCCAATCGTAAACTGTTGACACAGGGACTGAGTTTTTGTCCATATGTAGAGTGCTTCTGTAATTTATGCACATTATAGCTTGTCAACATCATCAGGAGCCCTTGCCATGCTTAAGTAATATACGTGATGGCAAGGATAAAGCTAATATATATATATATATATATACACAATTTATATACAACCTCTCCATTGATTGTTTTATTGTAGATGCAGCGTAGCTGTTCATGGCTGATGCTAATGTAATCTGCAGATTACAGATTGTATTTTCACATATCCAAGCCCTCGTTTTTTTCTTGAGATGAAGAGTAATAGGAGGAGTTTTATCTTCTGTTTTCAAAGGGGTTATGTAAAGTCTCTGTCATGGGTTCTTAATTTTTAAATGCAAATAATTATTTATGGCAGGGACTATGATGAGCATTCAAAGTTGACATTGAAACAAAAATGCATAACATTTTCCTGAAAAACTGATCAAACAGGTCATTAGTCAAGTTTTATAATGACTAGTGGAACATTTTAAGATGTTTTAAATTTCATTTAAGATGTTTAAAAGAGTGGTCGATAGTTTTTCAAATGACAACTACTCCTGCATCACCCTACTAGTTGCTAAGTTATGAATTCGCATTTTCTAATTTTTAATAGTTTGTTGGTTTTGGTTTTTTTTCTTTTCTCCTCCCTCTTACAGCTGAATGAGGAATCTTCAAACCCAGTAGCATCTGACAAACTGAGGTTTAATCTGTTTTACCTTGCATTTGTGGTAGGCTGGGGACATCCATGCTATCAGTCATCAGGCTCAGTGCTTGGCATCCCACTGAGCCCTGGTGCTGTGATTCTCTTAAGCCCCAAACTGGAAAGGAGAAAAACCACGAAACAAACCCTGCGCCAAAAGGTGCCAAGTTCCCACGCGGTGAAATCACAGAGAGTATGTAGGGCCGATCTCTTTAAATCTTGAGCGTTCCTCATTAAAGGAGAAGAGGGAAATACGTGGGGACAGAAGAGTGGTTTCTAATTAAAAGGAGATTTGAATTTGAGTGAGAAGAGTGCCTCATCCGTGCAGGGGCCTGCCGAGGCCTCCGCTCTGCCCGAGGACGGGCAAGAGGCAGCATCCCACCGACTGCACCGTGCTCTCAATTAACCTCATGGGCTCCTTGTACAGACAAGACTCTGGCTTTATTTAATATTTTTTTTTTCCTCTTTTTTAATTAGCTGGCTGAGTGAAGTTTGGGGATTCATCTTGGTTAACCAAAATACACAGTAGGACTGCGGGTTTCTTGCGCGTTCTGAGGAGCGGTTCCTCCTCCTCGAGCAGCGCAGCCTCCTCACGCCAGAGCATGGGGGCTCCTGGGTCCCCTCTGCCTGTCTCTTGAGACCTGGTGGTCCTCTTAAGCTTTCAGAAGCACTTCCCATCCAGTGAGCTGTGAAGCCTGGTGGGTTTCAATAGTCAGATGATGGAGACTTCCATACGGGGTCTCTCAGCCTCTTTTCGGCTTGTGCTCTCAATTTAACTATTGATGAAAATGCAGCATTTTGGCCTTTCATCAGGAGTTTTCTCAAGCTGTGCATCTCCCCCTCAAAAAAAGAAAACCCACCTACAATTCAGTTTTCAGTAATACTGCCCAGTGCCTGTGGACTGATTGAATAAAAGCATTTTCACCTGGAGAGTATTTTCTTACTGCAGTTCTCTGCTAGTGATCTAGATGTTCAATGCAAGAAAAAGTAATTCAAACAATTTCTTTCTTTGTGTCCATTGAAGAATAGGCAAAGTTATTTTTAAAAAATTACTTTTCAAATGTCTTCTGATGCAGTAAGGTAAGAGAGAGTGTGTTTTTTGAGAAAACAAGAAAAACTGTTGCCATCTGTTTTGCTGGAGGTATTTTTAGGACGACTCAGCATAAGCCCTGAAAGCTGTTCTTGCCTTTAACGGAAGGGGAAAAAATGCTGACATTTTCCTTCCAGCTGTTTTGGTTAAATACTTGAACATAAAAACCTACCCTTCCAGGCAGGTTACTAATTTCGATTTTTTGCAGTTGTGCTAAAGTAGCCTGGTCTTAGCATGAAAATCTGCTGAAAATCTGCTGATTTTCCAACAACACAACAAACCCCTTTTTTTTATGTCAGAGCAGAAATTTTGAGTCTTCATCAAGAAGAAGAAAAAACAATAATCAAAAGCTTTCTCTATAGACACCTGAAAATACATGTAATTAATGTATTTGTGTTTATGCATTTTGCTTAAGGGTAATTAATATTTCCCACCCATCACCCCCATGTAAGCTTTTCTGGTGGCCTAAAAGCAGTCCTTCCCTGTGGCTGCTGCTCCGTTCCACTGTGTTTTGTCACTCTAGAGGGCAACTTGTTCAGCAGATCGAAGTAATTTCATTTACCTCATGTGTGGAGTCTCTCATGAGCAACAAAGAGATTAAAAACACCCAAAAAAACAAAAGGCACAAACAAGCCCACAAGTAGATTTCTTTTGCTTCATCTTAAATTGCTGTCGGAAGTTACTGCTTTCATATTTTGCAAAACTTACATTTCTCAGTATTTCTGCTTTCCTTGCTGAAATTCCTAAACCTTTTTTTTTTTCCTTAACTGACCATATAAATAAGGTCTGTAAAGTTTTTCTTGAAAATTCCTAGTGGATTTCTAATACAAATAAACATGTCCAAGTTTGTAGGCTGATATGCTGGTGTCTTTTTTAAAACAGCAAAGGTCTTTATAAACTTACATTTTAATTGTGCTGTCATTAAAACCCATGAGATTATATCTTCCAGTAAAGATAAAAAATAGACAAAGCAAAGCTGGTGAAAAATCCAGTTTATTTTTTCATCAAAAAACCCACCACAGCACCACCATGTTTAACTTAAGGCTGTTGTTACCCATTTAATGATCTATCACAGCAGGAAGCGTGTAAAGCAAGAAGCATATTTTACTGCATGCCAATCTTCTTCTTTGCCTTCCTAAAAAGCACTGTTACATTATATATTTAAAACCCCAAGGAATTTGATGGTATTTCCACACAGCAAATACCTGCTGGGAGAACTGTGTTGAGCAATAATGTGAAAAGGTCTAATAATGAAGTAAGAGAAGCCATTGCAGCCATGTAGTGTCATTTTATTTTACATATAGGCACATAGATATATATTAATATTTTTTTTACATGCACACATACAACTATAAAACAACTTTTATACATAAAAAGCTATTACATTATGTTACCTCTGCTTTGATTTTTGTGGTACACATCTGCTTGGGATAACCAAGAGCTGACTCGGTGGCTATCAGATAGAATCTCCTCTCTATACAGCGGCCCATATGATGATTTCCTCTTTTATTGCTGCTCTGCTTTTTCCCTTCTAGCAAGCACTTAGTGAGAAGTGTCCCACCTTAGAGGAGAGTGTGTCTGTCACTCTCATTATTTGCTTCTAATGTGTGCTACTCCAGAAGGCTGTTTGCTGAAGGCTGGGGACATTGGGATAGATCTTACGGTAAAACAGTCAATATATGTACTATTTTGTCATTTATGGGAAGCAACAAAGATGCTGTGCCTGCTAAGTATTATAAAATTCCATTAGTTACATTATTTACTCTTGTCCTAGTAAAAATAAATAATATTCCAGTGATAAAATTTTCAGATTACACAGTATCTTCTGTGTCCCAAGTTTCAATCTGAAGTAATGCTAAACCACGTGAGTATTTGATGGGTTAATATTGTATACTTCATCAGTATTAATTTATGTATTAATACTAATAGTGGACTTTGCAGTTTTCAGTTCCTCCTGGGTCTTGCAGAGGATTTTTGTGTGATGTATTTTTGCTTATATAAGTTTTCAAAGGTGTGCACTGTTAGACAATCTAGACTATATTTGTGAAAGAAAATGGCTCACTATCTGAAATAGTTTGCTGTGAAATGTTTCACATATGGCTAATTTAATGAGACACAAGAGAAGGAAATGACTGGATGATATACGTTTGATGTTAGTATGCGAGTTATTGTTGGTGTATATGGAAATTGTCAAGGGACAGCCAGGGAGGCTGTGGTCGGTGTTGCAGGGAGGAGTGGTTCAAAGGATAACTCAGCTCTTCCTTCCAGCCTAAAATGTGGTTTGTCAGGTAGTCACCAATATAGGATCTGCTATTATAACATTTGTAAATTTTAATTTAAAAATCAGTGTGATTTCAGTTGTAATGTAGCATACATTTTAGTTTTATAATAATTCTTAAAAATCGTTATAAAATGTATAATAATTGGATTTTTAAAATATTGTTTAAAAATTCCCTGCAGACTGGGAAGCAGCTGCCATCGATTTTTACACGACGGTGTTTAGGCTTCCTCTGTGCAATAAGAAAGGCAGGTAGCTGTGTGATATGGCCCATTATGAGATGTGGTCCTCAATGAAATGTTTAGCAGTGTTAATACCCATGCCACATTTATGGTCAAAATTGGTGTCTCAGGTTCCAGAACAAACACTGAATCTTTTCACTGTTCACGATGCTCAAAACTCTTCTGCACAGAGATACCTCCATAGGTAGGAAGACATATCTACAATAAATGTAACTCATTGGGGAAAACATATTGAGAGACGAGGAAGTGTAGGAGACCTGCTGGCTGTGCACCGGTCATATGGTAGTTATTATTTCTGTCATCTATGTTTCTTTGTTTGGGATTACAGTTTGACAAAGAAGTCGTTGGGAATTTCTGAAAGGAACTTTGATTTTTTTAATTTCATTTTTTATTAAATAAGAGAGACTTCAGCTAAGGAGATCAAAGCATTTAATCTTTCTGGCAATCTAATGTAGCATGCTTCCAAAATACTTCAGTAATTTTTCTCTATAGAACAGGATGATCATGAAATTTAATGCATCCATTTATTGCAGCACTTATGTGAAATATGCAGATAATTCTCTTACTAATGAAACTGCAGTTGTCTGTGTACTTAACCATAAATGCTGGTGACAAATCTTTTACATCCTCTCAGGAGATAAATACTGTATCTGATCCGTTAAATGTGTATTTAAGCAAAGGAGGAATGAGTTTGATAGCCTGTCTGTGGTTTGATTGCTGCTTGCTTTCTCGTAAATCTTACAACTCTATTTGCAGGGTTAATTTATTGGTGTTTACTTTTTTCCTGCGTGTTCATGTATTTCATCAGCTGTCATGCAACTGTGTAAGTTGCTTATTCCATCACCTTTCTGTAAAGCAATAATCTGTGGGAAAACAGCCTAAGATCATTAGATACGGTTTTCTGCAATAGCATTAGTGGCACACATATATAAAACATCCTTTGTTTATGTTTCCTCTTTTATTTTTTTTTGTTAGGATTTGTTATTTACATTCTATACAAAAGCTGTAGATACATACAATATTTCAGCTATAGCTGAAATCCAGGAAGTTGTTAAGTATGAAGTTTTCATTGTTTAAAGTAAGCCTGCGTAACTGGGTTGGTAAAGAGATAGTGAAGGGTGGTTTTTCTCTTTCTGAGTTGCTTGTCTTCATCAGCCAATAAGCAAGGACAAAAGAAACTGTGTGTAAAACGTGCCTTTAATATATTTAATTGTAACTTCCCTTTTTATGTTAGTCTGGCTAATCTCAAAGGAAGAAGGATAGGGTTTGGCTTTTAAAATAGCAGTGGTGATCTTTCTTGTTAGCAGTTTCATTCCCTTTGGCTTGGGGAGTCTGCTCCGTGAACATTCTTGTGAGATGTTTTGGTGCATTCCCTGGCACATCATACAGGAGAGGAATTATGGAGCTTTAGTGAGGTGGGGAACCTGGTACTAGTTTTGAAAGGTAGAAACGCAGAACTCCAACAGGCTGAACAAAACTCAGTCTTAAAACCTGTGAGAAGGGTTTGTTTGAGTCACAATTTTTCAGTTGTACTGAGAAAATAATTGGAAAACAGGTGGTTCCAGTGTACATGAGTGGTTCAGCTCATAAATGTTAAGGAAGTCACTTTAAACTACTGATTTAAAATTCAGTTAAAGAAAGCACCATTTTCTGGAAACCTTGCTTTGTACAGAAACAGTGAGTACAAGACCAAGTAACAGCCTCCCCACTCATCAAGAAAGAGGAGAGGACTCTGCAGAGCTGTCCTTCTCCTTCTGTGTATAGCAGCCATGAAGTCTGGTATTTCTTGAGTTGTTCCAGTAGAGTCGGAGAGGTTTAGGATTAATCCAGATCAGATCTTAGTCGGTCAGGCTGTAGTTTGATGTAAAGCTCAGCTTCTCCCAGTGCTGCTGCTTTTTACCTCTTAGCCTGAAGCTGCTCAGAGGACTGCTTGCTACCAAAAAGAAATGGATCTCAGGTTTTTATTCATACCAGTTGCCCCTTTCCTTGCTTCTTGCAAACACACACACACGTGGAGAAGGTGGACCTCCTTCCCACAGGATCCTCTGTGCATCAGCAGCAGAACCGTGATTCCGTTCCTGATACCAATGTGTTTGGGGCGCCTCTATGGACAGGGTGAACATAAGGACTCAAGACCTCTTTTTGTTCCTGCTGCATGTATGTGAATTTTGGGTAGTTTCACTAGAATAAGCACAGGGACACTGCTCACCCCCTGCTGCTCCCATGTGACAGTATTGGCTCCGCCGCTTCACCTACCAAATCCTGTTTGCTCATTGTATCACTGTGTTTAATGCCACATTGTCTTCTAAGAGCATTTTTGCAAACATATTAAAATACTCTGTAATGCACTATAATACCTATTCTGAAGAGTCCCCATACTGCATAAATTATTGTAGATGGTACAAAACTACATCGGGATTAGCTGTTGACAGCAGATCCAGTGCTAGTGCTTTTCTTTCTGCAGTTCCGAGTAATTTAACATGTCAATAGCCTTGCTGGTAAAAGGTGATAAAATTATATATGGCAGTATTAGTCATAATGTACTGCATATTTATGGGTGAATGGTATCGCTCCTAAGTATAAGCAGATAGCTCAAGACAGATTTCAGTAAATGACTTTCTAAAAATCTAAATTCTTTAATACAGGTATTTTAATAACGACTTTCTTTCTTGCAGATAAAATTGAAGAAGCACAAAAACAACTCAATGGAACAGAAGACCAACAGAGAGGTAATAAACCCAAAAGATAAAAATTGAAAGAGCTGCATTGCAATTCTTGAGGCTGATCCAAAGCTTTCGGGCATCAGTGAAAAGATCTTAGTGGGCTGGGTGCTGGATGAGGCTCCAGGCAATGTCTGTCTGCAGATCAGGGGCTGTGATCTGTAACACCTCCAGTTTGCTGAGACACAAAGACTTTGTTTTAACCACTTGAGTAGCTGCCTTGACCTTGATGAGGTTGCTGGAGCTGTAGCATTAGGGATGAGCGTAGGTTATTGACTGCAGCCTGTGCTAACCATTTGGCTCATTATATGATTTACCTAACGTTAATAACCATGTTAGGTTTATGGCAAGCAATATGTGAGGATTTCTAACATGCTGAAGGGGGATTGATCATCCCAGGTTATTTTAAGAAGCAGATGACCTGTGACAGATTGAATCTGTGTGTTACAGCTTGGAAATCTGGTGGAGAGTCGTTGCATTTCAAGGCTGGTTGACTGCAGTGGTACCTTTTACGTGGTGTGATAAAGCTCATCTACACACCTGCAGAGGAGTCCAGAGAGACGCTGGTGGGGAGAGCCCAAACAGCACTTTGCTGGGCTGCTCCCAGGCCCATCATGGAGAGCTGTGAAAGGTCCATCTCCACAAGGCCAGAGGGGCACAGGGGCAGGCAGGAACCCAAATTAAGGACTCAGAGGAAGGGAAACCTTGCCCAGTCCCTTCCCAGGGCTTTCCCCAGCAGAGCCTTCGCCCCATTGTCCAGGTGTGAAACCCGTCACCGTGAGCCACCCACAGGGAGCAGCTCTCCAGGTCACTTTTTGGACTAAGGGCAGTGCTAGCTGAGGGTATAGGACGTGTTGAGGGATGCAGGGGAAAGCTTTTGGCAATTGCACAGGGCATCTCACACTGTGAGTTGTGTAGGACAAGAATCAAAAGGTGGAAAAGGGAAGGATTTAGATGATATGGGAAGGGACAAATGGTGGGAAGTAGAGGGAGAACAAAATAACAGGGTCTGTTGGCATCCTAGCAGAGTGAGTGGCTCTTTACTGTCTGTGTGCATGGGGGTGTCTGTAGTGCAGCAACTGGAGTGAGTGTGGGTGTGATTGCTAACAAAGATCATGCCAGATGAGCCAGTGAGGAAGTGAAAAGGGCTGGGGCCAGGATGGGTTTGGGGGTCTTTGAAGGCCACCTCTGGGTCTGAGAGTGGTTGCTGGGGATCTGTGTGTCCAGCCATATATATGTATGTGATGTGTTTATATATGCTCTGTGTGCATGGGCCTGTTGAAGAACCGTGTTCAACCTCACTACTGGTTGTACCTGGGTTCATGGAGCAGCAGCAGCCTCCCCTCTCTCAGGCTGCTGGATTTGGCATGAAGTACTTTCCTTTAATAGTACAAGGTGTCAGTGATTTGTCTTGTTCAAGATAGGCATTCATCCCTCATGGTAGTTAACTGTCTTTCTGGCCTGTGACCCATCAGTGAACAGCATTGTAAATTGTTGATGCCCTATCCTGGAATCAAAGTTTATTATCTTTTGAAACAATGAACTTCAAAACTTTTTGGAAGATGAGAGAACACAACAAATATCTAAGCAGGTCTCAGCAGGGCCCATCTGGCCCAGTATTCAGCCTCCAACAGAGGCAATAGCACATACTGCTTAAGGACAGCACATAAGCCACTTTTTGTCATCCATTCCCCTCACACTGTCCATAGCCATTGGATTAGGGTTGTCTGCCTTGTCCCTGTAGTATCTAGACATTTATGGAGCTGTTATCCATGAATCCTTTTGATTAAATTCTGTCTGCATCCAGTGCATCCTGTCAGCAAACTACAGATGTTGACTACCAATCACATTTAAAAAGTGCAGTTTTGTGTCTTTCTTCTCAATTTTTGACTCATTTCAACAAGCATTTGATGAACCCCAGTTCAGGCATTGTGCAGTTTGTTAAAGAGCACTTCTACAGTCACTTTATCCACCGTCTTAATGATTTCATAAACCTTGTCCATGTCCCACTCAGCTTTCATTTCTCCAAACTCATGACTGGTTTAGTTTTTCAAGGGAAGGTTTGATATACATTGTCTCATATGGACAGCAGGACTGGGAGGTTGAGGTTGCACCTACATATTTTGTGAAGGAGGCAGTGGAGAAAAAAACCCAAAGGTGGCTAGATGGGAAAAACACGCTTTTTCAGTACAGAGACTTTTCAACAAAACAGACTTTCTACTAAATCTTCTTTTTGTGTAGTGGATTGTAGATAAGTAGTATTGTCGCACAAGCATAAAAAACTTGGTGGTAAAGTATTGCTGTGTGCTCTTGCTGCTGTTGGTCCTGCAGAGGCAGTATTGCTCTGGATTATTTTTTTGTGTTGGACATGTTGGAGCTACAGTCAAACTAACCTCTGCTTTCAAGCATTGGTTCTCACACATGGCCCAGTAACACCTTTGCACAAAGGAAGGCAGCTTCTCTAGTGTGAACTTTAGGATGTACTCTGAAAAGGAGGAGGTTGCCAAGATTTACCTGATGGTAGCACTCAGCTCTCAGTATCTCAAAAGTCAAAGAGATCGTTGCTTAGTTTTTTACTCCGAATCTGAATTCATGTGGCTGCCAATTGAATATTTTTTTTTGCATAGAAAATTGTTACAGAAATAACTGAGATAATGAGGCTACTTTTTTTCAAATGAAAAATGTCATCTTTCATTTCTTTTGTAGTTTCTGAAATGTCTGAATAAATAGATTTCTTGGTGATATGAAGTAAACAGAATTACTTATTTGGAGCTTTAGAATCTGAATGGCACTAATATATATATATATGCATATATATATATGTTTTGAGCTAAACAAGTAAACAGGAATGAGCATGTATTCACACAAGTTATTTTAAATCTCAATCCAGTGTTATACAGATTCATGTGAAATATGGTTATCTATTTTTCCTCTTGTTATTTTGGTTTTTTAGTTGATCTAGGTCACTTTAGATTCATTTGTTTCCTATCTGAAATGAAATTATCAGGGAAGGAATGTATTTTTGTGGGATTTATCACAAGGTAAGTGCTGCTCTGTCAGTACCATTAGTGGCACAGTTTATTTGCAGGAAGAATTTTTCATAAGTTTAAACATGCTGGGTTTCTGCTGACTAGTGTTGTGCACTGTTCAACTGTAACTTTAGATGTGTGGGATTTAAGTTAAAGTTAATTGACTAAAAAAATGTGTATTTCACACTTCATTGTGCCATTAGCTATAGTAATCCAATTAAATACAGAGTGAAATAGATCTCTATTAAGCGCAGAGAAGACAGTAAATGAGCAGACATAGTTTTCAAGTTTGCAGACTTTAATATAAAGTTGCAACTGGAAGACCTACTTTTTATTGTTTTGAGTAATTGTCCACAGCTACATTCAGATTATGGATATTCACATGGCTTGCCACTAGAGACCAGAGACGTGTCCATTAGGGTCTATGCTTCCCTCCCCATTCACTCAGTGAATCTTCTGTCATTTAATTTGCCCTCAACTGCCCAATTGCTGCTATGAATTTTCGGGAAGATAAGCTGTACTTCTCTTTTAACTTTGATGGTATCTCCCAAGGCTGTTTCACACCCAGATGTATCCCTGCTTTGGAGCTGAATTTCATCTTCTCATACACATAGAGGGTTTCAATAGTCTGACAGTGAAGATATTGCTCCCGGCGAGTGCTCCATATACTGTTCTTTAAATCCTGGAAGGGATGATGAGCTTGAACTACAGAAAATTCCTCCTTGAGAAGGTAGTGAAAGCTTTCTCTGATGTGGGATCCAACATGTGTCATGGGCTGGAAGGCAGTCAGCCAAATCTGCCTGCTTTGTCTATGACCTACCTCTGGCTATCCTTCTAAGAAAGCCATCCCAAGAAAGTCTCTCTGTCTTCTCCCTTCCAGACTGGTAAAGTCAAGTCCTCTCAGATCCTTGTGATTACCACAGAGGCTTCTGATTTGCTCATCCCCAGAACCAGTTCAGCCACTGAAGGCCAATAGGAAGCACTGTAAGCATTTGTTTTCTTCTTCATATGTTGCAGCAGTCCTCCGCCTGTCACAGCAGCCTGGGTCCTAGGTACCTCAGCTCCACCAACACTTTCATTGCATTCTTTAGGACTGGTGGAACTAACTTGGTTATCACCATACTTTGCACCAGCGATGATAAGACTGCTGTTTAAATCTCTGTCTCAGCTTCTGAAACTGTTCAGGGAACTAAAGTTGGTGATAAACTCCAGCAACACCAAGATTTGCCATAAAGTGGATGGCAGATCCTCAAAGGAACCAACTGTGTCCCCTCACAACTTCTTGTGCACCCCCCAGCCTGCTTGCTGTTGAGGTGGTGTGACGAGCAGAAAAAGACCTTGACAAATGTAAATGCTGCTCAGTAATAACTAAAATGTTCTTGTGTTATCAATGCTGTTTCCAGCACAAATCCAGAACAGAACCCAGTATTAGCTACTATGAAGAGAATCAACTCTAACCCAGCCAAAACCAGCACATGCAGGAAAGGTAGCAATGGGTAGTTTTCTTCAATAGTTTTGTACCTGTTTCTTCAATAGGTAAAACTTAAAACAGTTTACTGGTTGCCCCTGCAACCTATATGCAGGATAAGAAATCCATACTGCACTCAGACTTCCAGTCCCCCCTAATGGCACACAGGCATCTGCCAGTCTTCCCTCCTGATCCCTTCCCAGGACCAGCAGGTGTATCTGTCTGGTTTCAAGGAGAAGCCTTTTTTCAACCTGTTTTGTTAGGGGTCAGAGGCTTTGTATTTTCCTGCTGCCTCAGCCATTGTAGGTGACTTTACTCAGACAAAGCATGGGAATATGTACCTGTTGTACACCACCATTCCTTCAAGAGCTATGCTCTGTAGCATGGACAAGGATCCACGTTCCAGTGGTTCTCCTGACCTTACCCCAAGAAAAGACAGTGTTGTAAATAGCAGAAAGGAATAACTTGTCAGTTAAGTTTCACATCAATGTGTTTCGTTGGTCCCCTCAAGTTCATCAATTCTGATAGTGGGTACTCATTTTTGAGTACCCACTTGAGTTGAAAGGGTCAGGTCTGTCCTTAAATGATGTTAAGGTCTATTTAGTACTTATTATGTATGCCATCTGCCCATAAACCAAGTTGCTATACTTTCTCACTCCCAACGTTTTCACATTCCTTAAAGAGCATTTTAAGTTTATTGCCTACTACTGGAGATGCTGCATGTGAAATGTGAAGACTATACTGCGTATTCTCCTGCATCTTCTGTTTCAGGTCATCAGCATAGCTGTTCACTTCTTGGTCTGTGAAGGTAGATTTCACCTCTTCCAGAAGTCCCAGCTGTTGTAACAGATCTATCTTGATGATGGAGTTCTCTTCCAGAGGTATCACAAGTTTCTCCCTAAGACAGTATCTGCATTTCACCCAGCTCAATTAGCTTTACAGAATTTCATGCTTCAATATTAGTAGTGCCCTATTCATTTACATCTTTAGATACAGAAACATTGTTGGGAGGTCCAAGCCTTGATTAGTAGTTGCTTAAATAGCAACAGGATCTGTCAGTGTTTCCTGAGAAACCACCCAGACAAAAACATTCAAAGCCTTGGTTTGGACTCAAGCAAGGTCCAAGCAACTTCTGGTGTGCTGTTGAAAAACACCTTGATTTCCATTATCTGTCATGGGGCGATTTAAAGCCTCAGTCTGCACTTTCAATGGGTGCTAATCTGTCTCTGAAGCCTTAAGTTTTGACACAGCATTTGGAGGAGTGGCTCTACAGTCACCATTTGCATGCAGGACTGAGTCTCTGTTCACTGTCTCATGTCCAGGCGTAACTGTGTTGAACCACCCATCGAGTGAATGTTCATCTGACCTATTGTGGGAAAAGAGAGTAAAGAAAGGAGACGTTACATTCCAGCAGCAGATATGCTCTGAGATGCACAATCTACAAGCACATATGTTCCCCTCCCACACTTGCAGTCCTTTCAAAGTAGTGTGTTGGCATGGAGGAGAGGAAACTGAAATTAAATGTCCTTTACCTTGTTTGCCCATCTGCTGTTTTTTTTAACTGGAATATTATTTTTCTAGTAAACTGAACAGCACTGAGATTTAGGTGAGGAAGTTTGTCATTATAAATGGAAGCATGAAACTTTAGTTCAGAAATGTAGGTTCTGCTGCAGATTTATGGTAGACATGCTTTGTATCGTCGGAGTCTTTCCAAACCCTCCCTACCTTATCATCCCTCTAGTTAAATGAATGCACATTCATGACAAAAGCATAGAGGGAGTTTCAAATATATTATTATAAATATACCAGCATTCTCCCTAGATAAACAAAACGTTGCATGTGTCTTACCTTACTAATGCCCTTTTTATGTTGCTTTGTCCCAGCTTACAGCTGATTCTCATTGGCTCACTGTCTGGCCTCAGAAGAGCAGCCATGTTCCTTCCTTTCTCTTCCCCTCCCACAGGTCATCCCCCTCTTGCTTCCCACCACTGCATCTCTCCCTGGCAAAAAGCAGATGGGAGCACTATGTGCTGGTGATGTACCCTGCTCCCTAGGTCATCAGCTCTGGTCAATGCTGTATTCTTATGTTCAAGGGTAATAAGAAATTGAATGAGAAGGAGAGAGATCAAACAAAAATCTGGAAAGGTAATACTAAACTATTTAAGCATTTTGATTTACTGGCTTAGAGTGACCTCATCCTCCACAGATGTTTCCCTGAATTTCTCCTGTAGGCTTTCAAGCATCTGAGCTTTCTGGGCTCGCTGCTGCTGTGGTACCCATGTACTATCATTACTCCAAAATATTTTCTTTCTATTCTGTATTTGTAGACAAATGCACCTTACTTTTTGGGCAAGATGTGTAACTAAGATCCAAAATTTAATTTTATTCTTTTCATCTTTCTGTGCTTGTCTTCAACAACCATATGGGCTAGTAATGCAGTCGCTGTAAATGGAAGTCTATGATGTTCAAAAATTGCAAGTTGTGGTAGTGTCCTGTGTGCTGTTTAATGCTGGTGAGAGGATTGGCTTGCCTTTCTATTGTTCTGTTGACATACACCAGATCTACCTACCTTTTACTTTCCAGATACTCCAAACTACAAGCTCGCAATGGTATTTCATGCAAATCAGTTGTGCATTTTCCTGGTGTCTGATTTCATAAAGTGTTTTTATCTACATTAAAATAAGTCAATACATGTGTCTGAGAGGTAATTTATTTAAATTGTTCTGTGTACGTCAAACTATAAGGCTTTAAATCAAGAGAGAATTATCCTGCTGAAATATTTACAGCAGCTCAGACAGCCATGATTGGCTTCATGCGGGAACTGTTCGTGTCTGTAGCTCAGGTCATGTAAGATCTCACATTTTCATGAAGTCCTCTCTACTCTTAAAATCTCTGGTGTTTTCACATTGAGGGAGCATTGCATGCTGCTAGGAACAGCAAAGGTGACTTGAAAGGCCCCTTCTGTCTTCAGGGACATTCAAATACAGGGGTTTGTGCCTACACAGGACAGTGAAAAAACTGCTGACTTCTGTTGGAGCTGGAATAGTCTCTGATATAATTTAACCTCATTTTGGGGACAAACTGATAAAAATGAAAATGTTTACATGTTCTTTGCTCTGAGAAACAAGATTAGAATATGTGCTTAACCCAGGGAAGTTTTCTGGCTTCTGTAAACCTGCTGGATTGTGAGTCAGTATCTGTATCTGTTATTTCTACTTTCATTTTCTTCAGTTAGTACATTTAGTTTAGACTACTAGCAGCTCAAATCTGCTCAGTAAATCCACTGCTGGTGCTAGACACAGCAAGAGCTGGTATTGTTTTGACAGGCAGACAAACAGATTTACGGTTTTAAATTGAACATTTCATCCTTTGGAGCTATTATGAGAACTTGGTTAAAACATTAATGGAATGTTAAAGCAATAGTATTTTGACATTTTCTGACAAGTATAGTAAGTTTTCTGAGTGACAGTTCAGCAAAAGAGATTCCAACCTGTGTTGGAGTGTCATTTTCAAAGGGACGTTACACAAATTGACATTACAAAACAACTGCAGAAAAAGCATCTTCCTGGTAGTAAATGGAAAGTGGCTATTTCAAATTACAGTACATTGTTAAATCAGTGTCTATGTTTTAAGACGCAGTAACATTTTGAGCTTTACCCTGCTTGAGTGAATAGAAGGATTTCTTGCAAGTTTCTAAAATCTGAGGCCTGAACAAGCTCATTTTTGTGGTAGAAGGATACTGAGCTAACGAACTATCTCATTCGAGAAGCATATCTACACGTGTGTAGTAAATGCAATAGGTTGCTAATTTTAGCTAATGTGAGCTGGGAGCAAGCCAGTTGTGGAAATGCAAGATTTTTCACAAGCTAGCTCCCTCGTAGTCTGCCTTGGTTATGAGTAGTGAGTGCTTTTTTTGTACTTTCCACATACATCTTTAGCTCAAGGAGTTGTTAATTTCCTCTGGCTTCCTTCTGAAGGGAGAATGTCACATATAAAGGAACGATGAGTTAGATTCAGTGTGCTGCTTTCAGGTAGTTATACGCTACTAGCTGACCTGGATGGAGTGTTTTATAGGAATCTCCTAAAAAGGTGCACGTGTGTGTGAGAGAGGGTGAAAACTGAGACTGTGGCTGTCTGTGGAACAGGACAGGTTAGGCTGGGGAGAGGAGGGAGCTCCAAGTAGCTCAGAGGATGTTGAGGACCTCCCATTAATGCCAAAGCAGACCTGTCCTGGGGAGATCATATGTCACACCTCTAGCACTGCCAGACCAAGCTTCCATGATTAGGACATTCCAGGTGTCTAGATTTCCATCAAATCAACTTCTCCCACTTTTGTCATGTTCACAGCACCATTAAGTCCTAAAGGAAAGACCTGCTATGGTAAGACTTTTCCTACTCACTTTGCCAGAGCTCCTCTGCTTTAAAACAGTGTGGTCGTTAGGTCTAAGCTCTTTGCTGCTCTCCCTTTCTCTTCAGTTGCTACAGGCAATATGGAAATTGCTCCATTTGATCCCTGCTTTTCAAACGGAAAATATGTTAAAGAAATGCAGAGAATAAAACTAAGAAGCTTGTTCTGTTTGAACATTGTTATGTGCAAGGAGAGTTCAGATCCCATCTCGTTCCTTTCATTTCTGTTTTTTTTCCCACTTAGTTTGCAGATTTTATGTTCAGTATCTCATCTGACCAGATAGCAAATGCTCATTGCTGATAAACCTTGAACTTGTTGCTGTTTCATGAGCCATTCTATAATTCTGTTTTAATGGCCTTTCTGCTTCTGTGTGTTAGGGGTAGCAGTTGTTCTAATGGTTTATTAACCAAATCCTAACTTTCCAGTAACAACTGATAATCCTTAAATTGCAAGCAGATAGTTTAATCATGAAACTGTTCACAACTTTGCCTGATGTTTTAAGATTTCCAGATGTCCCTGATGTATTTCAGTTACTTTTTGGCAATATATTTTCTCTAACTGGTTATATTTAAATATCTTCGTTCTTACATGAGTAACTGCATGGAACTGATTTTTTATGAGGCTTTAGGAGCTTGTTAATTTGCCTTTGGGGAGGCATCCTCTCTTTTTTCGTGTCTTTGGAATGCCTAGTGAGGAAGAACTACTACTCAGGCTGGATTGCTGGTGTTGATAGCTATCATAACGTTGTCTCTCCACCTGCTCGTAGTCAATGTGCTTTACTTAAACAGCACTTAAGCAGTGATTACTCTTCTTATTTTAGGATTAAGACTTGTGTTTAGATTAGGTGTATAAAATTGTTAAAGAGCTGTAATGCAGAGCTAGTAGTTAAACTCAATAGAGCTACATAATGTAGTAAATATTTTTTTAATTTTTGAGCACATTTTAAAACTCCACTGTATGACTTTGCTGAATGTTCTTTTATTGACATTTTGTGTGATTAGTTACCCATTAACCATAGGTGGTGTGGTCCGTGTTTGTCATTCTTGTGTTGCCTTTCCTATCTTTCAATGAAATGCTCAAGTTCTGTGAAACTTTACAGTGGTTTAGCCTCTACTGGTTTTTTATAATACATAATGGTGGGAAATCTCTATCAATATCAAGTGCCATGTTTCCTATGGGGCAGGAAATTAATGCTTTTTGGGGGAAAAAATTAACCATTTCAGTTTGGCCAGAGATTTTCAGATGTGCTGAAATGTTGCATTTGATTGCTGTTCACATCTGGATGTTGGTATTTCTCAGCTGAGGCTCAGTGATCAAACATTTACTGCTGTTTGATCTTCATGGTCTTCCTCATTAGGCACACCATTCTTACTGCTAAAGATCTGTTACTTGTTACTTTCTTCACTCAAGCCAAGAAGCTAAATGCTTGAAAGGAGACCAAGCTCTTTCTAAGAAGATCTTTCTTGGCCTCTCCTAGTGTGGGGTGTTTATGTTCCTACAGCTTCTCAGAAGTCTTCCCATCAAGGTTGTCTGGATGTGAGTAGCCATGACTTGAAAAGCTGCTGCCAGAAAGCCAGCCCCAGACTGCAACTTGTCATTTACCCTTTACCTGTCCCAAGGCCAGATAAGAGTTGGCAGGCTCTTACCTCTGGGATGAAACTGTGTCACCAGGGAGCTTCCTGATAAGTCCAGACTGCGTGCCTTGGGGCGAAGGTGTCTCACTTACCTTATGCTAAAACGTTATTGCACAATTTTTAAAGGTGTTTCAGCTAGGGCGTGAGGAGAGCCCAGAGTGCACCTTCCTCTGCCGCTCTGCCTTTAAACCTGTCATTTGCTTTATTTCACTTACTAGGTTCTCGGGCAAGAAACTTCTGTGTTTTGAATTAAACGAGTGGATCATTTCTGTGTCTCCTTATCCCAGCTTCAGTCAGTCCAGATGGTTACTCTTCCCTTAGCGTGTCTTTGCAATTCCAGCACTGGTGGGAGAGGTGCTGAGACTGGGGCTCAGGACCTCTTGTTCATTCCCACACCGTATCTTGTCTCTCTGGCTGATTTGAAATACAGGCAGGCCTGTTCTTTCAGGAACATGTTACTCAAAGGCAAGAAATACTTCTTCCTTGCCCTTGTCTTACCATCAAAGTGACAATTCACTCCTGTTAATATAGAATTCGTGTAAACAGTAGATTGTATAGTCAACTATACCATTTGTACTAAACATTATAAAATAATATTTAGCTGTTGTTAATTATTGCTTACTTTTGATAGCCAGCAATATGCCTATTTCTAGGAATGCATTTAGTTGAAAACCTATATATTGCATAAAAATAGACTTAGAAATAGTGCATACAAATAGACTCACATATAAAGCAATGCCAGGTACATCTGTAGTCATGCTAAAGCATGTGGTGGAACAAACCAAACCTTTTTAGATTCCATTGCCTTTGTTGAGGTGCCTGTTAGCTTTGCCATCCATGGGGTGAAGTGTGCACAGAATTTGCTAATGTGATTTGTTTGATGGTGGAAGTTGCAATGAGAAAAAACCTCTAATTCTAGGAAACGTATTTACAGCTGTACTTAACATGAAGAAGGCAGTATGAAACTAAAGTGATAAGAAAAAGTGAAAGTTTAATTAATCCCTGCTGCATCTGATTGAGGTTCTGGTGGCCTTACATTTGCCAGCAAGGCTTAATTCTTTATCTCATAATCATAATCTTCACTTATTCATGGAAACAGACCCAGTGGGGTGATTCATGAATGCTTTTGATGGTTTTGGTGAAATAAAACTAAGTATCAGATGTTAAGAATAAGGATATTTTGAATATCTAAAGACATGGGGAAGCTTGGCTCTAATCAGAGTAAGGTCCATAGTAATGGTCTTTCTCTTTTGAAAAGCCTTCCACCTTTGGATCACTGCCATTGTTTGGTGTCAGAGTAACATTTGAACTATATGTTTAAGATATCAAATAGTATTTTAACGCTTTCAGAAGAGGCTTAATCTTACTTGCAGTGCCCTGGGAGCCAAAGCACAGATTTAAGAGCAAAAGTTTAGGCACTTGGATTTGAAAATCTGGTTTCTGTATTTCAGCCCACCATGACTTTTAAAAATTTTGCAACGTAAACTAATCACATGAGATGAAAATTGTGCCTTTCATTTACTGTAGGGGCAGGTAGTGGTTGTTTGCTCCTGGTTCCACAGGGTAGCACTGAGAGAGAAGGGAGTTTGGTGCCTCACTTTGGTTCCCTTTTATTCTCTTCCTTTTTCTTGAGTACAAGCACGTAGCTCTATTAGAAGGGAGAGAAAGAGTGGGTGTTATAATAACATGTAGGCTTTGAGACAGGCAGTTCTGGAAGTTATTTAAACAAAACCATTGAGATCATTTTGTCAAGACATTGTCTAGTTCACCAGTGAATGCTTGGGAGGAACAAATCAGATCGCTTATACTTTTCCTTTATTTGCTGCCTGAGTTATGCTGCCAGATTGCTATCTACACCATCACACTTGTGTTCTTTTGCTCTGTTTCCTGTGCACAGAGAAAAGTGCAGCAGGGAAGTCATAGGTGCACAAAGTCAGGTTTAGAAACATCAGATTTCCTTGTCATGTTTTGAATGCAGAATTCATACTGAAGGAAAAGAAACTGGGAGTCTTGGTAGCAAAGCAGAACAAAGCCAAGCAGGCAGAGGGTGGAAGAGATGTTCCAATGTTGCAGGGATGTGAAAACTGAGGCGTTGAGCACAATGTTACCTCTTCTCTTGGGCTGGATAACTTAATGCTGTTTGAGGCTTATGAAAAAGATGCTTTTCAGACATCAGGCTGAGGTGACAGCACTTCTCAACAATGCCACTTCACCACCTGAGAAAAAGGGGAATTACCACCGAACGATGAGAAGGGCTTTGTGGCTGCAGAGGGAGTTGAGCAGAGTATGTGGAAAGGAGAGTGGATCAACTTCTTTTTTTTTTTTTTCCACATGAAGATGTTTTTACATTTTCTTTGTTCAGTGCCAGCTTGTTGATGCGGGTACACGGTCCTGGCAAGTTATCATGCTCCTGAAAATCTGTTGCTCTGAAAGGCAGAGGAGCATTTAGCATTCTGGGATTGGCACTTTCTGCCAGTTTTGTTGTTGCCTCTGGAAATATTGACACAGTTGATCTTTGTGCAGGCTTGTAGATGCAGTTTAACAAATGTGGAATGGAATACCTTCTGCATAAACCAGGAATACAAAAAGAGGGCTTATATACAGGTGGAATGAAAAGCTAAAAATAAGTGCAACAAAGTTATCAAGGATCCCTTTTTTCCCCTAGTAGGCTAGAAATTTGGTTGTCAGGTGAATGAGGTGAATATTTCCATTAATAATAAGGATTTTTAAATCGTCAAGTAGAGTAGAGCACAGGACTTAAGCTATTCTTAATCCTTGTGGAGCCACTGTTGTGAAAGTACATTTTACATTTACCACAAAAAGTGCAGAATCCAAAATACGAGTGAGAAACTAGTTCTCATTGTTTATTTAGACTGGAATTTTATTAGTATAGAAGCAGCACAATTAGTGGTTGTGAAGATTAAAGAAAATTACTATTTCTGTATGTAATGTAATGCATAACTTGCCTTTGTTTATCCTTTTGTCTTTCCTTTTCAATTTGTAAAACATTTTTTATGGTTTGGCATGTGTTGAACACCACTTTTTAGATTATGGGAGATTCTGATCTTGTATTCGTAATTAATTCATACATTTAATTATTGGATTGCTAGGTTAGAGATAAGTTTTTACTTTCTTTAAAGCTTTCTTTAGCTACATTGCATCTTTCAGCTCTGTTGGTTTCCAGTTCACTAGCATGGTGCAGGCTGAATATGCTTGTTTCCCTGCGCTAGATGGTTGCAAGCCAGGATTCACAGTTATTTAATATTCTGAGGCATCAGGAGAAAACACAGAGTTTGATTGTTCAATTACTGCAGTATTAAACACTTCAGTCTTTTTTGTGTGTGTTCATCTGCTTGGATGTTCACAGTTCCTGGCATTTTCACCTTCCTAGCTAAGTATTATCTGCCCAGCTCTTCCCCTAGTGCTCTGGTGCAAACATGGACAGTATGATCAGTGTGGAGGTGTGATTGTGCCTGGATAAAAGCTGCAGCGTCTGCATGAAAGAAACCCTATTACTTACACTCAATTAGCATGGCCATGCTTCAGAGAGATCACCAAACCATAGCTAAATGCACCCTTTTATATAATTGCCTTGTTACTTTCTCTTTGATTGTCTAAAACAACTTTGTTATTGAAGAAAAAAAACAGTTGCAGTAGACTATGAATTTTAAAGAAATCACCATTAATAATATTGATGATAACTTATTAGTGTAAGCCACTTGTTTGATTGTGAAGCAATGGAAAGGACAAAACATCGCAATGGAAGGCGGCTCAGCTTTGAATATGTTGAATACAGTCTAATATGAATAGGTTATGGTTATAAAGCAATAAGTGCCAAGTTCATTTAAAGTTTAAGTGAGCTATTACTGCAGACATTTCTTTCTGGATGATCAAGAGGAGTGCAAAGTCCCCATATCCCTGATTCAGAGCCGGTAGTTCTGCTGAGGGATTATCTTTTATGGGACTGCAGCATGTGATCACACAGTCTCTTAGTCTTCACTGTTAAATTTCCTCTGGTTGGGTTATGAGAGGAGTAGGTCAGGTTCTGCAGGACTTCTACAATTGCAATACATTATATGTGGTGTGTAGTCTTTAATCTTTCAGTTTGCAAGGAAATCTCCTGAATATCCATTCACTGTAAATGAATGTGTGTACATTAAGTTGGCATCAAGTTGGAAATGGCTTTTGAACTTCCAAGTGTCTGGCATTAGCACACATCCCAGCTGGGTTATGCTCTCACACAACGAAAACATAACATCTTTTTGCCTTTTTTTTCCTGCTGGCCTCTCTGCATTCTCTTCTGCTAGACAAGCTTCACGCATAGCCTGGATTTCCTTTACGTGGAGCAGGAATTTCACACTGGATTCATCAGCTGCAGTATCCCTTGTCGGATGCACACTATGCATTGGCTTTCCTCCCACTGCCCTGTGGAGGCCAGCTGGTGTTCCTGCAAGAGGATAGTCTTCGTGCCACTCAGAGAGGGCCGTAGGGTTGATGGGTACAGGGAAGTCTGAACTTTCTCCTCTGTGTGAAGGAGCCTTTTGTGAAGTTTGCTGTGAGAATTTGGTGCTTTTGTACGTTGCCCTAAGGTGTTTCTGTACACAGAAGTGCACATAAGCCTCTGTTCAGGAGTAACTCTGTGCAGGTAAGCAGGCTACATGGAGTTGCACAGTACTGCTTCCCAAAATGTGTATG
This sequence comes from Chaetura pelagica, assembly GCF_000747805.2. NCBI lineage: Eukaryota > Metazoa > Chordata > Aves > Apodiformes > Apodidae > Chaetura > Chaetura pelagica. Next base: position 8,839,024 of record NW_009953786.1, read on the forward strand.
CAGCTGAACCTTTTCAGAGGCATCAGCCCTCTAGTCACATCAGATTCTTCCTTTGCTATAGATATTGACAATCGGCCTAATTTGTACGTTGTAAAAGGTAAAGGAAAAAAGGATTTGCATCCATTTCATATTTGGCTTCTTCTGCCCTACCAGTGATGGTAGCTAAGCAGCTGTTAGGAAAGAAGTAAAAAAAAAAAATATTAACTAACAGATTAAATATCACACTGTTGAGTTAAACAAAGGTGTGCAATGTTGGGTATCTATTAAAAATAAATAAATAAATAAATTTGGAAGTATCAACACTGAGATTCAATCTGTAGTATTTTTTTGTTGTTGAGGAAATTGGACTCTGTACAACTAGAAGTACATGCTACAGAATTATACTGCTGAAGTGTTCCAATTCATTTGCTCTTCTCCACACCTCTGAAACTCCATGTGCATACCTGCTTAAAGTTGGCAACTGGTGTAGCTAGTAATGAAGTAATTAAACATCAGTTTATTTGGTTTCGTGATGCACAAATAGAAAATCATTTAAGTGTGACTGATTTTATTAATCCACAGTAGTTGCTCATCTGTAATGCTATTGAAGTTCAGTAATTGGAGCTCTGCAAAACAGTGTTGGACAGATGGTGTGGGTGCTTGTGCCATTTCCATGAGAAATGTACTTACAAATATAACCATGAGGAATCTGTCTTCATTCCTTGACTACTGCAACATATAGATGGAAAAAGTGACAAACATGACATGAAAACGGATTTGTGTCTTGGTTCTTCATTTTCCTGCTATAATGATTGGAATTTTTAAACAAGTGCAAGAGAGAGGTTTCTTTTCTATTTTATCTGAAAAAAAGGTTGCTATAAATGCTAAAATATTCTTTCAGTAGCTTTTCTTTTCTTACATTTCCTTTGAAGCTTTTCCTATAGTGAATTACTTTTGTAATGTCTTACAGCATCAGTTAGAAAGCATTGCTCTTTGTAGATGAAAACAAAATACATCTTCGCTAAGATATATTTACTGTTTAAAAAAATATTGAAGGCTGGAGAAATAGACAGTCCTGTTGCCCCAGGGCTTACTGTTGAAACGTCAAGATGAAAAAATGGTATAAATAAAAAGATATGGCTTTATTCAGTTCTAATATTCTTTTTTATTCTCTTTGTGTTTTAACAGAAATCACCGATGCTGGTACTAGAGGAACCCAAGATACGGTTAAGGGTGTGAAAAGAAAAAAGATTGTGACTGAAAACCATCTAAAAAAAATACCAAAATCGCCTTTAAGAAGCCCCGCTGAAGCCAAGATTAAGCAAAATGTAGACCCTTCACCCCTAAAAGCTCTTCTGGATGCCTCTGAACATGCCACAGCACAGGATCACCTACCTGTGCAAAATGGAAATCAATGTACCAAACAAAATGGGAGATTGCTTAGTAGTGAGATAAGCGTTGAAACAACCAAATCTGAGACATCAGTGCAGACAAAGCTTTCGTTGGTGCATCAGTCCTTAGATTTGGGTAAACAGGCAGTGGAGGATACTGATGCAAACCAACTGAACTCACCAGGGAAGAAGTCTCTCTCAAACTCCTCATCAAGCAAAACAAAGACTGACAGTAATGAATGTATTAATGTTGTTGATCGCAGTACATCATCCCCATGTACACGTACTGCATTCGATGTCTTATTAAAAGCTATGGAGCCTGAACTGAACACCTTAGCACAAGAGTGCCCCCCCTATGGGATGCAGATAGAGAAACTGAGACCAAATAAAACTGTAAGCACCTCTTCTAGTCTCACATCCAACACAGTGAGCGTCCAAAACCACTCTGCTTTGTCACAGCATGAGTTTGCAGCTGGACCTCACTATTACCCGTGTACGTCAAACAATGTGCATGTAGCAGCAACAGCCAAGACTGGACAAACACAAGGCCAACTAGTTTCTCATTCACAAGACCTTATTACTAAAACCAGTCAACAAAATCATCAGGTTGTTATGTGTCCAAGTTTCACTAGGTCGCTAGTGCCACAGCAGAGTCAAGAAAACCCCAAGCTCCAGCAGATTTACAGCATAGCAGTAACTTCGTCTGTGGTTCACACCTCATCTTCCACTGTAACTCAGGTTTTTCCTCAAAACCAGTTAGTAGCTAGTTCCTCTTCACCTTTGTCAATTAGCACGTCAAGTTCGACACACTTGTCTATAGGTCCCATGTACAATTCAGCCCAGATCGCATCGGTTGTAAATCATGGTGTGGAACAAATCTGTAACCTCTTGAAAGACCAGAAGCCTAAGAAGCTAGGGAAATATGTCTGTGAGTATTGCAACCGGGCCTGTGCCAAGCCCAGCGTTCTCCAGAAGCACATCCGATCCCATACGGGAGAGCGGCCGTATCCTTGTGTGACATGTGGGTTTTCATTTAAAACCAAAAGCAATCTGTACAAGCACAAAAAATCTCATGCACATGCTATCAAACTTGGACTTGTCCTACAGCCAGATTCAGGTGGCCTCTTCTTATCCAGTGACTCTGACAAAGCACTTAGCATTCATTCAGATGTGGAAGAAAGCGGTGAAAGTGAAGATGAAGGCACTGCGGATGAAAGGCAAGATGATCAAGAGCTGGAACCTGCACAAATAGTGAAAGTCATTTCGAGTGCAGAAACGTTACGGAAAGGAAGCCCTATTCCATTAAGCAACCCAGACTGTGTACCAGGTGACTCTTCATTACACGATACAGAACCTCAAGTAAGGGCAGCTTTACCAAAAGTTGTAGTTCATCCTGTAAATGTTTCTCCATTAAGGGCCGATAGCCCAAAAGTAACAGAACCAGCACCTGAACTTGCTGCAACACAGAGAAAAGGGGATATTAAAGTGACAACTCTTCAGTCAAATTCAACACATACATCCTCATTCAAGGAGAATGACATAAAGCAACATCAGAAAGTAGAAATGGGCCTCTTAGAGGAACAGCTGGGATCTGCAGTAGGAGCGGTCCATGCCCAGCTCCAGAGACAACAGGCAACTGATGGTTCCCAAGATCAGCAAGGAAAATGCCTTTTGAGCCCTAGAAGTTTGGGTAGTACTGATTCTGGTTACTTCTCTCGTTCTGAAAGTGCCGATCAAACAATGAGCCCACCAGCTCCTTTTGTAAGAGGACTGTTGACCTCTGAGAAAGATCCAAATAAAAACCTGCCCTCTGTGCCTCGAGCAAGTGGTGTGGTAGCATCAGTGGTACAGACTGTTTGTGCTGAAAAAAATCTGATTCTCTCTGGCCAAATGAGACCTCCCATGGCAACAAAAACCCTTGAGGAGCGTATCTCAAAGTTAATTTCTGATAATGAAGCTGTTGTGGATGACAAACAGTTGGATAGCGTGAAACCAAGAAGAACATCTCTTTCAAGAAGAGGAAGCATAGATTCACCAAAATCCTACATATTTAAGGATTCTTTCCAGTTTGATTTAAAGCCCATGGGAAGAAGAACTAGCTCCAGCTCTGATATACCAAAGTCTCCTTTCACACCCACTGAGAAATCAAAGCAAGTTTTTCTTCTTTCTGTACCATCCCTTGACTGTTTACCTATAACACGAAGTAATTCCATGCCTACTACCAGTTACTCAGCAGTACCTCCAAATGTAATACCTCCTCCTCATCCCCTTCGAGGAAGTCAGTCATTTGATGATAAAATTGGCTCTTTATATGACGATGTTTTTGTATCAGGACCTGCTACTCCGCTGAACCAAGGCGGACATCCTCGGCCCCTTGTTAGACAGGCAGCAATAGAAGATTCTTCTACTGGTGAAAGCCAAGTTCTTGGACCGGTGCGATCTGTAGAAGAAAGTTATCTAGGGTGTAATTTATCAAATGAATCTTTATTGCAAAGGAGTAAGTCCCTGGCACAGGGGTCAACTTTAGAAAAAACAAAGAAGTCCCCTCAGGTGCGAGGAACAATGTTCGAGTGTGAAACCTGCAGAAACAGGTATAGAAAACTGGAAAATTTTGAAAACCACAAGAAATTCTATTGTTCAGAGTTGCACGGACCTAAAACTAAAGCAGCAATTCGAGAGCCTGAACATAAAACTGTTCCAAATAGTACACAGCCTCAAATTCTACACTACAGAGTAACTACTTCAACTGGCGTCTGGGAGCAGACACCCCAGATAAGGAAAAGAAGGAAAATGAAAAGTGTTGGTGATGATGATGACCCACAGCAAAATGATACGAGCATACCATCAAAGAATGCAGAAGGTCAAAACAAGCCAGCAAATTCTTCCAGTCTCTCAAAACACAGCACGACAACAGTGGTAGGATCACAACAGCCAAACAACCTTCTACTTCAGAGTTCCCAAATTCAGCTTGTGGCTCGAGGCACGGATCAGACTACTGAGCCAAAGGTGGCTCCACTCACGGAAAAGCAGGCAAGTTCAGCTGTGCAAGAAAAGGCAGAGTTGAAAAGACAGGGGACTGGCATTTCAGTAATACAGCACACCAACTCGCTGAGCAGAAATAGCTCATTTGAGAAATCAGAGTCGTTTGAAAGAGTATCACCAGTTTCTTCTCAAGAGCCCAACAAGGTTACAAAGCACCGCTCTTTGAATACAGTTGTAATCCAAGAGGATAGACACTCCCGTCTGAATACTCCCCAGCATCACCCACCCCTGTCCTCAGAAGCACCTAGAGGGGAAGTTCAGGGAAGCCAAATAGTTTTCAATGAGAGGAGCACACCACTTCAGCCATCCAGACTTGTTCGCCAGCCTAACATCCAAGTTCCTGAAATACTGGTCACAGAAGAACCAGACAGGGACCAAGAAAACCAATGCAGCGATCAGGAAAAGACAGAAAGGTTTAATTGGCCACAGCGCAGTGAAACACTGTCAAAATTGCCAACAGAAAAGCTTCCACCGAAGAAGAAAAGAATTCGCTTGGCTGAAATGGAGCATTCGTCTGCTGAATCGAGCGTGGACTCCACGCTTTCCAGAAGCCTAAGTCGGGAGAGTAGTTTGTCTCATGCCTCCAGTTTCTCAGCCTCACTTGACAAAGATGAACCTTTGAAGGCTGAGAACCCTCCCAAAGCAGAGCCTATCAGTAAGTCGTCAGAATTCCTCATGATTCCCGCTGGCTCACACGCGCTGGCTGTGCCTGGCCCTCATTACAGGGAAATGAGACGTGCTGCCTCGGAGCAAATCAGCTGCACGCAGCCTTCAATGGAGGTTATGGACTACAGGAGTAAGTCTTTTGACTGTGGAAGCATGTCTCCTTCAAAACCTGCCTCGCTTGTAGAGCTAGCTGCTCCAAAAGTGTCGTCCACAAATGGAGTTACTGGACATGTGCCTCTGCTGGAAAGGAGGAGGGGGCCATTTGTAAGACAGATATCTTTAAATATTGCTCCCGAAAGTCATCAGCCTCAAGTTAAATCGACTGCCTCGTTTCAGACAGGTCATGCTGCAGATGTACCCGCAGTGCCATTGCAGAAGCTGCAGACCTCTGGGAAATCTTCAGCAGAGTTTCCTCCAAGTACTCAGCATTCACAGGCTCACTCCAAGCCTCACCCAACAACTCAGAGTTGTAACCCTGTTAGCCTGTCTTCAGTGCAGCAGCCTCTAGATCATGTGTTGAACAATGAGGGGCAGCCATCCTCGATGCATCAGCCTTCCCAGACGTCTACTAAAACATCAGCCCAGGGGGAACAAGTGGGCATATATGCGCTTCCTTGTCATCCCGATGAAAAAAAGGATTGTTTTGCTCCAAAGTATCAACTTCAAGTTAAAACATTACATATAGGTCAGCCATACTCTTCTAAATTGCTAAAAAATACTTTATCAACTCAGACGGTTCCAGGTCAAGTTGGGGTGGACCAGAATGCATCCTCCTTTGAAATGCAGACTAAACTGTCTGACGTGTCTAATCCATATTCCGTGCGTCCTCTAAAGCAAATTGTCCCTAATAACTGCAGCAGTCAAATACATCAGATTCCTCCTTTCGTGGTTCCTGTCCGTATTCACAGCAGTATGCCCTCCTATGGCTTTGCAACAGTTACACCCTTGCCTCACATTTTAGTGACCCAGGATCAGGTAAATCAATCTGTTTGCAAAACAGCCGTTGCACCAGTGCCAACGCTTGAAGGCAAAACTCAGCTGCCAAAATCTCACAAAGATCATCAGAGGACTTTGCCAAATTCATTTGAATTTGAAAATTTGCTACCAGAAAGTGGAACCAGAAATTCACCTTTATCAAGCTCTTTGAATATTATTCAAAAAGTGCCAGTTAGCGGACTCTTCCCTCAGCAAGAAGCTACAGCTTCAAGTAAAAGAATGCTTTCCCCAGCCAACAGTTTAGATATTGCCATGGAGAAACAGCAAAAACGTGTTAAAGATGAGAGTGGAGCTGCTTGCATGACAGATGCTAGAGCACTGCATGCACTGAACGTTAGATCTAATGACCCTTCCAGTAAGCAGAAGAAACCAGTTTTGGTAAGACAGGTTTGCACCACAGAGCCTCTTGAAAATCACCTCTTAGATCCTGAGGGTGTTGCACAGCACGAAAAAAGCAGCAAAGCTGATACTTCAGACCTCCTGTTGCCTGACTGTCACTCCTCTGACACGGGGGTTTCAGAAACCCTGGGGTCACCAGAATCTGAAGACTGTAAGTCTTCAGCATCACCAGCATTTGTAGTTAGAAAACCATCTGAATTGTCTCCAGCAAATAATCAGAGTTCTCTCTTCAAGGCTGTAAGTAGCAGTCAAGAAAGAAGGTCCCCAAGTAGCAGTAATGAGAACAAGCAAATCAATACCCAGGGCCAAGCAAAGCCTGTAACTACCGTGGCTGCAATGAACACAGGAGAAATGCAGAGGTTGTCATTTCCAAGCCTCAAGACCTCAACAAGTTTTACCTGGTGTTACCTCCTGAAGAGAAAACCGTTGCATCTGCTGCAAAAAGATCAGAAAATCTCAGCCTATTCTACCTGGGCCATTAGTCCCAACAATCCAAATCCACTTGGTTTGTCGACAAAGGTAGCTCTCTCCCTCCTCAACTCAAAACAAAAAGTTGAAAAACCTTTGTACACTCAAGCAAGAACTACTCATCCCAGATCTGATGTCTTGGTCTATTCAAGCAAGTGGAAGAACAGCTTAACCAAGGTACTTCAGCTATGCTTAATGTATACTAATCATTTACGGAGGATTTGCTTTGGAAATCTTGTTTGTTTTTTTTATTTTAGAGAAGGTAATATGCCTAACATGTAGCATCTATGTGTTTACTGATTTTAGTTCTGCTGGATCAAACTGCTAAGAAGATCTTAAGTAATTCCATTAAGAAACCTATTCATAAGGATTTATCACTTTTCATGGAAATTAGTGCCCGGATTTAGATCTGTATTCAATGTGGCAGGAATGCTTTTGGCTATTTTATAAATGCAAAGGGTAGAAGAAAAATTGTTCTGACATAAATATTTGTTGAACACGTTTAACTTAAAAGAGGTTAATTTAATATCATAACTGTGTGTTTTGCCTTAAAAGTCAGCTGGTATTTTCTCTTATAAAAGAGGGCTCGGCTGGAACAGGTGTCCATGGATATGCCATGAAAATATTTTTCACCATTGCTGATCATCTAACTGTGAGAAGAGCAGTGTAGTGTTTCCCTTTCTCCCACCTAGGCTAATTGGTGGTGTGAAATAATGACAAAAATAGCAACATTTAACACAAAACCACGGCTGCCGTAAAAACACCGACAACTTCTTGCAGCGATATTGCTCCAAAGATGACAGGAAATCTTGCACAGGGCAATAACGTCCGGGCAGTGTTTATGACCCAGGTAAAACACTGCATCGTTCCAGAGTCAGATGTGGCAGAGCCAAGAAGGCACTTGGTCTTTCCTGAGCTGTGGCGGGGGACACGTGTGATCAGGATGTCACTTGCTAACAGTTTTGTTACATACAGGACCGAAGCTGTGCAGGTTTGCGATGTCTTTGGCTTTCCTTAGGACCTGAACCGCCTCCGTGAATGGGTAAACGTGGCTCTGTACCCTATGTAGTGTGACAAGAGATAGCCATGCCTATTCAGTGGATCCAGTACTAGTTTTACTGTCCCATGTAGTGAAGTTGTAAAGCTTTCCGAAGACAGCTTTGGTGTACAGCACAGTTTCACACTCTTCTTTCCTCTTAGCTCTTGTACCTTGTGTGTTTGATGCCAAACTTCTCTTTGGAGCTAGCAAAAACGGGGCATTAGCCATGGACCTCCCTTTCTCCAGAGTCCTTCAGCTGTCTAGGACATAGAAACATTTTTCTGTGGAGCTTAAACACAGCCATAATTTGTTTTAACCCTGCAGTCTGCCATCAGCAAATCCTTCCAGGCATCAAGGCCTGTGATTGGGATCTGTAGGGCCTGCAGTTGCTCTAGAGGAGGCATAGCACAGCCTTGGGGAAAGATGGGTATTTCTGTGGATGCTGAGTGACAGATACTGTTGCTGTCAGAGGTCACCTGGGATGTTTCTGTGTTTGTGAAACGTTTTGCTAGATACAAAGTGGTTAGTGGGGAAAAAAAAGCAGGAGGATGAGAAACTCTGTGTAAGAGGAATAGTTTCAGAATTACAGGGGCAGTCAAGAAGATCCGCTGAAACCCATGAGGCCTAAAGAGAGGTTAAACCTGGTCCTACTAAAATCAGTGGGAGACTGATTTTTATATTGAGAGGTGAAAACTCAGTCTGTAATGTTTTGTGCAGAAAATACATACAGGCTGCGAGCTTTGGGTTAGTGCTGAAACTGAATTGAATCTTTGCTTCCATAATAGCGAGCAGCCTTTGTTTAAACTTGTATTACCTTTTTCAGGCTGCTCCCTCATACTCTTCATGAGATGTTGCACCTTAAGCAGTGCTACATTTTAAAAAAGAAGCAAATATTTGAAGATTTAGCTTTTTTATTGTATATAGTTGAGTGATTCTAAGGCAAGTCTCACACCAGTTCTGTTATTGAGTCATGCTTGTTTTATTTTTTAAAGAACAGTGTATCAGAAGAAATTCTCTCATAACAAAGCTGCTGCATGCCTCTTGAAGAACAAATTTTGTCAATAAACAAGTTCTGTTTAGTATATAAATAACGGATAATAGTATTTTGAAGAAATATGTTGACAGCACCCTTTTAAACACTCCAGGAGTTCTGAAATTCTTTAATAGGCAGCTGTCAGGTACATTTACAGTGCTCCTGCCACAAAAGAACTACAGTTAATAATCTTCCGTCAGTCTTTCTTGCTGATGTTTTGAATGAAGCACATGAGCATGGTGAAAATAAAGAGTTCCTAAGCTCTGACTGGGACTCATTTGTAGGTTTTATTCAGAGCCATTGTGAGGGAAGAAAGGGCAGCGAGAAAGCACCAATTAAAGTTTAACTGGTATCTCAGATTGTACAGGCAAGGTATAAGACAGCAGAAATTACAAATTTCAGAGACCTGATAGGATCTAATACCTCCAGAGTTGGTCTGCTTTCCCTTTTAATGACTCAGGCAGTGGGATTTCAGCTGCTTTCCAGGATGATGCTGGTGATATTGCAATATACCTCTGTATTACCAGTCTCCAGTTAGACCTGGTAAGCAACGTGGAAACTTTCTCACAGAAGCCTTGTATAAAGAAAGCAAAAACTGCAAGTCCTCGTTCAGTTCATACCCAGTAATTCTCCTACCCTTTATCTGGTTCTGAGGATGGAGAATGTTGGAGGGTTTTTTGGGAATAATTATTCCATTGTAAAAACAACTACGAAGCCAACAAACAGATTAGCCAATAATTATCAAAAAAATGTGATTGATTCCCTGCTTAAAAGCTTGGTGGGGTCCTAAGTTCTTTCAGGAACCACAGGTCAGATTGCAAGTCTCTGGGGGTTTTGTTTGCTCAAGTGGTTTGCACGTTTTAACCCTGACCTGACAGAGAGCTTGTAAGTGCTACTGTAATCAAATTTATAAATAATAACAAAAATGCAGCACTGTTATGCCTCACCTCCTCTCTCAAAGTTGTAGCCCTTTATTTGGCATATTCTGCTCATGGGACTTTTAACTGCTCATCTTCTCACCAAGATAAAGCGACTTCCTGAACTCTTCCTGGGTTTGCCCCCGGAGCTGAGTTGTGTTTACATGACTTATATGCTGCAGCATAACTCCTACTAATCGTTGTCACAAAAAAGGCAATTCTTTCAACAATAGATGCCACGGGAAATGAAGAGACGTGTGAACAAACTGCAAACAATAAGGAACCCCAGGACTTTGTTTGCTCTCCACAATTCGCTGCTCAGAGGCAATAGGTGAAGTTGCCACGTTCCAGTGACTCAGAGAACAAACCACAAGATGTTATTGTGAAAGAAGCTCCTGGAACAAGTACAGCACTTTAAAATGCAACAAGAGCTCTACCTGCATGGAAAAGGCGTGTTTTTCCCTCCCTGCTCTTTTTATTTCATTTTTCTAGTTAGTATTATTTTTCACCAGTTTTCCTCACTTGAAGTCATTGGTGCTGTATCAGGAGCCCTTTCTCAAGCCCCCACATTGATCTTGGCTCCATGCTCTGAAGCTAATCAGGACTGTGTGCTGTAATGTGTGAGAATCAGTAATGTGTGCAGTATTCCAGGGTGAAGATTTTCAGGCAAGAATAGGCTGAAGAATGGAAAGTTTCTCCTAACTGGAATGCTTTCCTTTCTTGGATGATGTGCCACAGCAGTCCAGATCACCACTGGAAAGTAGTTAAATGCAGAATATTTTTATGTGTAAACTAGTAAAAGTTTAAAGATATTAAAAATATTTTCCTCAAGTGGCCTTATGCCAGTGGGAGAAATGTTTAATGAATATTCTAATTGGAAATTTACAACTTTGATGATTTAGGCTGTGAGCATGTTTTTTTTCCAAGGGATGTTGTAAAGTACCAAAAGTATCTATTGAACTCTGGTCTCTGGGCAGCCCTAAGAGCAGGGTTGTTTCCAGTTTTATGCCGGTAATTGAAGACAGTGGAGTTAAATTGGAGCAAAATGAGTAAAGTAGAAATGAATCATGGTCCTTGTCTCTATGGGAGAAGAAAGAGAAGACTGTTAGAAGTGGAAGGCATAAGTAATCGTGGAGAGGAACATTTTACAGTTATGCCATTTTTCTACCCTTTCCATCGGTATGTGTGGGATTTGGGGGGATTATTTTAGGTGAGGAACACAACAAACCCATGCTTCCTGGAGACTGGCTGCCCTTTAAAATGCACAGACGACCCAAGTCATCTTCAGCATCCATTTGAAATTTTTCAGAAAAACTCAAGACTGCTTTTTTGTTGTTGTCAGTGACCAGTTCTGTAGATTTCTGCAACAGAAACCCATTGTTTCTATTAGAGCATTTCTGTGATACCAGCATTTTGCATGTTTAAGACACTGAAACAGCTGCTAAAATCCAGAGGTATTTGGCCTTGTGTTAATTTTTTGTACTGTAGGTGCTTTTGTGAATATACAATTTATTATAATGCTATTTCACCACACTTGGGATAAATATGTGTGCCAAATACTTCTGGAATCTTTCTTTTCACTTTGTCTTCATTCTTGAAAATTAAATCTGGAAAGAATACTTAGTATTTAGGACTGAAAAGATAAGGCACTTAAAGACTGCAGTATTCCATCTACTAGGAGTTTTTATGTACTATTTGCTTTATTGTGTGTATTCTGTATTTTCCACTGCTACTTTCTTGTTAAATTACAGATGTCACCTTGCAACTCCTTGTTTGAAGTGGAAACAAAAGCAATTAATGTGCGAGGTAGTGGATAGTTGCAATTACTGGAGCAGGCCCCACTTCTGATATTTCTCAGCTAGAACAGCATCTCCTTTCACCTCGTATGAATGCTGTTAAAACATGCAGGGTGAAATTTCTTTCTTCCTACACACAGGCAGAGTTGTCATGTATGCTTTGGTAGAACTGCTCAGATACTTGAAAACCCAGCCCAAATCAATCAGAAGGCTGCATCAAGGCATATGGGTTGGAGTAATACTTGCAGTCTGTGCAGATTCCTAGGGCTTTGAATTGAACAGGAGGTTGCTTTTCTGTCGACCTCTGTTAATCCCTCATCTGCCACATTCCTTATCAGGTGGGAAGTAAAGGTGGTGGCTGAGACTGCATGAAGGACTGTGGGCAAGGACCTGGTGCCAGGATGATGTCACCCTTCAATATATGTAATGACTAGTGTAATTCATCAGTCATTTTAAGTCAATAAGTGAAGTCATTCTTCTTGCCAAGAATTCACAAGTGTACAGCATTAAATTTTATAATGAGTAGAAAACATAAGGCCAGATTTTATTTTTTTCTCTCTGTCATCATTTTATTCACTTATCAATATGAGCAATGTGATTAAGTGTGCCAGCTACGTGGGTAGAACAGTTTATAAATACAGCAATAATCATTTCTGGCTAATTGGATCATTCCTTCATTGTTGCCCATTTTATAAATATCCTAGACTTGGAAGGAATAGATTTTAATTGGCAAATGTTGGGGGAACTCATCCTCCTTTAAAAAAAAAAAAAAAGTTTCTTAATTAATAAACAAAGGAAAAGTAGAAATGTATTTTTGTTCTGCTGGACAGCTGGCATGCTTTTTCTTGTAATTTAGTCTAGCAGTGGGAATTAAGTGTGGAGTCCTGCTTTGGAAGGGTCTCGGAAGCCCCTGTTAATAACCTCACCAAATTTGGAACAGTCAATTTCCACACCAAAACAGGCATATATATATATATATTTAAATACTAGCAATCAGAAATGTTACCTGTTAGTTTCTTCCCCTGATAGTCCCCTCTTTCCCACCCTTCCCCTCTTTGCTGTGCTGTGGAAAAGCAGCTCCTGCCAGCCATGAGGAGCTGCTGGGTGGTGGGTCAGTGGGTGATATCCAGGACCTGCAACTGTGGGAAGGAGAGCTCTCAGGGAAGCCTTTCCCTCCTGCCTGTGCCCTGCTGTGGTAGACACTGGGCAGAGAGAGCTGGGGATGTGCTACTTGAAACATCAGGACTGGAGCCCTGGGGAAAAAAGCACAGACAACTGGTTGTACACTGAAGTTTCCCCCTTTTTGTCACATTGTTGGGGGCAGCGGATCACGCAGCTGCAGAGCCCCATCTGTATGGTCCTGGTTGCCATGTCAAGGGTAGAGAAGTGAAGCTGTGCCTGTTCAGGAAGCAATTGGGTTTGAGTGTCAGGATCTTTTCCCTGCAGAAATCTATCTGTGAGCTAAAAACCATCACCTTCACCTTCCCAGAAGAAGAAAGAGGCATCTCCTGCTGCAGAATCAAAACCTTCCTGGTTCTCTATAGTACCATCATCTCTATATAGATTTACCATTCTAAAAGTACTCAGTGCATAAGAGAGCAGTAGTTAAGCAAAATACATTTTTTCTTTCATGTATCTTTTACATTTTTTTAAAAAAATCAGTTATTAAAACTGCAGCTTTTATGATGCTTTTATTAACAATTTACAGGTTTGAATGGCATACAAAATAGCCTAATTTTAATGATGTGTATCTCATTTTCTTTCAGCGAGCATTAAATAGAAAAAAAATGGCTGCAACTGAATTCAGCAATAAGGAGAACTCTGAATCAAGCACTGAACATGATAAAGAAAATTCCTTTGTCAAAACTGAACCAAGAAGGGTTAAAATATTCGATGGAGGGCAAGTATTGTACTTTGTATATCAGATATCATTGCAAAGATAATTTTTCCTGAATTCTAGACTTTGCAGAGATGTTGCCTCCTGTTTGATTTATTTTAAATAACAGTTCCCATACTGTGGTCTGTGGATGTTGGTTTATGTTTCCAAGAAAAATGGGAAGTCATCAGAAGCATGGAGCCACGAGTTACGAGGGGGGTAATGAAATAAAGAACGGTGGGCAGTGTGATTCATTTTTATATTTTTTTTTTTCCAAAGGACAAACATTAATCGGCAGTAAAGGCAGCTAGATAGAGCCATAGGTTTGAATTCTTTTCTTCTGTTTCTCTTACATGGTAAATAATACCTGCTCTGCAATAAGGTTGTGTAACTGTAGCTGGAGAGGATATCGTCCAGGGGCTAAGCATCAGACTGCGGTACAGTTTGGCAACCCGTGCACAGGCTGGAGAGCTCCTGATTTGAAAAATGCCATGGAAATATTTACTGAGAGCCTTTGTCCCTGCACTGCAAGACTTTAAATCAGTTGTCTGATACAAGTAACAGTTGCTTTAGCCACAATACTGTGCCATATACATCTTATAAACTACATTTTCATGGTAGAAAAGTGCCAGTGACACTTCTAAAAATTTAGAGCACAAGTGGTGCATATTTTATTATTCTTATAATTGGCAGTGGGCTCTAGGCCTTTTCATTTACTTGTTCCCAGTTTGAATCTGGTCTAGGCCACCATTTAAACTACTATGAGCTGCCCAGTTAAAACATTGCTACGTGTCTCTGCTCAGATCCAAACACTGCAGGGACCAGGTCACAAAATTTAGGCACATCCTTTGGCATCCTTAAGCTGGAGAAATGAGGGATGTAATTGAATCTGAATGACTTTTTCCATCTAGAGACAGTCCCAGTAGGCTGAGTTCAGAGCACATTGCTGGGAAATTTTTAAAACTTTCTCATTACAACTAATTGCCATGCTCTTTTGGTACTGTTACTAGGTACAAGTCAAATGAAGACTATGTGTATGTTCGGGGGAGAGGGAGAGGGAAGTATATCTGTGAAGAATGTGGGATACGTTGCAAGAAACCCAGCATGCTGAAGAAGCACATTCGCACACATACAGATGTCCGTCCTTACCACTGCAATTACTGCAACTTCTCCTTCAAAACTAAAGGTAGGAGTACTTTTCAGTGTACATTTTTTCCCTTTTTTTTATTTCTACTTTAAAGTATTATGCTTTTCTTCTCATATTTGTCTATTCGTAAGTTAAAGAAGTTTTCTATCTGTGGAGTTTTATTGTCTAATACTTCAAGTATTTGTCATTTTGGACTTCCTTCTTTTCCTTTGTCTTCTGTATGTTTATTCAGATCATCACCTATAAATATGAGTGAACTGTGTGGCATGCCAGAGTAGGAGAGATGTTGGAGTGGAAAAGGAAATCATAGGGGAGTATGATGAAAGTTAGATAGAGATGAGTGAGCTTGTTAGCTGCTTGTCCAAAGTAGGGATGGGAATGCAGAATTTTAAGTCCCCAGCAGTGATCTTTTGGAGGTATGACATTGCCATGTTTTGTACTCAGCTGATTGCTCTGGGAAAGAAATCAGCCTTTATTAAATTACTATATAAAATGTTTTTTATACTCTTGAAAGACAAGGTTCACTTTCTACTTGGACCTCCTAAGACCCAGAGATGGACCTCTGCATTAAAAGCCTGTTTACGCTAGATACTTAAATGCATCTTGGTTTAAGCAGGCAGTATATTAAACAGTGCTACATCCAGGATTCAAAATAAGTGAAACAGACAGGAGAAGTTCACAGCCAAAATACTTTCAGCAAAAAAATCCTAAGCAGTAAAATTTTTCTTGGCTTTGAACATCATTTAGCAATAATCCTCCCCAGCAGTAACTTCAGAAACATTTGTATTTTTAGTGGATTTGAGACTGTTCAGCAGCTGGGTGGAAGACTTCCAAGAAATAATGCAGTGCTGTAGAAAGTGGGGTGGATAGTCTTTAGGTGTGTCAATACCTATAACTGCATCCTGACACACTGGGTCATCTTGCTGCTTTTGAGATGAAATGCCAGAGTGTGAACCCAATAAATTCTGACAATGGTTTTTGCAGAGCAGGCGTGCTGGCCAAGCTTAAGTAATTAAATTCTACCCATTTAAAATTCTCTCTGGTTTCAGTTGTAGCAAATACTTGTATTTGCTTCCTCTTCTCTAGTTGCTATGTGGGGCTGTTGCCATTACCACTGGCAGAGTCAGTCACGCAGTTGGGTGCTTGATGTTTAGTAAACCACCCTTCATGAGAGAAAAGTGTAGCCAGTAACTTCATGCAGTATGTAAAGCAGGGAAACTTGCTATTTGTGAGTCAATATAGTCACACAGCTTCATAACAACAGTTTCAAAATTTGGGCTGAATTACTACCTTCATTTCAAAGCAGGAATAAAGTGTTCCATAACCAGGGAAGAATCACTATATCATCCACTGTAATTTCTCTCACTGATATACCTCAAAGAAACTGTATTTTTGAGGACAACAGGAAGCTTAAGTTTAAAGTGAGCAGTTACTTGTAGTAATACACATTTCACAAACAGCATCATTTACAGATCTTTGATCTACTCTTAACCTTTTCTTGATGATATTTGCCATTTTTCTTTTCAAAGGAGAAGGGGAGAGCAGCCCATGGGGCCTCTCTCAGCAGTTAGACATTCACTTTTGAGATTCAGATCAAGTATGTTCCTACTCTGATTTTGAATAAAATTAATTTGTTTGTTTAGGTTGGCAGTGAAAATGATTACACTAAAAACAGAATCCATCAAATACTAAAAGAACTGCAAGATATGAATTGTATTTTCACATAGTAGTTTTCTGTCAACATGACTTTGAAGACTGAATCAACCTTTTTTATACTTTGCTATAGAAACATGACAGGTCTTTTGCACCAATGCAAAATACATCATCATCTAGGATTTTCATCCTGTTTTATTTTATCTCTATAAAGAACTTAATGAAATGTAGCCAGAGTGCTAGTAGCATTCAGGTTGGTAAATCTGCTGCAGCCCTTGACAGCTTGCACTGGGGAGCAAGGCTCTGTCAAGTGAGAAGTCAGATTATACAAGTGGTTATAAATGTAGCAGAATAAAATATAAACATGTTGAGTGTATATTTGTATAGTCACAGAACACTTATTTTGTTTCATTTTTTCTTAAGGAAATTTAACAAAACATATGAAGTCAAAGGCACACAGTAAGAAGTGCATGGATTTGGGAGTCTCAGTAGGCTTAATAGATGACCAGGATGGAGAAGAAGAATTTGGTAAGAAATTCAAATCTTATTTCTTTACTGCATTTTTCTATTTATTTTGTCATCTCATTTTCTTACCCTTTCTTTTCCAAAGCTTTTAATTAAGCCTCTGTACAGGGAAAAGATAGAGAGATAAAAATCTTAGAAGCTAGTCCAAGGAAGTAAAAAATACTGGAAAAACTTCCCCTAAAAGAAATTATAACAATTAGACTAAAGATAAAATGCCACTGAATTCCTCACAAAGTGTTATGCATTTTAAGTTTACCAATTTCACAAATAAATATGACAAGACTGAAAATACCAGAAAAACAGCTGTTTGCTTAGAAAAAGTATAGTGAAAAGTAGTATTTCTGGTAAGGTAGTGCATTAAATTGTCGAGGTTTTGAGGTGCACTTTTCATAAAAATTGTATCACTAATCTATGCCACCTGAATCACAAATATGTTGCTGAGTGCTTTGCAAGGAAGCTAATCATCTTCCAGTGTAGAGTTCTGTCCTCCTTCACAAATAATTGGGCTTAAATCAGCAGACAGAAATCGTTTAGAAATTACGAACATTATTCATCTTGACCTGTTAAACTTCTCCATCAGTGATGAGTGTTACCAAAATGAATGTCTTTGCTAATAATTGGAATTTTGCACTTCCTGGCTCTGCTGAAGAGGAGAGCAGGTTGAGGACAGTCAAAGAGGGCCAAACTGGGTTCACACATGTTTTTTTTGCTCAGCATAAGAAAGATGTGGCTGCATCAGCCACAGTGAGATGGAGAACAGGATTGTGGATTAGGGTGTGTCCAGTCTCAGCATCTCTCAGTGCAGTGGTGGCATTTTCTCCTTCCCCCCCTTTCTCAGCAGGGAGATGAATCCTGTTGCCTTGCCTAGTATTTTTCTTCATTCAGTGGTATAGTTTATTAGATTGCGGATGAGGTTTTGAGAAAAGCAAGCAGTGGGGATCTTTATTTAAACAGTAAAGGGCAAGAAAGATGAATGCACTTGCTCCCATATGACAACCGCCAGCAGCATCAGTTTGAATCTAATTCTAAATAATACTGGGAATGTGACTCAGCTGGGATGATTCAATAATGTACTAGGTACAAAGAAACCTGCATTTTCTCTTTTTTGGCATTCCCTTTTTTTTAAATAAGAAACATATCCCCTTTGCAACTGAAGTACCAAACAAGTAATGCAGAAGACAAACAGCAATTTAAAATGTGTCCTTTTCTCACAGAGGGACAGTTTTCATTAACATTTTCAGCCTTCACAGGACAGAAAAATCATCACAGCTTTTTTAAGCAATGTTCTGTAGCTTTCAACATTTTATTTAGTTTTGTAAATGAGAGCTGAATAGGTGTTTCTGTTTACTAGGGACGGAAAACGTGCTTGATTGGTGAATGGATATTCCCAATTGCAGACATTAAAACATCTGTGGATGTAATGGGAAATGTTTCACACGTTAACAGAATTATCAGTAACACCCTGTAGAAGTAAGCCATTTCATATGTTTGTTGAAAGATAGCTTTTTTTTTTTGGCTCTAAGACTATTTAATTGAGAGATAGAGGCTCTCTCTTTTTACATATCCTGTACAGGTGTTTATAACCATTGTATAAACAATGACATATTGCCTGAAATGCACTATTTGTTTCAGCACAGTAATTACTTAACAAACTAAATACTCTATTTTGGAAAACAAGAAAGACAAAATGTTCAATGGGATTTGCCATGTAATTCATTAAATCCTGGCAGAAATGTAATTTTAAGACTGCAGTGTTTGTTTTGTTGTGGATTGGGTTTGGTTTGGTGGGGTTTTTTTAAAAATAGAGCAGGTAACACTTCTTCCTTTATCTAAGAACCCCAAAACAAAAGAACAACTTGGTGGTAAAATTCTTGTTTTCTCTAAACGATCTGGCTCAGGTACCCATAGAAAAACCAGCAGTGCATCACAAAGCTCAGCACAAAAGTCCCATCCAAGGAGCAGGCTAATTAAGCTGGTGATAAACGCAGCACGTGCCAAACCAGTTGCTGCAGAACACAGTGCATTTACAATTATCAGTGAGTAAATGTACACTTTAAAAATGGCATTCTGTCTTTGACCCTTGCACCCCTCCCTCTGGTGTGTGGTGGTGGCAGGTTTGTGTCATGTATCATTTTGGTGCTTTCAAAATGACGTGTTAAAAATGGTATCTCTCTTGGAGCCAGTGGTCTGTCCCAGTCCTATCTCCTTCCTCAATTGGAAGGCAATGTGAGAATTAAAGAGCAAGGTGCCTAAAATCTGATAAGAAATAATTATGAACTAAAAAAATTCATTTCTTCTTGCCATAGGCTGTGGGAGATTGGCCTGTTTCCTGACCCAAAAAATGTCTTGTCTGTCTCAGTCTAATTTGCTGTTCGAACACTTGGAATACTCATTATTCTTAGGGCATGAAAAACATCTGCACCTTTGCTTGAAATCACTAAGCTGTATGTCTTTCATCAGACTTCGAGTTAGAGAATTAGCCAGAAATTTAAGAAACCCACCAACTTTTTATTTACTGAAGATTTTGCTGGTTCTATTTTCATGTCTTTTTAAGCACACAGGCAATCACAATTATTCAAATATATAATTTTTTTTTTTCAATTCATAGGACAAGTCAGCTGTGACCTGATAGCAGTACAGATGAATAGTACATGCAGATTGAATAAGGAGTGCAAAATTGTACACAGTCCTGATCACAGGCACACACAGGCACACGCTAGAGCCTGTTTCTTCAGTAATCTGAGCAGCTGAAATTTTGTTGTGCTGTAGCATCTAAGGAAAAAAAGAGATGCTCCCTAGCTGTATGTGATGAGAGCTTTTAACATAGCATTCTTTGTGTTTGGACTTGTCATCATTTGGGTATTAGTAAATACTTTCTGGCTTGGCTTTTTGTATTCAAAACCATTCCCTCACCCATTTATCTTTCATCTTCTGCTCTGTAGAATGTTCTTGTCACCAAAATACAGGGTTACAATGTAAGGAATGTTAGTATCTGAATTAAATTGTCAGACGAGGTGAACTGTTTAGTGTGACAGACTGCAACTGGGGGATAGCCTCTTCAGCCATGTTGACCCAACATTTTGCTATGCAGTCTTACAAACAACAATAATTTGTCTTCAAATTAAAACAGTTATGAACTTTAAACCTGTAATATTTCATATGTAAGCTAATGTGTGAATGGTATGGTGTGCTTGAGTAAACTTGCATGAGAAAGTTGTTTAATAATTAAATCAGTAGATGGGCAGAACTTATTTAAATGGTCTCTGAGGAGAAATTTTATCCCAAATTATTAATTACTTCAACTGTGAAAATACCTAATTGTAAGTTTCAGATATGTATTTTATATATATATATACACATATAAAAAACCTTTCCTTTTCTGCAGTATGAAATAAACCTTTCTAAAGATACAATGGTTCTAAGATAAATAGCTATATATTACGTATAGTAGATATTAAGTGAGTTTCCATAGCTCCTCATTAGCTTAATCCTGTCTCAGTCTGTGTTTTCACTGCACCTGCATTTAAGGATTGAAAATAAATTAAAATCCTTGCAATATCTCCCTTTTGTAAATAGAATGGAAGGCTGGTTCTGTATCACCTATGTGAAATATGATGGGTTTTAATATCAGTGTCTAATCTTCAACTAGATGTACAGTAAGTGTGCTGGAGTCCTTCACTTACAGCCTAGGAATATAGTACCTAACACTAGGGGTGATTTACAATGTACAGATTACCCAGGAAGCCTTAGGTGTAAATAATATCTTTAAAGATAAACAGAGGTTACTCTTGGTTTTTTTATTAGTTTTATATTGTTGTGTTTCATACACTCAGGAATGAAAGTCAAAAGCCCACATTTTTTTCTTCTCTATTCCGAGGAGCACTGGCTATTACCAGTCTGAATTTAACCCAGTAGATGTCACTGTGAGTCCTGTTTGATGATGATGAGCAGTGGGCAGTAGCTGAAGCAAGACTAAAAGCAGTCAAGTGAAGCCTACCAACATGCTTAGAGAAGCAACAGGGAGTGCATTTCTGACTTGACTACTGTCAAGTTTATGATAATATGATGACATACGAAAAAATAACTGAAGATGCTTCCACAACTTCAGGTGATAAACACTGCTTTGAATTTGAATTTTGCACTCAGGTGCTAAATAAATTAGGTAAACTTAAATTTAGATGGGAATAGTGAACAGACTAACAGATACTTAGTAAGATATGTCTTTAGTCTGTATAAATAGAGCTAATAGTTACCTATCTAACTGTTTCCTTAGGAACATGTAAAACTTCAGCAGCCTGGGCTTCTATTTTCAGGTCTTTGTCTTCTTGCCAATAAAAGAATGAAAATTAACATTTTGCTCTTTATGTTAAAACCTACCTAAATATGATTCACTTGTAAGCAAATATGATGAAGTTACAAGCTGTTGAACTTGGTCACTGGATGTGGTGGAGAAATTGCTAGGTCTGTAGGAGGACCCTGATAAATCAGGTCATGTGCTGGACTAATTGGTGATAATATCACAATTAAAAGCGGTAAATTGAGATTCTGAAGAACCCTTCTTTTGGTACTTTGCAGTATGACAAGAAGTAGATAACCATTGTTAAAACCATGTTCAATAAGGATTCCTGTAGGAAAAAAAACCTTTTAGAATAAAGAACTTTAAAGTATACAGACAGACCTATTTCAGTTACTTAATTCATAGCATCACAAGTGGAAAAAGCAGCTCATGGACTTATCAGCCCCAGGCACTTTACTAATGGACATATTAGGATGCTGATAAGTCCAGCTATTGTGCTAAAGAACTTGAAGCTTTTTCTTTGCCTGCTTTGGGGTAAAATGTCAGTATAACAGAGCCTTAGCCATCGAGCTCATCAATACCTCCAACACAATAGAGCTGACTAACTAGCTGAGGATTGACAACAAAATAAATGAAGGACTAAGATTTAGTGTATGATTCATATAAACTTCAATACGTAGGGTGAAAGCCTTAATTTTATTAAATACAATTATAGCTGGCATGCAAGCAAAATCCCCTATCAAAAGTTGTGTCCAAGTTTCTATTATACCTTTATTTTGTAGAATCATAGAATGTGTGAGGCTGGTAGAGACCTTAAAGGCCATCTAGTCCAGCCCCCTCTGTGTGCACAGGGACCTTTTTAACTAGATCAGGTTGCTCCGTGCCCCGTCAAGCCTAAACTTGAATGTCCCTAGGGATGGGGCCTCCATTACTTCTCCAAATAACCTGTTCCAGTGTTTCACCACCCTCATAGCAAAGAAATTCCTTCTAATATGCAATCTGAATCTACCCTGCTGTAGTTTAAAACCATTGCCTCTCATCCTATTGCTACATGTCCTTTTAAAAAGTCCCTCCCCAGCTTTCCTGTAGGTCCCCTTCAGATATTGGAAGGCCACTATAAGGTCTCCCCACAGTCTTCTCAAGGCTGAACAACCCCAGCTTTCCCAGTCTGTCTTCGTAAGAGAGGTGCTCTCTCTTTGTAGGAGAGGTGCTCCATGTCCTCCTTCATCCCCTCCTTGGGCTCCAGAGCTGCACACAGTACTCCAGGTGAGGTCTCACCAGAGCAGAGGGGGAGAATCACCTCTCTTCATCTTCTTTTGGTGCAGCCCAGGATGCAATTGGCCTTCTGGACTGTGGGAGCACATTGTGTGTTCATGTCCAATGTTTTTGTCCACTAGTACTTCCTCATCCCTTTCCACAGGGCTGTTCTCTATCACATCATCCCCCAGGCTGGACTGATAATGAGGACTGCCCCTACCCAGGTGCAGCACCTAACACTTGGAGGCTGTTTCTGATTTTTACAGAGTTCATGTCTGTAGCCAAAAGTTCCATGTTCTCCTGTGAAGTCCAGGAAGAAGACAAAGTCTTGCTGAGGGTTTAAAAAAAGATTGCAGCAGTTGACAAAGGATGAGAGACATGCCCTCCTTTTCCAAAAACAGTCTTTACCAAACATTGAGGCAGTTTTGAGCAGCCTTTCTGTTAAAATGGGGAGAGTTACAAATTGGAAAGAGAAGTAGCTTTCATAAAGCAGAACAGCCTTCACTTAATAGTGTGAAACTTTTTTTTCTGTGTTCTTTTTTGTAAAAAAAACCTACAAAAAACCTGTGAACTTTCATGCCAAAAGCCATTTCCCCATATGCTAGTGGCCTTTAAATTCATGACACATCCTTCATTCTAAAATATCCCACACTGCTTTACAACCTCATACAAAGTTAAATACAGAAGTCATTTAGTTCCTCTTGGTAATTGAGTCAGTTCTAGTTATATATATCAGCTATATAAGCAGATGGTTGTAATTGTGCACAGTTCAAGATAGGAAGTGAAGAATTATTTTTTCCCCAATTAAAGCTGCAAGGGAACTTCAGTAGGCAGCCTACCATTACTAAAATGGATCGGGGCCAATGCTACTTGGTTAACAAGACAGTGCTTGGAAATGAGTCTTTCACCACAAGGAGTGGTCACAGCCTCAACTTGATGCCTCATTTGGAGAAGACCCATAACCTGCCTGGGTCTTCCACTGCTTAAAACTCCAGCATCGGGTCCTCTCACAACTGCGCTGATTTACGACGATGCCTAACGGGAGCCCTAATTACAAAAGCTCGGGCACCTCCTGTTTCAGCAAACATGCACACAGGTATAAATGCCCGAGCAGAGAGTTCCTCTGTGCATTGCCAGACCAAGCAAGTCAGGAATGTGTTGGTTGTTTTTTTCTTTTTTCCACCTGATGTTTCAAAGTGGTGTGGGAGTAAGGGAACCACATTCATCGCTGTCACTTCGCCTACACTGCAGGCTCTGGCTCCAGGTAACCACACTTAAATAGAAGCTGGCAAACTCACAAAGGGTGGAGGTAAACAGGGAAACAATAGAGGGAAATGATATCCCACACAGTCCTGCATGTAAGGAATCTGTGTCCCCCACACGTTTCTCACTTCCCTTTTCATGGTTTTATTCTAGAAAGGTGAGACCTACGCAGAAAATTTCTACATAAGCAGCATTTGTTAGTAAATCATGTAGCATTTTTAAATGTTGATTTGAAAAAAAAAAAAGACAGTTTCTTATTATAAATCAGGGCATTGTTTGAGCTTATGTTTTCCTTGCTTTAAAAATGTGAAAGTCAGTCTAATCACTTCAGGTAGTTTCTCTTGCCAGTGGAGACAGTAATTCGTGACTGACATCAGCTTTCATACCAAATGTGATTTGTGTGGAGAGAGGGAGGAAAAAAAAAAACAACACACAGTAGGATTTCACAGAGAATAGTTACATGATGTTGGTAAGTACACTAAAATTAAGAAGGAGTCCGGGCTGAAACCTAAGATTTTGCAGTGTCCCATGCATTATATAAAGAGTTGCAGGAAATGCACTGGTCCCCCTTTAGTTGTAACGCATGAAGAAGTCTTTGAGATCTGTTACAGAGCCACTGAGAGAAGTTCTTTCCATTCAGAAATCAAACCTATGTAGAGGTTCTAACATTTTAGCAGTGATGAAGAAATGCTGTGTGAAGAAATTACAGAAGTATATAATATTAAAAAAAAGTTGCTTAAGTCCATGTGATTCTGTTAATAATATTTTTAATAATCCTACTTGCCATAATTTTAATGGACTTTACTGGATTGATTTTTCCACTCAAATGTATTTTCTTTTTAGAACATCTTTGTCTGTAGAAATGAATACCATTTAAAATTCTAAAAAATATTTTTGTAGCATCATTCCAGTGACCTGGAGGATTTGGGGTGTTTCTAATTACATTTCATTTTCATGCCTGCTGTAGTAAATGTAAAAAATCTATCGTTTCCATATTTAGTTATTGTACAAATTACTGTGCAGGCTAAGAGGGGCAAAGTCATTACAGAGGGATTTTTTCAAAGAAGCTGTTAGTCTTGTTCCTAATTGCACTGCTCATTTGAAACCATAACTTCACCCCTGTAAGTGGGTAAGTTATTGAGCGATAGCTCAATTAAACCCATTTCTTTTTACCTGAAGTTCAAAATGCTTATTTTGGCTCTGGTAATATAACAGCCTAAAGCATTGATAATACATTCAAATTATGTTCAGGGTCTGATTTTTTTTCAGAATAATTTATTTCAGTGGTAAGCTGCTGTGTAGATTTCCTTGGAACACGATCTCTGAGATTTTAACTCACCAGCCATCACTGGATTTGCAAAACCAAATTATTTTATGCTGGTTTTTTGGGGGGCTTTTTGAGAGCTCAGCAGAGAGACTTTTAATTCAATATATTGAATTGAGTATTTTGGTTTTTATAAAATATGATCCTAGACAGTCTGGCTTGGAATCAGATACAGCAGATGAGGTTTTCTATCTCTTTACTAGAGATGATCGTTTCCTTCCAAGTTACAATATTGAAGGTGAAAAGCTGCAGTAGAACTGTATTTTGTATAGAAATTTAACACTAGACAGCAGTTTGGCTTTAAAACTTGAAGTCAGGAGTGCTTCTTCATGTGAGCCAAGTTTCTTGCCTAGGTAAGTTTTGATAGGATTTGGACTTTCTTGCCTCCAGGACATCTTGGGGGATTTGTTAATAAACATTAGCAAAGGGAAAAAATCTGGTAGGGTCTAATTTTGGTCTCTTTTGCCTGTTAACGAGACAGATTCCTGACTAACAGCCTTCAGTCTTTCTGTTTCCATCCCTCAAAAACCTTTGCTGCAGTGATTCATATTAGGTACAAGGACACCCACTTGTGAGTCAGAACCAGCTAGAGAATATCCCACCACTGAGGTTGGCAGACCAGCTTCACATGATCACTTGGAATTTAATGAACCAGGAATCTGCTCACTTCTCCCTAAGCTAAAGAGTGAAGGATGACTTAGAGCACATAAATGCCTGAAAGCAGCCAAATCTAGAAGGTTAAAGACTACACAGAAGCAGAAGTCGAAAAATTATGTATAGCTGTATAATTAAGTATGTACCCTAGAAAATAGAAAAAAAAATAAAATCTTCCCCCTTCCTTTGATGCAATGGGATGTGACTGAAAAATGCACGTGCTGTGTGATTTTTTTGGTGTTTCTAATTACTCCCTTCCATCTCCTTCCCAATCAGCCTAGGACCTTCAACTGGCTTACCCTCTAATTCCCACTTTTGCAGGCGAGAAGCAAAGATTCGGCTACGACCGGTCAGGATATGATGTGGAGGAGTCTGATGGTGCAGATGAAGATGAAAACGACAACGAAGATGACGATGAAGACAGCCAGGCTGAGTCAGTCCTATCCACAACCCCTTCGGTGACAGCCAGCCCCCAGCACCACCCCTCTCGGCACGGCCTGCAGGACACAGCCAGCACTGATGAAGACATCAGGCTTCCAGACTGTTTTGCTGGCGTTCACACGGACTCTATGGATGGTCTGCCAAAAGCACTGCTGACAAAGATGACCGTCCTTAGTGCGGCGCAGTCGGTTAGCAGGACCTCCAGGTCACCAGTGGATTTCACCCCTCAGGAAGCACATGAGGATAAAGCCCAGGATAGAGGAGGGGGTCACCACAGTGCTAGTGCAGCACTGGTGGACGTCGCTCCTGCATCTCCAGGTCGCCAGATGTCTGTGGATTACCCCGATCCAGAAGCAGCCTTGGACCACTCCTTAATATCAACTGCGTCTCTTACAAAGGTAGGAGCGTCTGATTCCAGGGGAGAGAATGGGATTTTGAATCCTCCTTTTAAAGATCTTTTTGGAGAGATTTCCAAGACCAAAATATTTGCCCTTCCCTTCATTCTTAAGAGTTTTTGGCTGGTGAGTCTTTAAGAGAGCTGAAAGCAATGGAAGCACAGATGTGTGTGACTCCAGAAACAATAATGTTATAGGAGGACTGCTTTTCAACTTCAGCTTTGATTGTATTCTCCTGGAACTGATTAATTGTAATATGGTTGTTTTGGCTGAAGTTTGGAGCTGGTAGATTGTACTTCAAGTAAGAAGGGATGTAACAGGTATGTAGAGTGAACATATGGTGGTGATGCTGAAGTTTTCAGAGGAAAGTTATAATATTCATAAGTCATTTCACTCGGAAATACAATATGGAATTGTTGGTAATTCCCAGGGGACATCAGTCTAGTCCCAAAGGTTTTCGCCTTGTCGCTATAAAAAAATTGTTCAATTGCTTATCTTACCTTCAAATACACTGAGTAGTAGAATCAGAAAGAGCACCAGATGTTCAAGGAGACTAGGAAATTGCCCTTGCACAGCAACAAGAGACAAGCACAGAACTGAGACCTGAGTTCCCAGTGCTCTCAGTTTTGATTCAAGCTGTTAAAACATTTTAGTCGGAAGAGGATCAGTTTTGTCTATGCCTCTTCGAGATACATGGAACATGTACAGAGCATGCAGAAAGATGAGGTCAGTCTGTGTGTGCAAGGCTGCAGGGAGCATCCTGTAATTTGGGCAACTGCTGTCTTTAAAACTTTGCAGAGGAAGTCACAGGGGGGAGCTGGCATGTGTTAAGCATTTTACAGTTCAGCAGTATCTTAATAGATTGCAATGGGGACAATGGTACAAGTCACATACATGACTGACCCTAAGGATATCTCTGGAAAGTCTTCAATTCTTGCTGCAGACCTTGAAAGTATTAGAGCTTTCCAGGACACTGCTCAGAAAAATGTGATGCAAAAAGTTTAAATAATGGAGTAAGCACCGCCTTCTCTGCTATTAATGCAAAATTTACAAATAGTACAGGAATGAAATTATAGCAGAATAAGCAGCAGGAAAATTTGAAAAGCATAAACAGTAAGTAAAAATATCATTCTAGTTTAAGTACTTGCTGGCTTGTTTTTTTCTTTGAAAATCTGTACTACTGGATGTATTTTTTACAAATGTTAAGATAGTGAACTGTTGACAAGGAGAAGCAGTAAAAACTACTTCTGCATTTCATCCTTTTCCACAGATTCATTCCTGCTTGTATGAGCTGTGAGTCCATGTGGCCAATGTAAATTGGAGCGACTTTGTAGAATGACAAGAGAATAAAAGCTAGCGGTCTCTAGTCACTGTTTATACATGCCACAAAATGGGGTGGACTCTTAATGTCTGGATTTTGCTTTTCAGTTGTTGCCAGTAGACACCAGAAGGACATTGGACTGAGTTTATTCCCCCACTGAACACAACCATTGAAGCCTCAAGTTAAACATGTTAAAGGCCTTCATTCATATAGCTCTAATTATTGGCTATGTTAATATATATATATTGTAAAAGACATATATGTAATACAAGGCAGTAATTCCTTTCCAGACTACTTCATCCTTTCCCAAACCAAAAGAAGTGGCAGCTCTGTGTCTGATGGTTAATCTATAGTCTGGTCCTATTGTGAATGGTTCTTGCAATTGGGACAAGGGTTTGAGACATCTCAGAAAGGCTGTTATATGTTCCTTCGAAAGCATCCATGCCAGTTTCTCAGGATTTCTTGTGAGGTGTCAGACAGGACTTACTTCTGAGAAAGATCCCCATCTTCCCATTTCGACTGGCTGGTATTGCACAGTCAGTAAATCATGTTCTGTTTTAATCAATACATTTCCTACCAGCGGCTTCCAAAAGCAAGATTTCTTAAGAGTTTGGTCAAAGCCACAGAATTAAAGTTTAGGACTACATAAACTAAATAAGGTTGCACATGTGTTATCAGTCAATATGCCTACAACAAAAAGATACTGTAAGGTTGCAATTGCAGCTTAAGACTTCTTGGTTTGGGTCTGTTTAGGAACGGAATTGCCAGCCTTGGTTGGTATCATAGGCTATATGAGAAGGAGTCTATAAATATGATTATCAGTCCAGATTTAAGCACCAAATCACCACAAGCTGAGGCGGCAGTGGGGTGTGGGTTCCACATCTCACTCCAGGATCTGCTCATCACCTCCGCCTCTGCAGGCACTGTAGTTGTCATCCATCTCTTGACACTGCTTATCACCCATCTTCCAGATTACAGGCACCTATAGACAGATGTGCCATGATGCTGCTTCTGTCTGCTGGAGGCTGCAGTGCCTCCAGGAGAGGAACCTGGGGCATAAAAAATGTCAGCTTATGCTTATTTAACATTCTTGCCTGAGGTGATTTCCACAGAAACCAGTTCTCCAAAGCCTTCTTTGTCCTTGAAAAATCTGTAGTGAGCAATGTTTTCAAGTACTAGTATTCAGGAGAAATTAGCTGGGAGAGAAAATTAGAGAAATTAGGAGAAAAAAATTCAATTAGTGGGCAAGGAAGGAGTTGGAAAAAGAAAGGAAGGAAATTAGGTTCGCTCTTCAGGCTGGTCAATATGTACTGTGAGCCAGTTTGTTTTTTCTTAAAAGGGAGTGTGGGAAGCGCTCCCAACTCCCTTGCATTTTAGTTTCACTTGGGGATGGATAGCAGTGTCTGCCAGATGAACATGCCTGTGTTGTTCCCTTCCAGAGCACGCCTTCCATCAGCTCTCCCTCCTCACCGCTGGACCACAGCATGCAGACAGCAGCACCAGCACCCTACGCCGACCTCCCGGAGGAGCAGCTGTCCCTGCAGCAGCCTGCAGAGCTGAGGGCCCCCCAGACTCACCTCTTCAGCCACCTCCCCCTGCACTCGCAGCGGCAAGCCAAGGCGCCCTACGGCACAGTGCCCATCGGGGGCATTCAGGTCGTCCCTGCCGGCTTGGCCACCTACTCCACCTTCGTGCCCATCCAGGCGGGGCCGGTGCAGCTCACTATCCCTGCCGTGGGTGTGATTCACAGAACTACCAGCGCCCTCGGTGAGACGGGCAGCGCGGCCGCCGGTGCCACGAATCCCATGGGAGTCGCGGAGGTGAACAGTGTCGTGCCCTGCATTCCCATCGGCCAGGTGAGCGTGCCGGGCATCCAAGGGTTCGGCGCGCCCAGCCTGCAGCCTCTTCCGCCGCCGGGGCTGGAGAATGACAAGAGAATAAAAGCTAGCGGTCTCTAGTCACTGTTTATACATGCCACAAAATGGGGTGGACTCTTAATGTCTGGATTTTGCTTTTCAGTTGTTGCCAGTAGACACCAGAAGGACATTGGACTGAGTTTATTCCCCCACTGAACACAACCATTGAAGCCTCAAGTTAAACATGTTAAAGGCCTTCATTCATATAGCTCTAATTATTGGCTATGTTAATATATATATATTGTAAAAGACATATATGTAATACAAGGCAGTAATTCCTTTCCAGACTACTTCATCCTTTCCCAAACCAAAAGAAGTGGCAGCTCTGTGTCTGATGGTTAATCTATAGTCTGGTCCTATTGTGAATGGTTCTTGCAATTGGGACAAGGGTTTGAGACATCTCAGAAAGGCTGTTATATGTTCCTTCGAAAGCATCCATGCCAGTTTCTCAGGATTTCTTGTGAGGTGTCAGACAGGACTTACTTCTGAGAAAGATCCCCATCTTCCCATTTAGACTGGCTGGTATTGCACAGTCAGTAAATCATGTTCTGTTTTAATCAATACATTTCCTACCAGCGGCTTCCAAAAGCAAGATTTCTTAAGAGTTTGGTCAAAGCCACAGAATTAAAGTTTAGGACTACATAAACTAAATAAGGTTGCACATGTGTTATCAGTCAATATGCCTACAACAAAAAGATACTGTAAGGTTGCAATTGCAGCTTAAGACTTCTTGGTTTGGGTCTGTTTAGGAACGGAATTGCCAGCCTTGGTTGGTATCATAGGCTATATGAGAAGGAGTCTATAAATATGATTATCAGTCCAGATTTAAGCACCAAATCACCACAAGCTGAGGCGGCAGTGGGGTGTGGGTTCCACATCTCACTCCAGGATCTGCTCATCACCTCCGCCTCTGCAGGCACTGTAGTTGTCATCCATCTCTTGACACTGCTTATCACCCATCTTCCAGATTACAGGCACCTATAGACAGATGTGCCATGATGCTGCTTCTGTCTGCTGGAGGCTGCAGTGCCTCCAGGAGAGGAACCTGGGGCATAAAAAATGTCAGCTTATGCTTATTTAACATTCTTGCCTGAGGTGATTTCCACAGAAACCAGTTCTCCAAAGCCTTCTTTGTCCTTGAAAAATCTGTAGTGAGCAATGTTTTCAAGTACTAGTATTCAGGAGAAATTAGCTGGGAGAGAAAATTAGAGAAATTAGGAGAAAAAAATTCAATTAGTGGGCAAGGAAGGAGTTGGAAAAAGAAAGGAAGGAAATTAGGTTCGCTCTTCAGGCTGGTCAATATGTACTGTGAGCCAGTTTGTTTTTTCTTAAAAGGGAGTGTGGGAAGCGCTCCCAACTCCCTTGCATTTTAGTTTCACTTGGGGATGGATAGCAGTGTCTGCCAGATGAACATGCCTGTGTTGTTCCCTTCCAGAGCACGCCTTCCATCAGCTCTCCCTCCTCACCGCTGGACCACAGCATGCAGACAGCAGCACCAGCACCCTACGCCGACCTCCCGGAGGAGCAGCTGTCCCTGCAGCAGCCTGCGGAGCTGAGGGCCCCCCAGACTCACCTCTTCAGCCACCTCCCCCTGCACTCGCAGCGGCAAGCCAAGGCGCCCTACGGCACAGTGCCCATCGGGGGCATTCAGGTCGTCCCTGCCGGCTTGGCCACCTACTCCACCTTCGTGCCCATCCAGGCGGGGCCGGTGCAGCTCACTATCCCTGCCGTGGGTGTGATTCACAGAACTACCAGCGCCCTCCGTGAGACGGGCAGGGGGGCCGGCGG
>NW_009953786.1:8870974-8904590 GCF_000747805.2 Chaetura pelagica
CAGCAAGGACCCTCCCCCGCAGGTCGGCGGCCAGCGGCACGGCGGGAAGAGCCAGCCTGACCTCTCCCCACCGACCGACTATGAGCGACCCGACGGTCCAGGTCTGAAAGCAGAGCCTGAAACCCCTGACCTCGCCCACCCCGCCAAGCCAAAGCGCGACGTCCCCTCCCTGCAGGTGAAGAGGGCTGGCCTGGCAGAGCCCCGCTCCAGGGCCAGTCCCGACGCCTTAACCCGGTCCCCGCTCCGCCAGACTGTCTCCCTGGACAGACAGGTGCCCAGGCCTGCCGCCCTGCCCCGGCGGCAGAACACGGTGCAGTTTAGCGACGGCAGCAGTGACGATGAGGACAGACTTGTCATAGCAACCTAGTTTTTGGGTTTTTTCATTGCGTTTTTATTTTGGGGGTTGTTTTGTTTTGTTTTGTTTGTTTGTTTTTACAACACTTACAGGTTTCTTTGCAAACCTTCCTTTCCTTAAAGCACATTTTTCTGACACAAACCCATTACTAATCTTCGTGCAATCATGAACTCTTGACCAATAATTGTTGTTTCTTGTCAGCTCCAGCCATTTTTGTACATGTTGTATAGACGATTGTGCCTTTTTGGAGTTTTATGTTTAGAAACATGTACAAATTGTTGAATATATATATATAAAATATATATATATAAAATATGTATATTAAAACCAGGTAGTTGCTTGTGTTTAGTAAGTAAACATCCTATGTCAGATAAATAAAGGATTAAATTATATGTTGCACTGTTAAATGTAAATTTTTATGGCTGTGGGACAAGTTTCTGTGTACAGATCTAGTATGTAAAACTCCATATTTATTGTATCCATATTAGTCTTGGAAAAGGGTCTGTCCATCTTTCTTGTGTAAGACGGTAGCTTTACACTTAAAAGAGAAATACAGTATCTGTGTTATGAAATATTACAGTAAAATTTTGTTTACTGACTTTACCATTGCTTATGTTGTGCCTTCTTGATGCAGCCCTGGTAGCTGGAGAGGCGCTTGGCTCATTCTTTCTAGTTCCCTTCGGCTGCGTTCAGCTTGAAAGGATCCGGTGGTGGTGGTATATGCCCCCCTTAGCTTCACCAGCCACGAGCGAGAGAGTTGCTCTTCAGGCTCACATGGAGCAAAACCTTTCATTTCAAAACATCCACTGATGGCAAAGTGGGGAGGGAGTCCTTCAGCTTTTTTTTTGTAGAGCGAGCATCCATCCGCCTTGTGTTTTTAACACTTCCTAACTGACGTTTGAAGACCTCCTGGAGGGAAAGTAGCAAAAGGGACAAGATGAAATATTTTTTTATTTGTAATCTTGGAACTATAAAACCACTTTTTATTGACATTAAAATGTTGTTACGCAAGAAAGGAATAATTCTTTGTGTGTTCTTAATTGCAAAATCCACCATACAGTTGGTGAAAATGCCACTGCTGCAAATGAGGACTTTGCATTACCAATTACCATCAACTTCTGATGAGACTGCATTTCAGGTGATCTTCATTTACAGGTAGACAAAGCCAATTTCTCCTTAAATATGGCTATGCCTTATTCATCCAGGAGGAAAAGAAGGGAGCAGAGGTCTTAGCATTCAATGGATGTGCCCTTAAATCAACATGTCATTATGGGCATACGAGACATGCATGGATCCCAGAACAATGACATTTAATAAAATTCTGTTTGCACGTAGTTAAAAACATTTGAAGTTACCAATACATTTTAAGGTCTTCAACTACTGCAGGAGACAAGTCTCACATCGTACAGAGCTACACATTCCTGAAAGTTCAAACTGACCAGCGATTCATGCTGATTTTTAGTTAGAGTTGGCTGTGTCCTTCTATCACATTTATAAGTTTATAAAATCATTTCAACAACCAAATTCCAGTACAGAACTGGAAAATGTAAATTAAAAGCATGATCACCTTTATGGAAATAACAAGGATGAGCACGTCAAATGGAAGAAAAAGGTGAGAAGCAAAACTTGAATAAAAAAATCAGGAGTGAACCTG
This sequence comes from Chaetura pelagica, assembly GCF_000747805.2. Taxonomy (NCBI): domain Eukaryota; kingdom Metazoa; phylum Chordata; class Aves; order Apodiformes; family Apodidae; genus Chaetura; species Chaetura pelagica. The sequence goes on from NW_009953786.1 coordinate 8,872,984, forward strand.
AATGGAACATTGTTCACAGATTAACTCCTGCACCCAACTCAAATAAGTAATTCATTCTTTGTACTGCTCATACTCGAAGAACAGCACTACCCTAGATCCATTTTTAACTTTGCATTGGCTTTTGTACTATACTTATATTTTACTTATTACATTATCCCATTACAGTGTGTTGTAAAACTGTAGGCGATGTTGAGTGAGCTTGATTAGCTTTCAGAAGGAGCACTTCAGTACCAGAAAATCATTTCTATCACTGTGATTATCGGCCAATTGTACTAATTCAGCAACCAGAAATGTATGTACTAGAAAGTAGAAATTACTCTGGGCTCAGACATGTGTTGGCTTAATTCCTTACTGTGCAGAACTTCACTGCAGGCCTGAGCCCCACAACTACAAAGCACTCTCAACTCACACTGAACTTAATGACTGAGTTCAGGGTACTTGGCACTCCACAGCCTTGGACTTAAAACTTGTGCCTGTCTCACATGCAACTGCTGTGTAAAATCTCACTGTGCATTTGTATGTTCTATTTATAAACATGTAGTGATGTCAACATGTCTTACATAATTTAACTTATAACAAACGTGAAATTGCCTGAACCAGCCAGAGTTAAAAAAAAAACAAAACCAAAATCATTGCTGCATTACATATGTTTTGAGAGCCTGAAACTTTTGCTAGTACAATCAGGTGAAGGTTTGTAGTTAATGAGCTTAAAACTTTGCATCAGTTTTACCTTCTTTAAAGTAGACACACTATGCTTGGAGCATATTGGTCTACAGCATGAGAAGAAGATGACTGGACCAAACAGATTTGCAGCAAAGTGAAACTATCTCCAAAAGTTTGAATGCCATCACATGTATTATAATTTCTCTGAGTTTTAGAAGGAAGCAGTAGGTAAGAAATTGCTGTTCCTCATGCCCTGAAGTCCTGATTTTACTGACCATTTAGGGATGCCACAGATTTACTTCATACCCATTTTCAGTATTTACTTGACTAGCCATTTGTGGTGTGCTTATGTCCAAGGATTAATTCTAAATTCACTAATTTAACAGAAAATCCAACCAGATATATCAGGCTATCCACATGGCATCAAGGTCAAGAGACGGAAGCAGTATCTTGAAAAAATAAGAATGACAAGACAGCAGATATGTCACAAAGAGGAATGTTAAGATGTGTGTCATTTGGTAAGTTAATAGCAGGACAATAGAGAGAAGGGGCCAAGAGATTGGTACTACCTGGTGGTAAGCAATCATCTCACTTAGCCAGGTAAACCACATCAGCCATGTTAGGAGAATCGCCACAAACACTGAGATTAGCAGGTAGTTGCAGGTCTATCTTTGCTTGTTCAGATTTCGTTGCGAGGAAATCACACTTTTCTACAAGATAGATATTTGTGGTCCTAAACGCTACACAGTTTCCCTTCCCTCTAGCATGTTTGCAAATGTATATACCTTGAGGTGCCTCTACAATTTGTGTAACGGGGGAAAAAATCCAACAAACTAGGAGCATGACCAGACCCAAGAGAAGGTTAAACTCTACCTCTCTGTTAGTGTCTAGCAGTTTCTTTTTAATCGTGCACTAAACCAACATCTATGCTATCTGTCAGCAGACGTGGGTGCCCTGTACTGCCACAAGCCTGTGACCACTCCCTTCAGCGATTACATTTTCATTTTTAATTAATTCATTTCATTTTAAATTGTGTTGTATTTTTATTCTCCTGTCCTGAGTCTCTAATAATTGGGAAATTGCACTCCCCTTCCCACAAGGATCCCTCTGTTCGAGTCAGTAACAAATATCTCAGAGGCTTGTCAGTGCAGGATTAGGCTGCTCTTCAGATGGTGTAAATTATTGCAGCTGAATTGCGGTAAATAGCACCAGGGCTGTTTACTCAAGGATCACTTTTTAACGACGCTGTCAGACACCCTCTGGCAAATCCAGCACAGCTGTTTAAACTTTAAAAGGCCAGGGCAAGTGTTGCTCCTCAGTGTGCCCAGGCACAGTCTGGCACCTTCACACCACCTCATTGAGAGGGTGCAAGCAGCTGCTAGCTAAAGGCGTGGTACAAATAGAGCTACAGTAAGGACATGGCATGGTCATCTTCCATGAGATCCATACAGATGCTTCCCTGATATCTGCCAAAAGCCCTCACTAGAAAAAGAATTGACTGGTAGCCTGTAGCTCTTCTCTTTCAACTCAGACCTCAACTGATTTCTTACTGAAATACATGTTGTTAACTGGTGATGTGGATATCTAATATTAAAGGCAACATGGTCCCCCTGGTGTCCATGTAACAATATTGGGTTTGGAATGGTGGACTCGAAATGTGCCTACAATCCCCATCTTGGGCTTTAATAAGCTACAGCATGACCTGCCTGTCACTTTGTAGGACCAGAGACAGCTACGTTTGCTGTAACTGACCTCAGACCTCTTGAGCTGTACCATTACATTTCCAGACACAGCTCCCAACTTCTGGGCCATACCTGAAATAATCCTAACTAGGTTCAGCAATGCCCTGCCCTGTATTGATTACGCCTGCTCTTCACACTCATGCTCCTTTTACTTCTCAACTAACTTGCTGTAGCAAGGGTTGCTGTAATTTATGCCCTGAAGCTAAAGCAGCCTACAGTTGGTCCATATCAGCTAGTCCCTTACTAGAAAGTCTGACAGCAGTGTTTTGCACACAAGGAAATTCAGATACATATCACATGGATTTCATCTCAGATGACATACTTAGGCTGAACACAGCCTGGCCCACCGCAAAACCAAAGATGCACCATAAAACAAAGACATACCATGCTTTACACTTAGATAAACATTCTGTATGGGTTCTTAATAAACAGATTTGCCTCACCTAAAGTTTACCAGCATGTATGTTAAACAGAATATAAAATTGTTCCAGAAGCTTGTTCCAGGGCTTGTTCCAGAAGCCCTCATTTTTTGCAACATAAACCTCACTAAGGTTTTATAAACACTTCAGTTTAAACATGTAAACTGCCATTCAAACGTGTTTAACATAGGGATTGTTTCATCAAAACAGAATAAAAAATACTCAGTTTTAGCATGGGTCACTTGCCAAAAGCCAAGGAAACCAAACAATGTGCAAATTAAGAGTGTTTGCTCGAGGTAGCCTTCAGATGATTTAACTGACAGGCCACTGCTTCTGTTGCTTTTGAAAGATCCTCTGAGACCTTACTCTAAGGAATCCTTACTTTAATTTCATGGTTTATAATATGAACAATGGGTGTAAACCATTTTAGGTGACTGCTGTGGTCAGTCTCTACTTGTGAATGTTAGATTATTAGGGGTTCTTTTAAGTGGTTAGAATTGTCTTTCTCTGCCTTGAAGAATTTTCCTTTGCTTGTCAGGGGCCTTAGAACCCGTATTTTTAATGATTCATAAAATGCCACAGAATTATATCACACAGAAACCATTTATGGCTTTTATCTTTGAGGATAAGACCACTTATCCAAGGATAAGACTCAAGTCTTGGTTGTGGACACTGGATTTCTAACTATTGCTGGTTTTGGACAAAAAGCTACTTTAAAATATTTCATATTCAGTATTAGGTCATTTTATGTGGAACGTCTACAGGCGGATGAGCAAACAAGGATGTAACAGCATGTAATTAGCTGATTTGATGTTCATGTTTTGTTCCAGAAATGCTGACTCAAAAAACAACAACAACAAAAACCAACCAACCAAACAACCCCACAAAAACCCTTACAGCAAAGCTGTTGCCGGTGTTACGTACCTCCTCTTCTCCTCTATGCACTGGCCACACTACTCAAAATGTTAGGAGGTGGCTGGTGATTTTCAGATATGCCATGTGAGATCTAAGGAAGCCATGCAGACTGCAAGATGGCAAGGCTTTACATTCCTACGATTCAGTCATGGAAACAAAACTTGTCCTAAGATGAGTCAATTAGCCAGGCATGCTTAGTTTTCTTTGGTAATAGTAGGCTTGTTTTCCCCAAGAAGGTCAAATGTTAAGGCCTGTTTGGTTTTGCGGCTGTTCTCTTCAGTGTATCTGAAATCCATTACCATGTGTGAGGCATTCGTGCTGGAAACAGGCCAGCTGAAGGCTTTTTGTCAAGTTAAATACCCCTAGTATTTTCTCTTTCTGTTAAGTTTAACATGGTTGTAGCATCCCTCTTGGGCTTCAGAAGTCCCAGCGAAACCAGGTACAAGCCTTTCACTTCTAAGGCGCTTTAGTGTCAGCACCTGAACACCTTACAACTGGCTTCTTCCTCCTGAGAAACAAAACATGACCTGACGTGGGTGACAGCTGCAACTCATGTACAGCAGCTCACTAATAACATCACTGACTCCTAAGTCATTCCCCACCCTGTCAGCTTGCTGCTCCAGCAGCAGCCTTGGAAGTCAGTTCACAGCCCTTTGGGCTCACCCACCTCGCAGCAGCGCCCTGCTTTTGTGAGGGGCTTTCCCCAGGATGCCTGTGCTAGGCAGGAGGGATTGTTGGACACGCACGTGCAGTGAGGGACCAGCACACAGGGAGCATCACCACGAACATCCACCTGCATTCCAGGAGCGCAGGGCCCTGGTGTGCCAGCAGGGATCTTGCTCAGTGCTGGGCCTTATGCAGGCACAGATTTTGGGAAAGGCATTAGGCACCATCAGCAGGATCTACCTTCAAAAAGCCACCATCTTGAGACTTCCCATCTCTTATGACCAAGGCATATCGAGTCAAAAAGAACAATTAAGAAGTCATGTTTTCGTCTGGAGACCTGACAGTTTTACTCCACCAACAAATCAAGTGGGTGGTTCAGAAACAATTTTTTACACCTAAAAGCTTAAACTTGTTTCTCTCTTTGTTTATTCCCATACCTATAATTATCTGTGACTCTTTCTTATTTACAATATTTCAGAGCAGGAGCTCACACACCTAATGCTGATTAATTCTGCTGGACTGAGTAACTGGCTCCCCTGTGGATATCCTGGTTTCCTGTGCATCATTGTTGCTCCTTGAGACATCCTCCAGCTCAGATCAAAGATTCAGAATGTATTAAATATGAAGACATCAGACAGTTCAGACAGATTAGAAAAGACAAACATGAAGAAATGCATCCCAGCTTCTCCCTCCTGTCCTGCTATGAACACAATCCTAAGCCCTTGTTATAGAAGTAATGGTAGAAAGACAAAAAGAAGAAAAAAAGTAGCAAGACTTTGGAAATGTGGCTTACCCAGAGCCTTCTACAAATTACCCTTTTTAAGTATTTGCACTTTTATACTTAATTCTCCCTTGCAGTTGGAAATTTCAGGTTAGATCCCACCTGATAGAAAATTACATCTGTAAACTTCAGGAAGAACTGCATGAAAAGTTCAGCAGAGGACTTGGTACTATCCATATAGGTATTGAGCCCTGCCTACAAACACACAAATTAAAGGAACATGAAAATATGTGGTCTGTTTTTTCAAGTTTATGCAGTGCGTTGTGTTCTTGGTGGATTTATTCAATATTCTATTTAGCTGTATGAAAAACTGGAAAGATTCTGTACCAGTGAAATGCCAAAACCTAAGGTCATGAGGTCAAACTAGATTATCTTAAGTCTCTTCTCCTCCTGAGATCTTTGAACAGTTTTTATCTGATAAAGCAATTAAAGTCTTTATTTCAGCAGTGTTTGATCTAGAAGATTGCACACATAATTGGTCTTTTAAGGTTCTTATCTTTTTTTTTTTTTAAATAGAATTTTAAACTCTCCTTTTACTGAGTACCTTTTAATCAGTATGTTTAAGAATAAGAGCTGTGTTTGATCTAAGACCGTGTTTGGATAGTCAGAGAGACCATTTTTATGAGAGTGTTTGAAAAATATACTGTGGTTTTTCAAGAAATTGTTCCTCCAGTCAGTTGAAATAGATGAATAAAAGACCAATGAACTGTCCTTTTTCGGTCATTAAGCTCATATAAAAGAAAGATAAAATGTGCTGCTCTTACATCTTAGAGTGGACTGTGTTGGGCTTTTAGTTCTAGACTTCTAGCTCTTCTATTAGCTCTCTGAACTTGAAGGGGAAAAGAAACACTTTTAACCTTATGCACTCCAAATACTCACTTGAAGGCAATGGAGGAAAAAATACCCAGAAATGCTCTGCAAATACTCAGAAACATAATTAGATCTGTGTATTCTTAATCAAAGAGGCTTTGCCAGAAGAAAGGGTGTTTTTTTAATCCATACTATCATTTGCCCAAGTCCCTGGGTAGGGTTCAGCTGTTCATGTTTTCTTTGAGGAAAAACATCATCAAGGTCTGATGCCGAGTTGTTCTCTGCCTCCAAAAAAAATTACAGTGTGGGAGTATCAGCACGTGGCAAAGTTGTGAGAGGAATATGAGCTGAGCCCAGGGTTGGACCCTCACTGCACCCTCCCTGACTAGGGCAGCCATCAGGGCCACGACAACCGTACAAGGGAGGTGGGACTGGGTATGAAGGAATGAGGGCCAAATAAGATGCAAAAGGTTCACACCTTCTGCATAGAGACAGAAACCTCATTGTCCAGTCCAGAGGGCAAACAGATAAACTTTCTGGTTTTCATAATCTGTGGCATTTCTGGGGTTTTTTTGTGACCTTCCCTCTTCAACTGGACCCATGCATGCAATACACACGTAATTAGCAACTCACTGGGTAAAAAACAAGTAACATCATTTTCCAACACTTGAGAGAAGGAGGAGGAAGGAGCTGAGTGTTGACCTGTCCAACCTGGAAAGCAACCTGTAGGTGCCAGGCAGCCATGCCTGAGCACATGCTTGAAACTTCTTTGGGCAGGCAGGATATTGTATCTGATTCCTCCCTGTCAGTTCACCCAGGGCAGTGGGAGGGGAGCTGAGGACTGCTGGCTTTCTCAGCAGGTGCAAGCTAGCGCCTCAAAATCATTCAAACTCACTCCTACTTCATCCTACCAGGGACCATTTTTTTGAGCACCTGTTCTGTGTGTGTACAATACTGCAATTCTGTCAGTCCCATGCTGGAGTGCTGACCAGACAGCAAAGCTACCTGCATAATGATGGCACCAAAAAGGGAGGCCCAAGCCAGGTTTGTGCTTGTCCCTTTAGGAATTAAATTGTGAGGTTCTGGCATCAGCATAAAAAAAAAGGGAGCTATCTGGGAAGGGGCTGGACTTCACTACTTTGGAGGGTGAGGGAGGATAGTTTTAAAATAATTATTTGGGCCAGAAAATAAAGGTAAATCCTGGCCTTGGTGTTATCATGAGCAATCTCCTACCGCCTTCAGGAGGGCCAGGACTTCACGGACAGATTTTTCATGCTGGAGCAGAGAGTATCTTACAACAGAGCTCAGGTATTTCTGGCACAATGGGGACTGTTGTTAACGACACTGGAAAGTGATTTTTTTCATATATTTTTTTTTCACCTGGCATTACTCCTTCAAGCAAATGAAAGTCTGGTACATTTGCATTTCTATGTCCCATTAACCCAGACACCTACTGCAGGGCCTAAAGTCCGTGTCTGCTGGCAAGACTAAATCCCACTAATGCGCTTTTCCTAAAGCACTGAGGGGATCTGGGGTGTCTCCTTTTGAAGCTGACTTGCTATTTTGACTAATTGCTTCTGGTAGCAGTTAATAGCATTTTGCAAAGGCACTTCATCTGCTGACAGCAGATTGATGTAAGGAAGTGACACGGTTCGCATTTCCAAAGGGAGCATCGGGAAACCCATTACCAGCTTCATTAATCTGTTAATAATAAAATTAAAGTACAAATAAAATGTGACAAATTAGGTTCTGTTGTGAAAGTCACTCTAACGGGAGGCTCTGAATAAGATCAAAACAGACTGATTTCTTCTATGTTTTAACAGTAGAATCAGGGGAGTACACTATAGAAACACTGTAATAATCTGGTGATACTGTAATTGTCCCCAAACATAGAAGAGTTTGGCATGTGATTGTAATTTTTTTTTTTTTCTTGAGAGCATTTAAAAAGAGCCTGGAACATAAAGCTTCATCACATTTAAGTGCTAATCCAATTTCACAGAAAGCTTTCAGCAATGTAGGTACAGTAGATAGGCTTACTTTCCCTGCTTGAGTACTTGCTACTGCAACCTCAATCAAAACTCAGATTTACCCAGTACAGGGGCAAAATGGAGAAGAAAAGCCCTGCAGGTGCAGATGTCCTAGCAGTTGTCACAGAAATGAGCCTGACACTGGAAACAGACTTCATCAAAGAGTCAATAAACCAGAGACACCCCTTTACTGGCAAGGGAAGGACTGGCTTGCCACGATCTCTTGTTTAAAATAAAAACAGTATGTGTCCACACTTCCTTTTGGGCTATCCCCAGAACGACCAGTGTCCCCTGCACCTCTAACATCAGCCTTCCCAGCCACATCCTCAGTTAGCAGGATATCAGCCTAGCTTCTACACTCAAATCCTCCTGCTGGGATCATCAGCTAATACTGCAGAAACAAAACTGCAAAGAATGAGACCGATTCCAGCCTCTCCAAGGCACGGTGTTAAATGGGTTTTGTAGAAAAACATCCAATTTATCTAAGATTCTGCTTGCTACAGTTGAGCAATTGCCCCAGAAGCAATCAGTCATGGAGTATAATTTGGGGACACAGCTGCAATGAACGGAGGGCTTCCTGCAGCCTGGCAGAGCAGTGGTCTGCTGGGAGCACCTGAACCAAAGGCACACTTACTGAAGAACCCAGCCAGGCAAACAAATATATAAACATGTTAATGTGAAGTGTTGGAAAAGAATGGCTCATTAAGTCAGGCTGGATGACTATGTGGAAAACTGATAGCTCTATTTTAAAAATCAGCAGGAGAAAAAGGAGTTTATGCAAGCCAAAAGGTGTCTGTACAGTCTTCCCTTCCTCCAGTCATTTTAGGGATAATCTCAGGCTCTGAAGAGACCAGATTTGCAGTTTGAGAAGCATGAAATTAGTTATGTCAGGAAAGAAGCAAAGGGAGAGGGAGGAGAACATGCTTGTCAACTGCTCTTGCAGAGGAGTTTGCAGTTAGTTACTCATTGGAGGTGTGAAGTGTGGTGAGGGATTGCCCCAGTGCTGATGAGCTGGGGCCTGGGAAAGGCAAGAAACCTGGAGCCAGATGTGTGAAAATGCCGAGAGGCTGGAATGGGCTTATAGGCCAGGAACTGTGTGGGTTGTGAGACGAGCTACTAAGCAGAGAGACAGAGTATGGGAGGGAGAAGGGAGCAAGAATACAGCCTGCTCTGGAGTAACCTTTCATGAGCACAGTGCTCTCCCAGAGGAGGGGACAGAACAGAGGTTCACACAGATGAGCAGATGTTTTGACACAACATGTAGCGAAAGTCCTTCTTGTGCTCAGCCTGACTTCAGCTGCTTGCTTTACACTCAAGTTTCATGTTTAAGGTTTACTGGTTATTAATGTCAAGTCAGGTCTCATAACTCTAGTAATTTGAGCTCTAGAAGTGCAGCTATCTATCCAATTCCACTTGGATTCATGGAAAGCTAAGTTGCCTTGCCTGCGGGAAGACTCTGGGCAAGGCAATGACCTGGGAAGGAACAACAACATGCACCAGTACAGGTTAGGAGCTGACCTACTAGAAAGCAGCTCTATGAAGAAGGACCTTGGAGTCCTGGTAGACAACAAGTTATCCCTGGGACAGCAATGTGCTCTTGTGGCCAAGAAGGTAAATTGTATCTTTGGGTGTATTAAGAAGAGTGTGTCCAGCAGGTCGAGGGAGATTCTCCTTCCCCTCTACTCTGCCCTAGAGAGGCCACATGTGGAGTATTGTGTCCAGTTCTGGGCTCCCCAGTTCAAGAGGGACAGGGATTTACCCGAGTCCAACAGAGGCTATGAGGATGATACAGTCTTTGTACAAGGAGGGCTGAAATAAGAAGGGCAGTCTTTACTTGGTTTCTCTCTATCCTCCTGCTTGTATCTCTTCTGTCCAGCAGAAATTTGTGCATACTTGGCCAGGTGTGAGGCTGAGGAAGATGGTCAGAAGAATTGTAAAAGATCATTCCCAGGGCTGTTTGACACCTAGCACGTTGCTGAGCCTTCTTCGAAGTCTTTCCTAGCCACATTTGCTGCATCACAAGGAGGGGAGTTTCAGACTGCTATTGCCTACATATAGGATCCTGCAGCTGCCTGTTGAAAAGGCAACTATGCCCCAGGTTTTTCTTCTGTTCCTTTCTATACAGTCTATGTCTATCTCACAGTTGCTTTCTCTATCTCCTTCCCAAAGAGTTCTACCTTGTAAAATATGGAGAGAACAATCCTATGCAGAAAATCAGTATCAAACAGGGATGACCTCAGGTCTGAATGCCCAAACATGGCTCCTGTCCAGCCAGAACCGTGTAAGTCCAGGATCAGCATTTGCTCTGATTAATCCCAGCTTTGTGTTCTTCTTCAAATGTACCAATTGCAATAGCAAAATTCTGGCCTTGATTTTTGGGGTGCCTCTACTCTTTTGAACAGATCTGTCACATTGTCAAGTACACACAGGATAAGCTATGAACAACACAAGAGAATCATCTAGTGCTTTAACAGTTTAATTGCCACCTTCTTTCTCGTCCTCTTTGGACTGTAAATGTTGACTAAAAGGCATTTTTCATGAATGTTTATATATCCTGTAACCCTCTAGAACACATTTCTCCATAAAGATAAAAAAAGATGCGAGGGAAAAACTCTGCCTTTTTATTCAGATCCTCATTGCTCATGGCCAACAGCACTGAACGTCCATTTTTTGCTGTCTCTTCAGACAATGAATAACAGAGTACATGTATCAGCCTGCATGGAGCAGCAGGATTAGTACAAACAAAGCAAAGAAACATTTATTTCATGTTGAAAAATTAGGGATCAGGGGGTCTAGAGAGTTAATATTTTTTTATTGTTTACTTTTCTGTTTTTTTTAGCAGTGGCAGTGTCTCAGCACAGTGCCCACAAGGCACTCACAGTTTGTCTCTGTTGTTCCATACATATGGTCTACATAAAACCAGATGCTTCCTGCTCTACAAATTATTCTTTCAACTGTGCTGTGCCATGGAACAGCAAGGGACAGCAAGACAGGCATGACATAAGGGCGACTGAGGCTGGCCCTTCATGGATGGACAAGAGGTGCAGTCCCACAGGCCCAAACACAGAGAACAGGGCAAGCCCAAAGTCCAGATCACTGAGCAAGCCCATTGCAGCCAGACAGTTCCAAGTTCAAACCCAGGCATCAGCCCACAGATTAGGGTCAGAATTATCCATGACCAGGCAGGATCATGGCTGCAACCAGCACAGGTGAGGCCAGCACCAGAGCCTTAGATGAAGATCAGTGTTCAAGCTAAGAGTCTACATGCATATTTGTTGTGCCACATTCATTTATAGGAACAACCATGTCAAAAATTCCCACACATTCTAAAGTCTAAGCTTTTTGCCACAAAATGGCAGCCTGCCCAAGAAAGAGCAGAGAGAAGTATAGCTGTTGGTAGTTTGGAAAACTAAACTATCACAGGAAGAACCCAAATGAGGGTTTGGGGATTTCTTGGGGAAGGAAGGCTATTCAACCTGGCAAAGAACAAAAAAAGAAGCAAAAAGGAAAAGCTGGAAGCTTAAGTGAGACATGTGCAGAGTTACAGACAGAAGGCAAATGAAGATACAAAGCCAATAGGAGAAGAGTTCAATATGGGATTCTGCCCATTCTTTGCAGTCTTATGTCAACATTTGGATAACTTTCTCCATGGCTCAATCAGAACTTCCAAGCCTGATGCAGAATTTGTTGAATGAGACTCTTTGGCCTGCATTAAACAAACGGTAGAGTCCTAATGCTCCCCATGGCTGTAAAATTTATGAGCATACAAATTTACGGAACTGGAGTTTACTTTTAAGTTCCCTGTCTCTGGCCTGTTGCCTGGCTGGGGTGATGGATGTATCACCTCAAGGTGTGTGTGTTGGACACCGAACCATTACTTCTTTTGAGACACTCAATCTGTCACCAGTATCCCCAGCTGAGAGCTGGACCCAACTATTTTCAACACATTTTCAAGGGGAAAATTTCTATCCTGAAGTCCAAGCCTGAAACTTGCCATGATTTATGTGCTTGACACAGTGTAAGTAGTGCCCTTGAGGACTGGGGCAATGGTCACCAAGCCAACTGCAAAGCATAAAATCTAACATCTATCAAGTCAAAGGAACAACTTATCACTGCTAAGACTAAAATTCAGCAACGTGAGTAAGTCTTTGATATTTCAGGGCCCAGAAGGATCAAAACAAATGTAGATGAGAAAATACTGCTGAGTTGTGTTTTGTAGTTGCAGGCACTGTAGTCTCTTAATCAGATTAAAAACATAGATTATACCTTGATGCTGGAAGGGAAGATCTATCATGAGAAAAATACTGATAGTGTCTGGATGGAGTTTCCTCTTCATCAGTGAAGGTAGAATCTCCCAGGCTTGGCAAGGAGCCCCAGTCAGCAACCTAAGGCTATTAGCTGGGGCATGAGGATAGGCCTGTGAGGAGGGGGCCATGGGTGGGAGGCATAAGTCTGAAATGCCAGAATCCTTGTGCCTGGAAGAAGGAAGGTGTTATCAGAGCCAGGAGTATGGCCAGAGGATAGGAAGAAAAATGAGACCACTTGGATCAAGAACTCAGGGCCAACAAGCCTGGACACTTCACAGTGAAGAAATAAAGCCCTCACATGTTCAGTGAAGCACAACTTCATAACCTGTCTCATCTCTCTAAGCAAGGTCACACCAGAAACATGTGCGCTTCTGTATAGGGGTCTCTTCCTCAACTGTCACCCTCTAAGGAGGAAGAAAACCAGTCAGGACCCCAGATTAGCAAGTGGTTTGGCAGTCAACATCTGCAACAAACATCCTGCTGGGATCCAACTATTAAGTTTTTGCCAGGACCATGAGACCATTCCGAATGGGATTCTCTTTCCCCCTCCCTCCCCTCTCCTCTTTCACTTCCCAGTCTTAATTTCATTTTAGCTAGAAGAGTCTCAACCTTCTCTCATCTTCCTAAATAAATCTACATTTATGACATTAAATACATTCACTGTGTATTGGTATCAAGCAATTGCTTTTAAAAGATAGTCCTCCCCTTTCTCTTATTACCCCTTTACTTCCTCTGATATTTTTCTTGGTGAGTTCTATGGGGAAGAAATTACTGCTATTTTGTCTCAAGGTTTCCCTGAGGAACCTTATAAAAACAAACAGTCCTTTTACTAAGCTTTCCTATACAGATTGAGCAGAACTAAAACAAAATAATTAAATGGATCCTGAAAGAAATCAGTGCCTAAACCCTGGGGAAAAAATAATGTTTCTGTCTATGCCATTGTGAAAGCCTTTTGCAGCACAGCATTTATGTTCTGCATAAGGTCTTATGGTGTCATCACCATCATCATCAGATCTAAATGCTTTCCAGGCATGCAGTTAAGTGACATGACTAACAGGTGTCCTTGCATCCTCTTCCCACTGGGAGAACCCTGTGTGGTTGAGAGCCTTGTTTTGGAAGTATATTGCTTTTGTTTGAGGTATATTTTTATTCTTTTTTATAGTATCATTGTTGTAATCTATTTCTGTTAGGAGACTTTAAAGGTACTCAGGGAGCAAATGTGCTTCCTAGCTGCCCATTCTCCTGAGAGCTTTGTTAAAAAAATTTACTATTTTGTAAGTTCTTCTCAAGTTAGAAATAAGAGGCTGAATTTCACACTAGTGATACACATCATCTATGCATGAAAACCAGCAAGATGAATAATGTCCTGAATCACTCTGCTGGGCAAAAATATCCTGCATCCATGCAAAGTTATGATTACCACATCCCTAAGAATTGCTGCAGCATGGAAACCCTGAACTCCCTTGGTCTTTTTGGTTTTGTTTTTTTTGGTCGTTGTTTTATTCTTTCTCACAGAGTGCATCAGGGTTCCTTGCCTTTGGAATTTGCCCTTCTCATTGGATCTAACAGTCCAAAGCTGTTTCATTTTCCAGCTCATCTGTTTCCCCCCTTATTTCTCAGAGAGTGAGAATTGCTGGGCTCAGTCCTCCAAGACACTGCTCTTTCTGGCACCAGTTCAGAAAACCACCTAATCAAGTGTTTGAATTTTAACCATGCATAGGAGCTGAGTTGCTGAGGTTAATGGGACTGTAGCAGGGACTGCTGTGGGATCATCTTCACTGACCCCGCAGCCTGACCTGCAGACATCCCTGGCCCCCTCGCTGCCATAACTTGGGGGGGGGGTGACCTCAGCACGTTTGTTTATCCTGGAGTTAAAAAAATGTACATAGGGACTTTGCTGGATCTGCCTGAGACTGCCTGGCCCTCAAGTTCAGATTTCTACAGAGGAGTCACCAGGGAAAAGTAGATGGGTGGGATCAATTCCAGGATTCTGTCTCATGGCAGCCAACTAGCTTGGCCATGAACCCCTTCAGGGACCTGTGACATGGGCAACCTCCTGGAACAACACCCTCCTTCTCTTTGACTCACTACATTTTCTGAGGGGTTTTTTGCCTTCCAAAGGTGGTGTTTGGTGCAGGGAGGGGAGGCTGCCACCATGGTTTGGGTACTTGGGCTTATGGGAACCTGGACCTCAGCGGTTTCCTCCAGTGCCATGTTGTAATGGTATAAAGAGAGGCCACTACCCCAATCAACACCCACAGCATGAACTCACAAGTTCTTTGCTCTGTGTAGAATCAACAAAATTAATCTTAGGCATGATCACTCACAACATCTATAAACTTTCGAAGGCAGACAAACCTGACCCATCCTTTTTCTTGAGACGAAAGAGAGAGGAAAACAAGCTCCAGTGGTCCCAATTACTCTTCTCGCTGGAAAAAAATATTTTCATGTAATGACCTCAGTAGGGAGTGAGCAGTTCCTTTTGTGTATTAAATTAAAATCTCTGGGGGAACATTAGGCCCTGTAATTCACATTTCTCAGATGCAATTTAAGTCTTTCATCAAAAAACCTCATAATAACTGAGTACTGTGATACCCAGTAGATTCATTTTCATGTGAATGATGAAAATAGCCAGCAACATGTTAATAAATTCCACTGGGAGACCAATTGTAATGATAAAAATAATCTGACATGGGCATGATTTTGCAAATATACTGGCTTTATGGATCACTGAGAAGGAAAAGGCTGTCTTAAACATTTTCTTTACATTAAGACAGAGGTAGGGAAAAACTCCCTAGCTTGCTCATTAAGAACTGAGTGTATGAGCAGTTCCCAAAGAACAGAGGCCCAAAATGATGCGTCTGTGTTTTCTTTAGAAAAAAATCCCATGTACCAAGAAGACTGTTTGCATAAGTTGTCATCACTTCTGCTGCATTCCATTGACAGAGAAAAGGAGCAGTTTGCACCAGTAACAACTTTCACATATTGGTAACTGCGAAGAATGTAGTTTTCTGTGCAAATAACTTACCCTGAACCAAACCTCATGTTTTGAGGAGCACATGTATAATCTCCAAAGTTTTGGGGCTGTTTCAAGAATTGTCTGTGAGTGTAGGAGACCCCGAAGCCTCAAGATGTTTCATCTGCCTGCGTCCTGAGAGAGCACTGGTATGTCAGAAAATGTAAGCAGAAATGGACCTTAGACCCCTGGAGTGGGTAGGCGTTTTCTGGTGGGAAAAGTAGCATTCCTCCCCCTCCAGCTGGGAACCTTATCTAACACCATTGCTTCTTAAAGCACACTGATGGATGGATGCATGCCTCTGGAGCAGTTAATCTCCTAAGGAGAAGCAGAGCCTTTGCCAGGTCCCTCAACAATACCACTCAGAGCAGGGAGTATTCCTGTGCAGCATTCATGAATGTAAAGCTATAAGATGACAACCCAGGTTATGGAGAGGGATAATAGAGCTGAACCTAGAGAGGGAGATGAAAAACAAAAAAAAATAGAACAAATTATTTATTAAAATAATAGAGTCTTCACACTACATTGCAGTTCAAGTGACAATAAAACATCTGGCAGTCTAAGAGAAGGATAGGGGTTTTGCCAGTATATTAGCAGCTTGCCTAAACTAATTCTAGTTATGATTTTAAGCATAAAAAATTGTTTTAGCAGAACGCATCATCTCTTGTTGAAACACTTGCCACAAGAACCCTGAGCTTTTTTATCCCTAGATAATTACTGCCATTAAAGTAACACATAAAAAGATGCCCATCAGTCTCATCCAAAACCTGTTTTGTTGCAAATAATGCTTTAGTCTATTTTTGTATTTAATCCTCTGTAAATAATCAAATACCTCAACCCATAGTAAACATGCAAGAAAACTTGCAATGCAATTACTACATCAGGTACCAATTTTCAGCATGCATTTGATTTGTCAAAAAGTTGAGCAGCATAAGCTTCCTACACCTTGGTTAGTAAGAAACTGGACTGAGGCAGAGTGCAGTTAGAGTGGCCTATGAAAAGCAGAACAGGAGATCAGGCATGTGTCCTATATTTTTCCTGATGGCAGTTCTGAAGGACAGCGTTTGCCAGGAGATATGGCTGGTGAATGGTGCAGCTACACTACAAAAAGTACCTGGAGTAGACACAATTGTAGCACATGGGGTACAGGCACAGGTTATTCTGCTGAGATTAGTTATACTTTCAAAAAATAATTGTGCTTCTGCTAAGGTCTTTTCCAGTGAGAGTACAGAGTGAGAAGTCCTAACATACAGACATGGCCTTTAAAGAGGGACCATGATTTACCATCACTTGCTCCTGAACTCCTTATTTTTCACAAGGTAGTGAGTTAAATTATCTGCTTTACCAACTCCTGCCAAAGCACTTTATCCCCAGAAAGCCATCTGGAAAACCATGAAGGAAGTTAACAGGCATGCCCAGGTCAGGCCAGCTGAAACCATCAGAGAAAGGGGCAGATTGTTGTCATACTGCTGGTACTGCTAACAAATTGTAATTTTCATTGTTGTGAGGGATATAAGTCATTCCCTCTTGCTTTCTTCTTCTACGTGTAGGTACCTTACTGTTGAATTAAGGCTGGCACAAATTCAGGCTGGGGGGAGAATGGCTAGAGACCAGTCCTGAGGAGAAGGACTTCAGGGTGGTAGTAGATGAGAAGCTGGACATGAGCTGCCAGTGTGTGCTGGAGCCCAGAGAGCCAAACACATCCTGGGCTGCATCAAAAGAAGTGTAGCCAGCAGGGCCAGGGAGGTGATTCTGCCCCTCTGCTCTGCTCTGGTGAGACCCCACCTGGAATACTGTGTACAGCTCTGGTGCCCTCAGCACAGGAAAGATATAGACCTGTTGAAGAGGGTCCAGAGAAGGGCCACAAAGATGCTCAGAGGGGTGGAGCACCTCTGCTGTGAAGACAGGCTGAGAGAGTTGGGGCTGTTCAGCCTAGAGAAGAGAAGGCTCCAGGGAGACCTTATAGCTCCTTCCAGTACTTGAAGAGTCCTACAGGAAAGCTGGGGAGGGGCTTTTCACCAGAGAGGGTAGTGATAGGACAAGAGGTAATGGTTTTAAACTGAAAGAGGGGAGATTCAGGTTACACATGAGGAAGAAATTCATCACCATGAGGGTAGAAAGGTGCTGGAATAGGTTGTCCAGGGAGTTTGTGGGAGCCGCCTCCCTGGAGGTGTTTAAGGCCAGGATGAATGAGGCTTGTGCAGACTGGTCTAGTGTGAGGTGCCCCTGCTCATAGCAGGGCGCTTGGAAGCTGATGACCTTTAAGGTCTCTTTAAACCTTAACCACTCCACGATTCTATGAATCTATACAACTTAGTTGATGCAGATCTGATCAACAGGCTGTTCTGCTGTAACCCCCTCCAACAACTTGCATTGGGGGAGCACCAAGGAATGAGCACAAAGACCAAGAAGGAGGTAAACTGGCAGAGAAAAAGGCCAGCCATATAGAAGTTTCCTCATAAGCAAGAATATTAAAAGGATGAACATTGATTCATAATGAATTCAGGAGGCTCTCTCTACATGTTTTAACTGCTTGGTATTACCTCATTGAAGAGGCACTCCAGGCTCACTAATGTCTGTTGTTATACAAGCAAAGCACTCCAGCATTGATTTTTCTCTTACAGAGGATTATGAATCAACACAATCTAAGCAACTCTATGAGTGAGAGTAATGACCAGCTCCTGAAAGTTTAGTCAGGCACAGGAACTTTCTGCACAGAAGCTGTTTTGTATCAGTGCTTTTAATTACATTTGAAGACATGGATTATCCACTAATATTTGACCTCTAAATATGTCTTTAAGAGGTGGCTTTATTGAAAAACCGTTATATTATGAAGATGTGTGCAGAAGCTTAAACCAAAGCAATTTGTTTTTTCCCTCTGCAGCCCTTTCAGGAACTTTTACTTGAACGAGCAGATCTGCTTTTACCAGAAGGCCAGAGGAGCTTATGTATGCACCATCACTCAGGTCCTGGCATCCTATGAACCTGATAGGGATGTTACAGTTCTGTGTGGTGCAAGAGTCTCAACTACAGAACAAGTAGCTGCTGCCCTTGCTTGTATCTAGAGATGTAAAAAAGATCACAATTGCAAAGTGGTATCTGTAAAGTGCAAGCATCGCTGCAGGCTCCACTCCCCCTGCATGCTGCATCCCATGGCTTTCCTATGAGCAGGACTGAGCAGAAGTTGCTCCAATGCATCCAGCAGCTGCCTGCTGTGCAGCAGTTCTTAGGCAAGAGGGGGAACAAACCCTCCCTCTGCAGATCCCCAAAAGCATACATATAAACTGTAGCTATGATGTAGGCATTTAGTGCTTGGCCTTGCACTCCCTACTGCATCAATCAGTATCTACTTGCTGTCTGTGATGGCTGACAAATTCCGTGACCTTTTGGACAGCAGAGTCAGGCAGGGCCCTCCTGGGGCTGGCAGACTTTGCAGTTCTGTCTCCAAGACCCACTACCCGGCCTAAGCTGAGAAAACCTCAAGTTTCTTTTCTGTTTGTTTCTTCTTTCCTAAAAACTCCCCAGTCTCCAAGCTGCCCAGATGTGCTGATATCATCCAGCAGACCTTGCCTAACTGCCCCCTTGAAAAAAAACAACTGGAAGTGCTGCAGTAGCAGTTCCTATGGAAATTTATTATTTTAATAAGATCCTCTGAAGCGTCAAAACCAAAGTAACAGTTGTTCAGAGACCTGTTGTTTCCCCTGAATTCACTCAATTTCTGGGTGAACATGGACGTTTCGGATATAATTTTGAAAACCTCTAAAACCGAAGCTCAGAAAACATCCAAACCAGAAACAATATCACAATAAAGTTGAAAACTGAATTTAGCATTCAGGTCCCTGTTTAGTTTTCCCTCTGGACAGGAAAGACGTCTGGTTTATTGCTCTGTTACTAATGGCACCAAACACATCTGAGCTCCACTCAGATGCAACGTAAGGAAACCTCTTCTGTTAGATTTAGGAACAAACAGCAGGGGTATGTACACCAGAGCCTGTCTTAAGGAACCACACAGCTATATTCTCTTCTGTGCTTCCTGTACAGCCTCTGTAGGCTTTGGTGTGTTCAGACTTAGACCAGCACAGAAGAAAGGGAAACCAGTCCCAGTATGGCAGGAATGACTTTCGGGCTGTAAGAGGAGTCTGTAAGGCCCAGAGTGTGAGGAAGGAGGTGCATAAGGGCCCTTCATAACAGGAACTAAGGATCACAGAATCACACAGAAATACAGAATCACAGAATGTTAGGGGTTGGAAGGGACCTCTGGAGATCATTTAGTCCAACTCCCTTGTCAGAGCAGGATCCCCTAAATTAGCTCACACAAGAACGTGTCAAGGCAGGTTCTGAATGTCTCTGACACCAACCAACCAGTTATGTTACTTATAGAGTGGGTATATTATTTTAGGAAAACTTTTGTTATTGTTGCAAATTAATTAATCGAAGGAAAAGAGGAGGAGGAGAGAAATTACTCACCACAATTTTAACAGAATTACATACCCAAACTGTACAACAACACACAACTATTCAAGCCCTAGAACGTATCCCAACTTTACACCACCAGATTGTTTAGAGTAAGAGAAAAGATATGAAGAAGAATGAAAGAAGGACAAAAAAAGAGCACAGGAGAGAAATCACCACTCTGGGATCCAGCCACGTCTCTCACAGCTCTGCTTGCAGCCAGTCTGTGATGGGAGCACCTTTCACATGTGCCACTGCTCCTTCTGGAAGGTTCTGCAAAGCTCGGGACAGCTGTCCCTCCACATGGGATGACTCCAGGGCAATCACAGGGTGGTCACCTGTTGCCATCAGGCAGTGGGTGCACAAGAAGGCACAGCCCCTGTGTCCAGCTGGGGCTCTTCCCTGCCACGGCTCCCCTCCCCTCCACACGGGTCAGCACCATGGAAGAGGGGCAGGAAGGGAAATGGAACCTACGGAAAGAAGTGTTTTAAGAGTCACAGTGTAACTCCATGACAAAGCTTCAAAATGTTGTGAGTTGAACCTGGGACTATAAAATGTAACCCCATGCAGCTTTTAGTGACCACATTTGCAGTGGAGGTTCTGCATCTTCCCCACGACTCAGGTCCATAAGATACTTCATCTGAATTGTGTGACCACCTCCACAGCCATCTCATCCTCAGGCCCTCTCCAGCTTTCTCCTTTTCCTTCTTATACCATCCACACCACAGCTGTATCTGGCCTCAGTTACCAGCTGTAATTTCCTTTTTTTCAGGTTTCTTTCCTTTCTCTTTTAGAACTTCGTAACAACCCTTTGGGCCTACCAGCTACAGTGAGGAACGAAGAAGTTAAAATAGGGGAAAAGAAGTCAGATGTATTCCTTATTATTTTTATAAAAGACTAAAATTGGATTTAGCACTGAAACATTTTCAAACTGGAAGTCTAACACACTCATCAAAGGAGCACCCTGAGATTACATGTAGCCTCAGGTACAGGCCAGTGGGAGGAAGGAGACAGAGCTGCCATCTAATTACTCAGCCTACCAGAAAAGCTGCTGCAAGCTCTCAAAACATGTCCAAGAAAAAAAAACGACAAAAAAACAACAAAAAACGATCTGGCAGGATTGGGAGTTAGGGGGAGGAGAAGGAATAGGTTATTTCAGAAGGATTAAAAAGGTCAAAGGACTCAACATCGAGAAGTCAGCCCAAATCCACCCAAAGCTGTTAGCATGGGATCATCTGAAAAACAAATCCAAGGACTAATCCTTTAGCCTGTTCAGGAGAACAGTGTGTGTCAGAGATGTTTCCCTTCCTCTCGCTGGGCACGTCCTGCTTCAGGGATGAACTGGTGTGATGACCCTTCTCAGATCCCCCTCAAGCTGTGACAGCACCTCCCCTTTTGTCCCAGGTTTGCTTCCCCATTAGATTTAAGTGCATGGAAACCTGCAGGGGCAAGGAGGAAGCCCAAAGGCAAATTCTTCCACCCCATACTAAATGCAGGGCACTGTCATTCCTCTCAAGAGAAAGGCATAGAGGGAAAGAAAACAGCAAGTATTTCAAGACTGCTTCCATCTGCCCTAGGTAGGAGTCTGGAAGCTGTGTTATTCCAGCGTGAGGGGGACACACAGGAAAGCATTGTGAGCAGTAGGTGGGAGTTGGGGCTGTCTCAGCCATGTCAGGTTCAATTTTGACTGCATGGTTGTGTGTACCTAACAGTTCGCTTCAAAACAGAGGGTGTGTTCTACTTCCTGGCTACACAGTGGAAAAGGAGGAGACACAATGAAGGGCTGGGCTGTGAACATCCCTGGTTGATGTTCCTCACCTCAAAGGTGTAAAGAGAAATACCAACAACTGTTTTTTTCCACACCTAACAAACTCAAGTATACCCTTCCATTTCCAATCTCTGGCACTGCATTTCCTCACACTTGAGGATAGGGAACAGCTCTGCATCATTTACAGGCATCTTTTGCTCCACACGTTTCCAGGAGTTGCCCCTGCCTCCCACACAGGCTTTTAACACAGCCCAGCTTAGCAAAAACAGGGAGAGCAGGAAAGAACTAGGCATCTGCTCCCACTGATGACCCATGAGCCTGTCCCATTTTCTTTTTCTCTTCAGACACTTCAATCTGAAGGTATAAACGTGGTTACATATCCTTAGAGACACCAGTTCCCTAGAGGGCAGGGCTTTTCAGCAGTTCCAAAGCGACTGATGGCTTTCTTTGGGATTAGGGGCCTGGAAGGGCCTCAGTCAGCTCTAGATGAAGACTGTACGTGGGGTCTCGATGACCCGCAGAAGCATCTCTTGCTGCGGGGGGTCCCTCTGCTTCCACTTGCGGCTCCTCAGCCTACAGCAAAGACACTTTTTCTAGCAATTCTTGGGTGAGAAGGGCTCGGCACGGCCTCCCTCGGCCACCCCGGCAAGGGCACGGAGGGTAACGCGGCTCCTGGCTCCCCTTGCCGGACAAATCCCTGCCCGAGGCTGCCATTCCCGGCTCCGGGCACCAAACCCTGGAGCCAGGCACCACCTAGAGGCCCGCGGGCCGTACTGAGGCTGCCGGGGATGCTCCCGTCCCGGCTCCAGCCCTTCCCTGCCACGGGGAAGGTGCAGTGACCTGCCTATCCGGAAACGAAAGCCTCGGCGTTCCCTTTTTCCTTGTTTTAGCTAAACAAGTGGGTTAGTTTGAACCGTAACTGCAAGCCTGGAAGTCCTCCGAGGGGGCAGGCTGCAGGCAGAGGGGCCGGGAGGGGAAATTCAGCCCACCAGAAAAAGAGTCCAGTGGGACTCTTAACTGGGACATCTCCATAACCCGGGCAGGATCCAGACTAAGTTTACTAGTAACTTATTTTAGGCGATTTTTTGTTTGTTTGGTTTTGTTTTGGCAAAAGCCTCAGCCATTAAAGAAATGCAGTTTTTCACAGTTGCTTGTTGTCTTCATCCACAACAGCACAGCCTTTTAGTCCCGAGGAGCTGAGCAGCCTCTCCAGCCCAGAATGGCCCAGGATTATAGAACTACTGAGGGCAAGAGCTCCTTCCCTTCTTCTTTCTTTCTTTCTTTCTTTCTTTCTTTCTTTCTTTCTTTCTTTCTTTCTTTCTTTCTTTCTTTCTTTCTTTCTTTCTTTCTTTCTTTCTTTCTTTCTTTCTTTCTTTCTTTCTTTCTTTCTTTCTTTCTTTCTTTCTTTCTTTCTTTCTTTCTTTCTTTCTTTCTTTCTTTCTTTCTTTCTTTCTTTCTTTCTTTCTTTCTTTCTTTCTTTCTTTCTTTCTTTCTTTCTTTCTTTCTTTCTTTCTTTCTTTCTTTCTTTCTTTCTTTCTTTCTTTCTTTCTTTCTTTCTTTCTTTCTTTCTTTCTTTCTTTCTTTCTTTCTTTCTTTCTTTCTTTCTTTCTTTCTTTCTTTCTTTCTTTCTTTCTTTCTTTCTTTCTTTCTTTCTTCCTTTCTTCCTTTCTTCCTTTCTTCCTTTCTTCCTTTCTTCCTTTCTTCCTTTCTTTCTTTCTTTCTTTCTTTCTTCCTTCCTTCCTTCCTTCCTTCCTTCCTTCCTTCCTTCCTTCCTTCCTTCCTTCCTTCCTTCCTTCCTTCCTTCCTTCCTTCCTTCCTTCCTTCCTTCCTTCCTTCCTTCCTTCCTTCCTTCCTTCCTTCCTTCCTTCCTTCCTTCCTTCCTTCCTTCCTTCCTTCCTTCCTTCCTTCCTTCCTTCCTTCCTTCCTTCCTTCCTTCCTTCCTTCCTTCCTTCCTTCCTTCCTTCCTTCCTTCCTTCCTTCCTTCCTTCCTTCCTTCCTTCCTTCCTTCCTTCCTTCCTTCCTTCCTTCCTTCCTTCCTTCCTTCTTTCTTTTCTTTTCTTTTCTTTTCTTTTCTTTTCTTTTCTTTTCTTTTCTTTTCTTTTCTTGTCTTTTCTTTTCTTTTGTCTTTTCTTTTCTTTTCTTTTCTTTTCTTTTCTTTTTTCTTTCTTTTTTCTTTCTTCTCCTCATGCAAGTCATTGTCTTTGGTACCTTGATGCTGAGCTGAGGTATCAATTCCCTGCTCTGAACCTCCTGGGCTCCTCTCCTTGCATTCAGATCTATTCTCCATAACCTGGGGAACAAGTTCCTTCAGAAAACAGGTCCATACGCCTTAACTTTCTCCCACCTTCTCATTTCCTTCTTTCCAGCTTATCCTTCTCCTTTTTGCAGCCTTTTTTTTTTCCACCATAAACCTGTTGCTGGTCTCTCTCAAGTGGGAACTTAAAAAATAATTGCTAGGTCTATGAAGGCAGAGTTGGTTTTGTTTTATGCCATAGGATATGTGTCATTAAGTTTATTGCCTCACTGAAGTTTGTTACTATAACGAAGTAGCTCTCCACAATAGTAACTGTATCACTAGCTGGAGATTAGCCCTGGATCTATCTGTGTCTCCAGGTTGGTATTTTTCTGCACCTGGCCTCCCTTGTCCAGGAAGAAACTGTCAAGAAATGCCAATGGCCATCTTTAAGATCCTGTGTAATATTTCTAATATCCCCAGACATGTTGAAAGGGTCACTAAATCCTTGTGGTGAGAGAACCACACCTCTTACAGAGCAGAATGGGGGAAAAAATTAGTATTTCCAGAAGCCTCTTAGACGAAGATTAAACCTCCTAAGACAAGATAAATGCCCTCCACTCAAATAAGCTCTCAAGCTGAGCAAGCCCTGGTTGATTATTTCTCAGAATTTCTCATAGCACAGTGCCATTTGCAAGGTCTGAGAAGCCAGCTGATTTACTCCAGCTGAGTTTCCACAGGTTTATTTTCTGTACAGCACATATGCCTGTGGTGGCACGGGTGCAGCAAGAAAGCTCTTGGCTGAAGATAATTGCTTCCAGTAAAAATCTCTCTTTCCTACCAGTGTTGAAAATCCCACTTTCTCATTGTAAGGAATATCTTACACAATCCCAAACAAATTGCAAGAAAAACAGGATGCTATTTTCATTTGAGTATCATAACTGATATTATGGGGAGAGAAGTGACAGAATGGAAAAACTGAACAGTAACTGCAGCAAAAAGCAGGTGCTCTGCCTCCTCCTTTTCTTCTAAAAAGGGCAGTAATTGAAAATGAAAAAGCATTTGTTAATTAACAGATAGTGTAATTTCTCTAGAAAAAGGAAGTGGGGATTTCTGCCTTGTCTAATCCTGAACTGGTTTCCTGTGAAGATAAGTGGGGTCTGAGAGGGTCACTTTGCCTTGTTGCCTTTTACTTCCACTTTGCCTGGAAAGCAAGAAAGCTGCAAATAAATAGACAAAGCTTTAAGCTGCCTCATATGGCCCTGTTGAAAGAGCAAGTATCAGCACAGGAAGTAACACTTTTTATTTCTTTTGTACATTACACAGAATAAAACATTTTCAAATTTAGTGCCAGCTCTTCTGGGAAAAGCTGGTTCTGGTCACTGGTGGCTGGAGAAAGTTTAAAAAAATGTAGTGTCAGGAGGGAAGCACCTTGAGAAATGAGGCCTTTGAATCATGCACTTGTTGTCCTTGTGTTTGGTTTGGACTTTCTTTTAATTAAGCTTTGTTGCTCTAGAGAAAGTATGATTTTAAAGCCATTTTTAAAAGTAGGAACAAAACTATATGGATAACTCACTGCTGAAACGTACAAAAAAATAAAATGCTAAACTGTGGTTCAGTGAAGTTGACATCCTCCTTACCATTCTGTCCTCTTACACTAAAACCAAACTGCTTCTACTCCTTTTCATCTGAAACTAGCTTAACTTTTCAGAAAATCTTTTATATTTGCAAGAACTCAAGGAAAATTCCTTTGCTCTGTCAGCTGATGGCTAGAACTGTACTGTGTGGTACATACAGTTCCTATTTTCAAAAGGTTCATTCCTAACCCAGGGTAAGAAACAGCTGTTCCTGTCTGTGTCTGTTGAAATTGAAACCAATACTACAGCTTTAGAGTTTCCTGTTAGGAAAGGTCAAATATGTTTGTCTTTAAGTAAGAAGAAGATGTCATTAAAAACTATGAAGAGACGATAGATATTGGGGAAATGACAGCATTCTTAAGGCAATAGCTGCTCACATACAGTTACACTGATGGTAACAGAATAACTACAATTCAGAGCCAGCTGATCCGAACAGGATTAGTCAAAGGACAGTGAGTGTTCTTCTGTATGTGCAACACCAGTAGTAACAGTGGGAAAAGCCTTCATCACCCATGACCTATCTTTTCAAATCACCGCCCTGCGTTCGCTTTGCACTGTGCTGCTCCAGCCCACCAGAGCAACAGCCCCATGTGGTACCTTTCCTCCTGAGGCTTCCAGCACTTCAGCTGAACAGCTACAACCGTTATGCTGAACACCTACAGGAAACTGAGGAATCCTCATTGCCTTATTTATTTATTTTTTTCCTCCTAGCAAGTAAATCTGTGTGGAAAGGCAACAAGGAAAGGCCCGCTTGCAGGCAGCAAGCTTGCAGAGAGGTTCCCTGTGGTCCAAACTCAGCCAAAATGGAAATGGCTGGTGAAAAATTCCTAATAGAGACATGCCTCAAGGATGTTTAGTAAAGCAGCCAAAAAAACTGGCCTCATTCCTATGGGCGTTATGTCATATATGGCAAATATCAACATACAGCCCTGCTAGGCATTTTGGGTTTTTAGCTGCTGACAGGAACCTGGAGTTATACATTGTCCCTTCCTCTTCAGTGGTTTCTCACCTCTGCACGTTTTCCAGGCACTTTTCCTGTGTGCTGGTGGCAGTGCCAATGCAACCAGCTGCTTGCACACTTGACAACAGGCTCATTCCTGCAACTGAAGTAAGGACGTGGTGAATATAAGGTGATCTTAGCTCAGTGCTGGGGCATCATGATTCTCAAGCTGCTGTTCCTGTTTTCCTGTCCCTGACAGGCAACAAAATCTCCTTCTTGTCAGTGTCACCAGTGAGTAATTGCCATAACAACCCCT
The DNA here is from genome assembly GCF_000747805.2 of Chaetura pelagica. Taxonomy (NCBI): domain Eukaryota; kingdom Metazoa; phylum Chordata; class Aves; order Apodiformes; family Apodidae; genus Chaetura; species Chaetura pelagica. The sequence continues at coordinate 8,899,676 of NW_009953786.1, forward strand.
GGACCTGTGTGGTCCAGGTTTTACCTCAAACACAGAGTAGATACTTTAATGCGTATACATTGCTTGAAAAATAAGAGGGTGTCCCTCTTAATGTTCCTTGAAAAATAAGAACAGTTTATGAATTTTATTTCATTTTTGTTTATTGTAATTTACCTACAGCTTCTTCCCTGTGACAGCTTCTGGTGTAACTTATCCAAGCTAAGACTGGGTGCAAGAAACAGCTGGAGCATATTTAATGCAATGTTTCCTCACAAAGCTCTCCTCTCTAGGGAGAAACAAGGGCAGATAAAGACTTGGAACTGCAGCTGAAGAGAGGCAGTCAGCATTCATTTGTTTCACAGGCAAAGTATGCCCCAGTCAAAACCAAAACAAACAAACAAAACAGCAAAACCCAACCAAACAAACAAAAAACCCAGAAGCATCTGTTGAATCATAGAATCATAGAATCTTAGGGGTTGGAAGGGACCTCGAAAGATCATCTAGTCCAACCCCCCTGCCAGAGCAGGGTCACCCAGAGCACATCACACAGGAACGTGTCCAGGTGGGTTTTGAATGTCTCCAGTGAAGGAGACTCCACAACCTCCCTGGGCAGCCTGTCCCAGGGCTCTGTCACTCTCACAGTAAAAAAAAAATTTCGGATATTCACCTTGAACCTCCTATGCTCCAATTTACACCCATTACCCCTTGTCCTATCACTGGTCATCACTGAGAAAAGCCTAACTCCGTCCCCCTGACACTCACCCCTTACATATTTGTAAACATTGATGAGGTCACCCCTCAGTCTCCTTTTCTCCAAGCTAAAGAGACCCAGTTCCCTCAGCCTTTCCTCATAAGGGAGATGTTCCACTCCCTTCATCATCCATCATCCATGAAATGGAAAATGAGTAGATCTTTAATGCCAGGAGCACTGGTTCATACCAGGCTACAGGCTACTTTCCTATCCACTTTCCAAGCAATGATGCACAGAACCATAGTGCTAGCAGATCTGGGAGCAAAGCAAGTATCTGGAACATGCAAGCAAGAAAACCAGACCTGTACCTACAGCTCAGGGTGCATCTAAAGTCATGGTGCTGCCTGATACATGCTCATTTCTCTCACAAAGAAAACAGTGGAACTGAGAAGACCACTCATCTAACCCCAGGCTCAAAATGGAGGTGGCAAAACAATCACAGGCAGGCTACGTATTGCAGTAAAAGGACTGTGCCATAAAGAAAGCTCAACACCACTCTTGGAACAATGCATTTACTAATTAACTTCATTTCAGCAGGGCTCTTATGCACTCAGGAAAGGATAGAGACAGCTAGATCTCAGAAATCTACTAACTTGAGTCTTTGGAGACAATCTCATTCCAAGGTGGAGCAAGTGATGAAAAAGGCATGAAAAGTATATTTAATTCATTAATTCAAAGAAGCATATTTGAGTGAGCTGCAAGAAATGAACATCTTGCAAATGCCTTTTCTGAGCAAGACAACACGAAATCCAAGAGACGGACAAATCAAAACAGCCAAATTGAGTCAGTTTTGAGAAGCAAACCTCTGTGTACTGGAGAGAACTAATAATAATGCAGCAGGCAGGATACAGGACACAGCTTTGAGAAACTCAGATAATTCCTCTACCCCACAGTAATTTCTCATGGGACCCTGGGCAAGTCACTGACTTGGATTCATACCCAGCTGAATCTAGACATTAAGAGGAGCATGGTGTCTAAATTTAGGACTGTCAGCACTTTAGGCCCCTTTCCACAGTCTGGAGAGCAATCTGGACACCAGGGGAACTAAGATGTTCATCTAATTCAGAACCCATAGCAGTTTGACAGTATCAGTACTGGCCTCCTTGCTTCGATTCCCAACTCTGCACATGGGGATGGTATTATTCATTCTTTGCCTAAATTATTCATTCTTTTCCAAAGCTATGGGAAAGTGGCATTTATGAAAGAACATGAAACTCTGAAAGAAACTATTGATAGGAGCATGAAGATCAGAGAGCTGTGCACTGCTCTTAGTGATTTGCTCTGGAAGATTTTCTAATTGGATGCTTTGGGATTGAATTCCTTGCAAGCCAGACTTGCCAAGAAATAAGTAAACAAACCTCATAAAGCACATTTTCCACTAACTGTTATTTGCAAATAAGCATTCTGTCATATGCTGCTGTATTCTTAGAAGGGCTTGTATACGGAACCAGATCTGGTCTTCTACAAGTGACAGTTTCTGTTCTGTATTTTCCTTTTCCTCACTAAACCCTTCTGTTGCTGTTTTTGCAGTCATCTCTTGTATTTATTTATGATAATCCTTACTACAGCTAAACTCTTACTTGCATACTCCAGGCTGATTATGGACACATGTAATCTTTTCACACTTCTAGAAGATAGAATTCATACTACTTGTATTTGGAGCTTGACTGATGAAATGGAGCTGAAGACCATGCAGAATTTTATTTTATTTTATTTTTTTTCCAAAACAAGCTTAGGGTCCAAGCATAGCTGTGAGAATATATGGCAGTCCCATGGGATCAGACTAACCAGCCCAGCAATTTGTGTCTGACGTGGCCAATGGTGGACATGTCTGCAAGAGCACAGGAATAAGACACAAGGCTCCTTCTCCAGAATACTTCCCCAGGCTTCAGCAATTTGAGATTTTCTGGGCCAGAATGAGGTTTTGGCCTTGTAACTTCTAACAATATTGTCAGCGACCTGAGAAAAATACAGGTCAGTTAAAAAAACATGAAATCCCAAGTTAAGCACCACAGTGGAAGCTGTTGATAATGCAGAAGAGCTAGAGACTGAGATCCTTTGGGACCTCTGAGAGCAAGTGCACCAAAAGTAGTGCAAGATCCAGAGCTACCACAGCAGAAATAACCACCCAGCTGAGCCTGCAGCTGAGGTGCCCTCCTGGCACCACGCAGGGCACTCCCCCAGCAGTGCGGGTCACCTCTGTCACCCAAGCAAGGCCTGGCAGAGAGGACTCTGGTTGCCTGTCCTGTGTTACACCCACAGAGCTTAACCTTCTGCCTTGCTCCTAATATTCTGCTTGCTGCTGCTGCACAACACAGGATAAAAGATGGGAACAGGGGGAGCTGCCACAGTATGCAGCTTGGGGTTAAGCACCCCAAGTCAAGCTTGACCCCAAGTCAAGCAGCCAAGCACCACCAAGCACCCATGTCTCAAAAGTGGACATTCTTTCTCCCACTTCCAGAGACATGTGGTAAAAGTAGGGAGGAAACTCCTGTTAACTCTCACCTAAAAGTTACATGGATTCTTTGTGCTCAGATTATTTAAACCTTTTCCCTTTCCCCATCTAATGTTTCCCGTCATCTAAAAATTGGCTTGGCTTCCAGTGAAACATTTCCCTGACACTTCCAGTTCCTTGTTGTAGAAAGTATAAGTGGGAGGAAGGTTTCACAACAGTATCTCTGAAACCTGAATCTTTAGTAACAAGAAGTATAGCCCTGCGGGAAACCACGACCTTTGCTCAGCAAAGTTGATTTTCTCTATTTGAGTTCTATGTTGGGTTTGGTATCTCTATTTTAAAAGGTATCTAGTCACTGCCACCTGGTGCCAGGACATGAATGGTCTGGAAGAGCACTTTTTTTTCTCATCTGATGATGGTTGTTCAGTGCTAAGCACCCTATAGATGCCTCCTTCCTCCCTAATTTAAATAGGGTTTTGTATGCTGAGTGAAAATGGAAGGAAAATGACCATTGATGGGACTGAGGTGGAGCAAGGACCTGGGAGGATGTGGGGCTGAAGTTGCTGGATGACCTTCTTCCTTTCCCCAGCACAAGGTCCACAAGCATAGTGTGACACATACACATATATCCTTTGATAAACCTCATTAACTGGAAATGCACAGAAATTAAGAAAGTGAATTCTCCAGAAACTGTATGTCTGCCTAATGACCTTGACACCTGCAAAGGGAATTACCTACATTGTAGGCTGGGTAGTGACAGATGAGAGTAAGGTCACTTGCAAAAAGCCTAAATTATGGGCTTTTTAATTTGCATGTTATGTAGGAGAGGAGGGGGATTCCCTCCCTCCCACCCCCCTTTTATGTAAGAAGGAGCACAGGGGAATTGAACAGCCCCTCAAAGGAAATTAAGGTGTAACAGGGGTGGTGAGTGAAGTAAAGGGACAAGTTATGAAACTTTCACTTTATTGAGAATTGTGTTTCAAATCTGCAGAACACAGCATGTTGCTCCCCTTGTTCCCTATACAGAAAGGCACAGTTTTACAGTCTCCTTTCATTGTTTTGCTGATAAGCAGGCATTGCACATTTCTGACACTATACAAAATGTCCTTTAGAAAACTCAGTCAGTGGCCCTTTCCAGCTGGAACATTAAGACCAGAGCCTGGCTGGCCAGCTAAGTCTTCAGTCCCTAAACACAGTGTCTCAGCTGTGGCTGTCCAAATATCCCCAGGTGAAGAGGGGAAAAGCCTGCTTGCAGGAGCAGTCAGCTTCAGCTCCCACTTCCACCCTCCCCCAGATGGGTAGCTGTGCAAATACAGCACAAACTTCCCCACCTTTGGGGCCAAGCTGCCTTGGTGTGCGCCGGGACGACTTGCTGAGTACGTGACTTGGTACCATCGTGCACCATTTTGTATTTCCATTCTGCAAACACTGACTGCCAGCCCAAGCTTAGTCCTCTTCTGCTTGTTTTATAAGACCCCTATCGTAACCCCTACTGTTCCAGACTCCTACTATAAACAACTTTGGAGTGAGCCAACCTTAGTTCTTTGGCAAAACTCCCAAAGGGTATTCCTGCGGGGCACAAACCTGCCTGGTACCTCCCAATGTCCAAGAAAGGGTCAGGGGGTTACCCCTCTCTAGGGGAACCCCCGTCCTCACTTGGAAGTCCACTTGGCCTGAAATGACCCACTCGGGTCATTGGCAACCGAACAGAGATTTGTTTTTGCATTACT
>NW_009953786.1:8904641-8906487 GCF_000747805.2 Chaetura pelagica
CAGAAATCGCTGAATCAGAGGATATGGATCTCTGACAACAACAATATTTATGAATCCTTACCAAAAATTGCTGAAGATGTTTTGGGGTTTTTTTTGCAAAAAAAAACAAACACCAGCACCTTCAGAGATCCCTGCAATATGTTTGTGATTTGTTACCCAAAGGAAACATGCATGCCATTTTTGCCAGCTAACAGAATACTTTCTAGCAAGGCATTTGGAGAAAGACAAAAATATCTCACACTGATATGAGTCATTTTGGCTGCAAGTGCACATTTTAGAAAAAGGCACTTCAGAAAAAAAAAAATAAAAAAAAATCTCTTTTAAGTAAGTGCTGGAATGAAATATGGTCTTTAAGTCACTGGCCTGGAAAGGCTATGCATGTTTGTATTCTATACAGAAACGATAGGTATCTTTCAACACACACAACTGCTTTGTATTTTTTCTTTTTCTTTTTTTAAAAAAAACAAAACAAACATGAAGCGAAAAAAAACCCCAACAAACAAACAAAAACAACAAACCAGCAATCTAATCTATTTCCCAACTTCTGGCTGATAAAGTCTCTTAGCTCAGTGGGCTACAATTACTTTTTCTACATAGCGAGGTGACCTCTGCTGGTAGATTCTTATCATAACTCCAGTAATTCACATACACAGGCACAATACATTGATATTCCGGTAAGTGCTGCCCTACATACACAAGACATCATACAGAAGATACAACCCCTGCTCTGAAAAATAAACTCCCACGCTGGAAAGGTGTAAAAAAAAATAATAATTGTATGACCCAGTTTTCTCCACTCACAGATGTTTTGTAGGGCGTTTTTTTAGAGAACCTTTTATAGAAACGTATGAGCATCTCAGGCCACTGGTGCTTATTCAGCATAATGGTCTAAATGCTTGCTTGGAAAGCCCCTGAACTTCATCCTGTTAGAAGCAAAGAGGTTATAGCAAGGAAAGGATTAGTCTCCACTTGCATTCCTTTCTTGCAGTCTTTTTTCACACCACCTGCTAACAAACACTGTGAGAAGGGATACCATCTAAAGGACCTTCCTTCTGACTCGGCACAGCTATGATACAGTGGCACTGCATAATGTCATACTTAAAAAAAACCCAACATCCCTTCACCTGAGAGACCACAATGCAACTTGCAGTTAAGAGCCTTGGTCTTTGTGATACCCAAGGTCATTCCTATTATTACAGCACAGTGCACGGAAATACCACAAATACCAAGAGAGCCTTATCTATTTATCATAGGTGAAATTGGCACGCGTTGCAGCGCGACGGCTCCACGCTGGGTTACAGGCATTTTGAGTTCATTTGATTTTCCATCCAGAGGCCGGCTTCCTCAGTTAGGAGCTCAGTGGATGCTGCACTTTACGACGGCAGTGCCAGAGCCACCTCTCAAGTGCCCGGCTTGCACTGACAGCTCCAGGCTGGAGAAACACCCGCCCTGACCTTGCCGGAGTGAGCACAGGGAGCCAGAGGCAGGGGCTGGGCACGGGTCTTCCCTCCTTCTGAACCATCCATGGCACAGTTTGGGCTGGAAAGGACCTTCAAGATATCTAATCCCGATGCCCCTTGCATGGGCAGAGACACCTCACAGGAGACCAGGCTGCTCAGAGCCCCATCCAACCCGGCCTTGAACACTTCCAGGGATGGGGCACCCACAGCTTCCCTGGGGCAAACCTGTCCCAGTGTCTCACCCCCCTGCGCTGTGCCCACGCTCCTGCCACCGCCCTGCCCGGCCACCCGCTATCACTGTGATGAACAACCCCCCCAGACCCTTCCCAGACCCCTCCAGACCCTTCCCAGACCCCTCACAGACCCTGCCGAGACGCACCGAGAAT
>NW_009953786.1:8907935-8913500 GCF_000747805.2 Chaetura pelagica
CGGCCCCGGCGCTGCTCCTGCTCCTCGCTGCTGGATGAGGAGTGCGTCTACTTCTGCCACCTCGACATCATCTGGATCAACACACCCGAGTGAGTGGATGGCGGGGGGGAAGATTCGGCTGTTGCCCGTCGCTGGGGTTCCCTTTGCCCGGAGAAAGGCAGGGGGGAAAGGGAAGGGGGGCTTAAGAAGGATAGACTCCCCGTAGAAATGGGAAGGGGAGGAAGGAATAAGTATTTGCACCATCTCTCCTATTGCTTCCCCCCACTCCTGCCTTTCTGCTGAGTGTTCTGTTCTGCTTCTGCTCGCTGGGAGACAGTAAGCGAGATGTGACCACCCGGATGGAGCAGGTAGCTGCGGACAGTCCTAGCACACCTGCATTCCTAAAATCCGGCCAGGAGCATTTCCTCCGGGTGCTGCTCAGCAGGGGCTGCGGGACACTTTTCACTGTGAATCAGAAGCAGACCCAAAACCAGAAGGATTGTTTTGCCAGTTTTCCAGCAAGTTAGGAAGCTAGAAGGCTTTACCCTGACACGGGCTGGCTCCTCGCTGCCTCTTGCTGCTCTCTGCTGCAAATTCATGTATCCTGGATGTTAACAGGGTTAAGTACAGGGTCCATTTCTAAGCTTTCCTCACCAAAAAGTAGTGAGCTAGAGCTGCGAGCACTGACTTTGTGATTTGTTCTGCTGCTGGGTTTCCTCGGAGCAGAGAGGATCTCTTCCTCACTTTGATTGCTTCTTTCAGTATTGGCAGTTACCAAAGTTCGGAGATGAAGTTTTATTGTTCTATATTGCCCAGGGAGGCATGGCAGCCTTATGAAATCACAACTGAAAGGTCATTAGCCTTGTCAGTAGCCACACTAATGAATACGTTGCAGGGTCATCAGAGGCATTTGTGTGGAAATGACAAGCAGGGAGGCATTCCCAGTCCCACAGCCTTTCCTCACCCATTCAACCCCATTGATAAGATTGCCCCCAAATACCCTGCTGCTTTGAAACAGGAGGATCATTTGAATGACTTTCATGTTGCCTCTTTGCTCGTAGGAAGACTGTTCCGTATGGTCTCGGGGGTCCTTCTCGGTCCCGGAGATCGCTGAAAGACGTGGTGCCAGAGACGCTGGCCGAGCCGAGCAGCAGATGCCGATGTGCCAACCACAAGGACAAGAAGTGCCTGAACTTCTGCCAGACGGGAAAAGATCTCTGGTGCGTCTTGTTGTTGCTACCCTTTAAAAGGCAGTGCACGTCGAAGGGACGGACTGTGGTGCGCTTACTCACTGTGGCACTTGCTGAGCGAACCATCTCCCCAGAGCCTTGGCTCCTACCTGGGTGCTCACACTGCTGTGGTACCTCCCATGGTTTGGCTCAGAGAGATCTCTTACTGCATGCTTTGGTGGATGAGGTGCCTCACCTTGTGGGCTGCAGACTCAGAGTTAGGGTTGGGCTCAGACTCAGACTCAGGGCTGGTTTCTTTTAACAGTGGTGTGATTTCCCTTTTAACAGGGCTCAGTCCACAGCGGAGAAAACCTCGCGTGGCCGCAACAAAGCTGGGAATTGCATCGGACCCGAATGCATGAGCCGACAGCCCGTTGAGAGCAGGAAAATGAGGCGGTGAGTTTCCTCTCATCCTCTTGTAGTTCCCCCCTGCAGCAATAGAGACCACAGTTCACCTGCCTTCGGGCCAGTGTGGGCTTAGCTGATGATTTCAGCTGGAGACTCACAGAGGAATCAGTGAGTGTATCTTGAGGGGGTGGTTTTTTTTTTCATTCGGTGGGTTCTTAGCCAGGGCAGACATAGGTACTTAGTTCTGCCTAGCATCCTCCATTTACTTAGAGGAAATGGACTTAATTATAGGCCTAAAGATACACCAAACTTCAAAAGAGTATGAAATCATTAAATACTGGCAGAAATAAATAAAGCCTGTAGTTTTAGTGTGTTCGTGCACTGTCTTAACTCATAAAAACCACTACACCTCAGCTATTCTAAAATGAAACTGAGTCAGAAGTCATTTTCTTAGATACTTTACTCCATTTTGCTGCACAAAAAAACCCTTATTGATCTATCCATATTGTGAATATATTTTGTTTTCTGGCTGGTGTGTCTGGCTTTTTAAAATGCAGGAGGCAGATTTCTACCTGCCTTCTTTCTTGCATTGCCCAATAAACCTGTGTAAAATGAGTACGGGATGTCAGCGATGGAAATGACTGGAAAAAAAGGTTGAGGAAAGGGAAAACAAAGACTTAAATTAGTGTTGGAGCCCAATTTAATATTTGAGCTTAGCAGTAAATTTCAGGACTGCCCTTTGAGGTCTGTGCATAATAAGTAGAGTGGCAGGAGGCAGCAGAATCATTCTATGGTGCAGTTCAGAGATGGGTGCACTGGGCTTGGTGCAGCTGTGAACCCCACAGAGGGGAAGTCAGTTTTGAAGATGAGTTTGAGTACAGCTGTATCAGCTGTGGCACTCTGTGTTTGACCCTATGCCCACGTGAAAGTATGGCATAGAGAAACTTGCCCATACAAAAGAAGACTCTTTAGTGCTACTTTCAAAAGCAGAACAGGATCTATGGGAGCAGGCAGCCTCACAATTCTGAGTGAGACATAGGCCCTGGAAAGAGGTAATTTAAAAAAAATGGGGCTCAATTACTTACTTGAAATTCCTCCATTCATTAGAACCAGGATCCTGTTTACCTAAAAGAAACAAAACAGCCAAAAAGAATAACACTAAAGACCTCTTGATGGGATTAATGCTATTTAAGGAAGTCTGGGGCATCTATATTTGAATGAATATTTTAACTTATTTTAATATTCTCATTTAAATTCTGAATCCAATATTTCAAGTGGCTTAAGTTAGCCTAATTCTGTCAGAAGTACAGCAATCAGCAGTTTCTGAGGTTTTCGTGTCAGAATTCTAGACTGATCCTTATATAATAAAAAACTGAATCTCTGCAGACGCATCTTCATTATTGTAACAATAAATCTATATTTCTTATTTTTGCAGGCTGGAAGCCATTGGTAACAGTATCAAAGCTTCCTTCAGTATTGCTAAGTTGAAGGCTGAGCTCCAGAAAGGGTGGAAGCTGAAACATAACAGGGCGAACAAAAGGCAAAGCATCTGGGAAAGCCTGAAAGCGTCCTAGTGGGAAGATCACCTGAACCTTTTAGCATCACACTTGCCGACAAAGTGCCACCAAAACTCTCTTTTTTGACTTCTAACATTCCACTACAGCAAAGGGCCTCTCTGTCCACCTGTTTGCACAGCAGAGCAATGCATTGAGGAAGTCCTGTATTTGGAGGTATAAGAGCGAAGAATTTTGTCATTTCGGAGTTGAGATGGATGGGGAGAGGGGGCGAAGGGGAACCCTCTGCAATGTGCATTTAAAGCCATCTTTCTGAGGACATAGTTGAATATTGCTTCTGGAACGTGACCCATAAATTGGGCAGCTTTCAGGGTCTACATCAAATGCATCTTGCAAGGAAGACCTCACAGATGTGCCTAGAAAGGACAGAGAGCAGGATCTGAGCGGACAAACCTCAAAGCAAAAAACTCTTACCTTTTGATTAAAATGCAAAAATGAAAGCCACAGTGCTACTTTAATCAGGACTTACTGCATATATACATGTCTACCTCGCATACTGTTTGTTGCACTCCTGCTAGAGTATTTTTACACCTTGTTATTGCCTTTACTAATCAGCTGCAACCCTTTGCCTTTTTTCAGAAGTCTAGTTTACTTGTACAACCATAGTTATCTGAACGCGGGTTAGACTCTGTGGTTGTTTGCATAGTCAAAGTCCTTTGGTTTTGGATACCAAAGGACTCTTCAACATAAAATAAAAGCTAGAGGACACTACTGGGTTTACCATAACAAGGATATTTGGCTAACTGAAGTTCTAAAAATAGAGGTTGTTGTGTCTTAAGTGCCACCAAAAATGCACTGAAGTGGGGATGTACCAGAGGCTGTTGTGAGATTTATCCAGTACCTTGTTTGGTGGAAATGCATTGAGACAAAGGGTTGTTTTGAATTATGTCAAAAGGCTAATATTGGGTGAATGTTTATAGCAGTTAATTTGTTCACATTGTTGAATTTGCTGACAGGTTGAATCTTATGTGCTTATTTTTTGTGTTTTGTATTTATATTCACACAAGTTCTTCATTATATTTACCATGTTGAATACACATTGAAGTAGGCCATATTGGTCTATGCAAGTTTTACATATTTCTGTATGAAATTGGGAAATGCTTTATGCCTATCAAGGTAAATATCTTCAGAAATAAATATTTTTCATTACTGTATTGCCTTGTTTTTTTCCTATTTCTTGCTTTTCCATAGGCTATGGCTCCATGCTCATGGAGGTAGATTGCCTCATGTATGAAGCTGATGTAGTGTTTGCCTTTGTCTTTCTGTCATGTTAGCCAGGTGACAACACAGAAAGTTTATGCCAGATGTGAGACAACAGATGATACTTGTTCTAGCTTCAAGTTTCCTCATCAAAACTTCATGGTGAAATTTGAATTGACCAAATTAATTTATCCTGGAGCAGCATTCTCACATGTCTGGTGCCTTTTTAAATCCAGTAGTACAAACTCTAATGTTTTATTTACTGTGCCATTAAAATATGGCCAATGAGGGGTTGGAAATAGATGAACTGGAGGAGAAAATGCACACACTAGATGCTTTGTGGGATGTATTGGACTAGGCAGCATGATGTTATTTACTGCTGTGCTATCCTAAAAGTCTTGGCCCAGCCCATGCAAGTTGAAGATGGAGACCTCAGTGGAGCCTGGCTCAAGCCTGGGAAAGAGCTAGAGCAATAGTCATACTTGGCATGTCTTCAAACATTGGCCTAAAGTGGTTATAGCTGGAAAGATGCTTCAATGTATTTAATAATCTCTGATCCTATAGGAAAAAAAAAAGTACAAGAGTTAGTCTATAGATAAAACTGAGTGTTTTGGATTTTTTTAAAAACAAACTTCTACAAACAAATGCAATATAAGGTGTCCTGCACTTAGAACCACTGACAGCAGTCACTGTTAAATTCCTGAAATTGTCTGGCAATTGCCTGGTTCTTGTGACTATTCATTTGTTTGCAACATTTTTCATATCCAAACACTATAAGGCTAGATAAAGCCCACACCATGTTTCCTTCAGGCTGTTCTGGTACATTTTGGGGCAGTAACTCAGTAAAAGGATGACAGTGCTGGCAGCCTGGGTCTGACAGGGGAGCCTGGCCATGGCAGCAGGAAGGCACTGAGATCCCCTGTCATTTTCCAGGGCAGGATGTGGCCCCCAGAGCCTCCCTTGGGTCTTTGTGCAGCCCGTGTCAAGTGCTCGGGACATGTGCAGATTGGTAACCTCATGTCAGGTGTGAAGAGACCTCATTAGCACTCCTTGGTTTTCCATTTCTTCCCTTACTGGTGGGTGCCTTTGACAGGGTATTAAAGAAGCAGGTAATCAAGGTGCTGCCTCTCACCCAGCCTAAGCAGCAGGTGAGCAGGTAGTGTGGGGTGCCCCTGCTAGAAAAGGGACCACACATTGGCTTCCCTGTCCCCATTGCTCTTGCTTTCTTTCTCAGG
>NW_009953786.1:8913511-8929493 GCF_000747805.2 Chaetura pelagica
AGGAGAGGAGCAATTCTGGGTGTGGAGAAGCCCTGCATCAGTGTCTGTGCTGTTACTAAGGCTGGATAGCTGAATTTTAGAGGTGGCTGGGCTAAATGGTTCTGTAGGTGGGCTTTAATAGCCCAAATTCCTGGCCAGCTGCTTAAGGGATTCCAGAGATGCCATCCTAAAAAAAACATGTTCCTTCTAGTGTTTACTCTGCCCATGCCTGGATTTGAAAGCTGGCTTTCATCCTCTTCTCCTTCCTCCAAAACTTCTCCAAAACTGACCCCATAGAATCACAGAACAGTTTGGGTTGGAAGGCACCTTAAAGATCACATAGTTCCAACCCCCCTGCATGGGCAGGGACACCTCCCACTAGACCAGGTTGCTCAAAGCCCCATCCAGCCTGGCCTTGAACACTTCCAGGGAGGGGACATCCACAGCTTCCCTGGGCAACCTGTTACAGTATCTCACCATCCTCACACTAAAGAATTTCTTCCTCATGTCTGACCTAAACCTCCCCTCTTCCAGTTTGAAACCATCCCTCCCTTGTTCTGTCACTACAGGCCCTTGTAAAAAGTCCCTCCACAGCTTTCCTGTAGACCCCTTCAGGTACTGGAAGGCTGCTATAAGGTTTATCTGAGCCTTCTCTTCTCCAGGCTGAACAATCCCAACTCTCTCAGCCTGTCTTTATAGGAGAGAGGTGTTCCATCCCTCTGATCATCTTTGTGGCCTTCCTCTGGACTGGCTGCAACTTTGTGAAGTGAAGGACACCCACTGGCCTTTTGGGGCAGGCATGGTCCCCAGAGCCATGCCAGGTAAAGTAAGAGCCTCACACAGCACCAAGCCTGAGTGGCAATGCAAAGAGCACAAGGAGGTTGAGATGCTCTGATGCCAGGGGCTTGCTGGCTTTGGGAAGACTGGTTGAAGCCATTTCATGCTGCCCAGCCTGCTCCAGGGGCCTGCTGGCATGTGGCAGGGGCAGGAGGGGATGCACCCTGGCACCTGATCTCGTGCTATTTACCTTCTGGCATAGGAGCAGAAACTGCAGCTTACCCTGGTTTGCATTATTGAGCTGGACCAAAACCCAGAATCTAACAGACTGTTTGTCTCACTGAATAAGCAAAAGGGAACATGAAGCATTTTATCTTAAGGCTGGCTCACAAACAAGTACCAAGGTCTGTCCCAGAGGTTTGCTCCTTCTCAAAGTGAGCTCCACGGCAGAGAGAGATTCAATAGCTCAGGCCAGAACCCTCAGTGAAAAAAGAGAGGCATGGTATGTGTTGGGATTTATGGCACTGAACACAAGGCAGTGTAAAAGTACATTCTTACTTATAATAAACGACCTGAGCGAAAAAATATTCTACCTGAAGCCAATGGAAACATTGTGCTGACTGCAGAGGCAAGGCTGAAGAGTCAGGGCTCTCATTCTTCTAACCAGAACTAATCTCACTTCTTCTCTTAAAAAGTAAACATTTCATGGCCATGATCTATCTCCTTTTTAAGTGAGAGGTACTTCTAATCCAGGATGAAATTTGAGAGCAATGAAGGGAAGCATAGAGGGAAGAGAGCCACCACTTTCCAGAGCCACTTTCTAGTGGTCCAAAATACACCTGATTTCTTACCAAAATTTCAGCTTGGATCAAGAGCAAGGAAAGGTGTCATTTCCCAGTTGTTAACAAATTATACCTCTCTGATTTTTCCTGGGTTTGGCATGGCCATGTCTGCAAAACGTTTCACAGGAAAAGACAACTATTTATCTCCAAAATTAAGTTCACTGTACTTATATTTATTCAACACTGTCTGCAATTCTTTCTTGTTCAGCTGATTTATTTTTATTTTCTCTGGAAAAAGGCTGTTTTGACTATGTATCGAAACAAGGTACACAATAAAACAAAGCTTCAAAGTGTGAGTCAGGCTTCAAGTCAGGAAAATACTACAATGCTGCTGAAATTCTTTCCATCTTATCTACATAATTCTGAACTAATTTTTCCAGAAATGGCAACTCTAATCTGTACCATGTTATCATGAAATGCCCCAAAATAATTCCTGCAGGATGTCCTAATGTTGCCTATAGAAGTTACCAAATACCAGCCTCTTTGTTCATGTTTCCTTACATTAGGATAAATTTAGCCACCATAACACACTTCTACATTTACAAACACAGAATGAGCTGGATAAACTGCTGTTTGAATGCTATCTGATGTTTACTTTTTCACACTCAGCTGTTTGCCTCTGTGTATATAAAACCATATCAATTTTTACTTCGCCTGCATCACGGTGCTATTATTAGGTTCCTTGGGTAGAAATCCAGCTTCCACGCTCAGCTGGTATCTTTATTTGATTTACTGTTCTTCCTTTGTGACCTAGGAAACAAAAGGATGGAGCATTTGATTAATTAGTGGAGAATGCTTGGAAGCTGCAATGGTGAGTGGAAGTATGCAAAAAGACAGAGAGCCACAGATAAAGTACAAAGATAGCGGCAGGATCCTTTTTCCTGAGGTAAACATTGTGCTAACAACATTTTGGAAACCTAGCCAGAATGGGTGTTCGTGTCTTTCTTTATTGTGTATCTCTGATCAAATCTGAGCTGGGTGAAAAACGAGAGGGAAGCCTATTTTGCTATTTCTCAATATGGTTAGACAATCAGTTGGTATGTCTTAGTAGTGTGCCTGGGACAAGCTCGCCTGTTCTGATCAGGTCAAGGAGACCTGAAATCTGCCTGAAGTCCACCAGGTCAGTCAGTCAGCCAACAATTTCCTCAGCTTTAGAGGCATCGCTTGTGCCAGTGAAATGAGAGCAGGATTTGACCCATTAAGGTTTTGTTCCTTCTGATATCACCTGACAGGGGCAAGCAAACACCGATTCGTTGATGCTGGCATAGGGCTCCAGTGGATCTTGCTACTGGTGGCTTGAGTTTGGTTTTTTGTGTGCTGGTTTGGTTTTTTGGGGTTTTTTTGTTTGTATTTTGTGTGCTTGCTTGTTTTTTTTTTTTCTCTCCACAAGTGTTTTCTAGTAACAAATTAGATAAATATCACTTTGGTAAGCAGTGGGGCAGTTTGCCTCTGGCTCAAGAAAGCTGCATTTAGAAATGGATGAGCCCCAGTGGAGTTTGTGGTTTCATTGACCTCTCCAAATATTTTGGGGGCTGTAGAAATTATTTGAATTCACCAACTGCAATTCAAGCCAAGAGTGTTGTTGTTGTGTTTTTTTCCACAAAGGAAATAAAATAATAACCCAACCCTAAATCAATCTTTTTTTCTAGCAAAAAGAAAAATGTATGTTATGTGCCAGTCCCTAGAAACAAATCCAACCTCTAGTCTGCCAAGAAGAAAGGAGTTCTGTATTTTGGTCATATATATTGGATTTACATTTTCCTCTGCTTCCTCCAGCTCTTTTCACAGACACAATTGAGCCCAGTGCTTAGGGTCCATCACGAAATGTCCATCAAGAAATACCAGCCAGTGCCCTGAAGACTTCTTTTGCAAAGGTACACATGCATCAGATACTTTGGTGGACGAGAGCTTCTCCACTTGCCTCCTCTCTTCATTTCAGTCCTATTGTCACAAGAGATCTGTTTTTCTTTTGCTTCTTATTTTCATGTTCTCTTATCTCTAATAGGAGTATAAAGCAGCAATATTCACAAACTAGACAGCAAACTACAGTAGACAGAAAAATTGGGCCAGTGGTGCCTGTCATGCTCTTATCAGAAGTGTGCAAGCTTTTAAGTAGTATATTTGCCTGTGAGAGGATTTCCAAGTGGCAAAGAACTCTTACAAGTAATTTAACCAACAAGGCTCAGCCCTGCAAAGAGTTAAACTCTGTGGCCATCAGCTGCTCATTAAAATGTGCTCATGTGAATGTGCATAGACTGCCTTGGAGCTTCAAGGGATCTGATGTGCTAGATACTTTGCAGGACCAAGCTCTCTCCTTGAGGAAGGAAGGACTTCTCTAGTAATACCCTGAACTTGTTCAACCACTTTGTTGAGCATCCCTCAAGTAGTGTAAGTGAGCACAAAGGAAGAACCATGATATTATCTGCAGCAGGGGTGCCTTGAGAATGCTTTCTGGGTTCTTCCCTCATGACTGTACGTCTCATCCATCAGCAGGGCAGATATCTCTTTCCTCACACATGGGCTGCCCAGCACATCCATCAGGCAGTTGACTTAATTAGGTGTCAAGGCAAGCAGGGATCAAAGAACCCATGCTGCGCGTTGCTGCTGCTGGTGTGCTCCTCAGGGGACAGGAGAGAAGGTGGCTGCAAGCTGCAAGTCACAGCAGCAGCTCTGCTCAGTCCCCTGGAAATGTAAGCCACCCTTCCCACATGGCTATGGGTTCACCACAGACAGTGCCATGTAGACTGCTTGGCTGTGGCAGCAGCTCCCCTTCAATACCACCTCAAAATGACCACACAGGTTTTATCAGTATCTTATAGCAGATTTTTCTGAGGAAGCCTCTCAGCTGAGAGAGCTGTCCACTCACCCCAGAGTGCCTTTTGATGGACTACATTGGCATCACTCAAGTGAGTTTGGAGGACCACCACTATTTTCACCAGCCCAGAGGTTTTTCAGAGTACCAGTCATGCAAACGCAGCATACGACTCTGCAATCCACAGATAGCTCTACAGGCTCCTTTGTCCGTGTTCTTTCTATGTATTCATAAGAAGAATATTTTCATAATTTTTACCAAAAATGTGTTCCCCTATCTTTCTTAAATCTTGTGGCTTTTGCTGAGGACTTGGCTTGCTCTTTTTCCTCCCGGGTCTCTGTGAACCATTACATCATTCTCGGCACACATCCCGCTCAACGCTTTGCAGCAACGTGCTTTCCAGTGGCTTCCAAACAATGTGCATTAAGGCTGTTATTTTAATTTTACTTCACCCCGAGTCTGCTTCATCATAAGCACAAGGACATTATTCACCTGGCTGCAAAGTGAAGTGCCTGTGAGTGCTGTCCTTTGCCCTGAACTGGCAGTGGATTATGGATTGTTGGTTCCGGTGTTGACACTTCAGGCAAGTCAGAAAGTTGGCTGGATGATACTATACAGTAAAAATGTATTCTTTTAACTAACCACTTTCTGCTGAGTAATTATTTTTTCTCTGCAAACATTTCTATAAATGTCTATACATGCACAGGGATCAACTTTCTAAGCCAACTGCAGTCTTTCCTTACCCAGTCCTTTATTTTATTCTGTCAAGCATTTCTCTGCTGTTCCTGTGACCAACACAGCTTTTGTGAGGTGCTTCTGTAAGAGAAGCTGTGTTCATAGCTGTTTTTTCAGCCTGTGATCTGTGAACATCTGAAGAGCCATGAAGCTTGATTAAGGGATGCAAGTTCCTATGTGCTTTACAACAACCTGTGTATGTGAAATTCCTGGAAGAGTTTGCACTTTCATTGGGAAATTTTTGGTAGGCCATAATAAAAATGAATTAAACCTGTGTCTTATACCTGGAAAGCAGATTTGAAAAACAAGTTGTAAAATGGAGTTGCCAGCATATGAAAGTGCAAAATTGAGTCCAGCCACATAGGAAATAAGAAAGATATCGTTCTGATAAAATAAGAATGTGATTATAAAGCTACACCACCAGGTAAAGTTGCAAAGTGTGTGTGCAACAGGATACATCAGGGAAAACTTGGAGCATTTACCAGCTCTGCATGTGTATTTGTAAGCATGGAAGTGTGTGTACATGTAACGTAATGTAGTGTAACAAAAGTATTTTTCATGTCATACAACACAGTTTGGATCCACTTCCCATTGACAGAAAACTCCAGCCCCAAGGGGATCTCTGCCTAATGTCTGACTTTTTTATCCCCATTTAATCTAGCAGAACTCAGGATAGCCCAATTCTACCAGTGCTCCTGTGAAGGATGCTTTCCAAAGGGGGCTGCTGTTGCCTGTTACGCAGAATGGTTGATTTTGCCCAGGCTTCTAGTCTGTTCAAATAAGCTCATGTTGTTTAAATGAATGTTTTTACTGTGAGTTCTACAAGGAGAGAGTATATTTGCCATCAGTTTTCCCTCTCCGGACAGCACAGTTGGAGAGCTCTGAATGGTTTATAGGCTAATTAAAACCAGACCACAGGTTTTGGGATTTTTCCTTCTTGCTGCATTCCAGTTTGTTTGGCTGCTCAGCAGGGATTTGACAGGGGTATTGTTAAGGGGACAAAGGACCTCTGGCTTGGGTGACATTAGTGTGCTAAGAGATGCCTCCTTTTCAGCTGACAGCCTAACCAGATTGGATCAGGTATCGGAAAGACTGACAAAACATTGGAGGGCATGAAATATGCAGCAAAAGACTGACCTGCACATCCTACCTGGTGCTGGCTACAGTAACAACTTTGCATGGGAGCTGATGCAGAACTGCCCTTCTCTCTCCACCTGACAAGCTCAAGCAGCTGATAAATTACCAGAACTAATTGTCAGCCTGACAGGCCTTTGATCCCTAAAAGAGTCAACTTATAAATGATGAGCTCCTTTTACACACCACGGCTGATGGAGCTGCTGAAATAGTTATAAAATCAATAATCCCTGAGGCCTGGGGATCCTTTAGTTTTCTCCCATTTATTCAGGACACAATTCAAAGTGTCTGCAAATGCTCATTTCCTTCTCTTTCCAGCATCCCACCTGGAAAAAAGTCAGGCATGGCCATCAGAGTGAGGCTTGGTAAGGAGAAGAAGTGAGCATCTGAAAAACAGGCCAGTCTAAATGGACACAGATTAGGAAGTAGGACAGACTCCAGATCATACTCTCAGTCACTTGGGATGATGTCTCCAGGAAGAGAAAATTGTCCAAAAAAAAGGGCAGAAAAGCAAGGTGGGAAAATTTTGGATTATAGGCAGCATCATGGGGAATGGCAGCATCCTCAGGGTGGCAAAGGAACAGGAATCCCATTTATGGCTCCTAGAGTCCAGCCTCATAGGGAGCTCAGCTGGTCTGTTACCCATGGGCATGCTGCCTTTCCCTGTGAGGAGTTAACCTGGCTTCAATAATGTGAAGGAACAAGCCAGTATTTTGCCAAACAGAGTCCCTGTGGGTGGTATGTCATCTGCAGAGTTTGGCCCTAGATCAGTATTGCAAAAGCATGTTATGATCATCATATGACGGAGAACCCAATGAAACCTCCTCTTTGGGCTGCTTGAGCAGGCCAGGAGAAGCAAAGGACAATTTAGAGGAATAGTGCAACAATAGAGCTCGGATTTGAAGGAAAGTCCTTGGCCTGCTCTTGCTGGTGTTTGCTCATTTTCCAGTTGTGATAACAAACTGGAGCACCCCAACAGGACCTGGCATATTCCTGGGAACAAAGTTTGCAGGTTTGGACCCTACGTCATTACAACTCACCCATTTTTGAAAACACAGCCTAGAAGCCATGAGTCTGCCTCATGTCTGGAAACCTGGTTTGCACGCAATCCTGTATTTCAGTACAATCACTTTTGCTGTGCCTGATTGTTCTGATGAGAGCGTGCTCGTTAGAAAAATGGGCCACCACAACCCAAGCGCCTGCATGAGGCTGGGACAATAGGACGTGCTGACTGATGCTTCGCTTTCCAGTCTCCCCTGAAAGCTTGTGCACAAATGTGAGGTGTTGTAATGTGATTCAGTGTGGCTACTCCAAAGTGGTCTGGGGCCTGGACACCAAGCTTGTCCTCATCCAGGCAGATGAGGTCCTCCCTAAGAGTGAAATTCCCCTCTGATGTCCCCTGGACTGAGGAATGCTCGAAATGAAATCACACCATCCATTACAGAAAGAAATAACTAAGATGTTATTAACTGTCTCTAGCTTACTGAGTGAAGGAAATGCACATGCATAGGGCTTATCCAGTGAGGCTCTCCTCTTGTCCAGCCTATTTCTTCATTGTCTTATGAACCTGGAAAATTCTCCAGACCTTCAGCCTGGGTAGTGTGCAGGTGATCCATAGGGAGATTTTTCTTCAGGCTACATAAGGGCCTTAGGGCTGGGAAATAAAAGTGGAAAAGTTCCTTAATTGAAGTTACATGGAGTTAGATGCAATGTGCAGTGTTCCATTGGAGGGAGAACTGAAACTTTTTCTAAAGTGAAAAAAGGGTTTGGGGATGACTTACCATCACTAGTTTGTGTAGGAAACTGACAGGAAACTTGTTTAAGTTGACAGCCCCAGAAAAGAGGAATCTACTTTAAAAATATGGTTTCCAGATGAGTAAAGTGTTCAGAAGAAGACACATTTACAGATTAGTTAGCATCCACTAAACAAATAATGAGGGTGGAGATAAGGGGAGTTAAATCCAGCCTCATTTTTGGAGAAATTATTAAGTGCAAAGAGTCAAGAGGTTTTTCTCCATGGAAGTGACATTGCTCTCAAGATATTGTGTCAAGTATATATGATGAAAGGGGTGAGTGTGGGCCAGAAGGATGGGTTGATACAGAGTGAACATAAATAGACAGTGGGGTAAATGTGCAGGAAGGATCTACTGGCATTGTGCAGAGACAATGGGAAAAAAACTGCCTAGTTCAATCCTACCAAATTTACATAGTGGGCTGATACACCTAGACTGAGAGGAGTTTTCCTCTGGAAGCATCTGGCTGTCTCCCTTGAGCTTGAGGAGGATCATATGGAAGGATGGCAGTCACAGGGATGAAGTTAGGACCACATCCACCTTATCTTCATCAAGCAGCATTCAAAGGATGCAACCATATTGAGCAGATGGAACTGGTTTCACTGTATTCAGCAATTTTCTTATGGGAAATAGGAATTTCCCACAGAAGAACAGCAAGGTTTCTATTTATCAATTGTTTTCCTATAGGAAAATAATAAGCTTCCAATATGTTCCAAGAGGTAAGCAAGAGCAAGATGCCAACAGCTAAGCAATAAATTGATGATATGGTGAAGAAAATAAGCATAAAGGAAGCTCTTGGCAGGAAGAACTCATCTTCTTAGTCTGGGTTTCTAGGACAAGCTTAACTATCATGACCTTTAGGACACTGCATCCTGAGGAAGCAACAAGACAGAAGGAAGAAAGCAATAGAGAAGGTAAACCAAAGAGAATTTTCCTGGCCTACTACCCTGACATAGCTGGATTGACTCAGGAGGAAGAGATTACTAGTTGGTTTTTTCTACCATACTGAGAGAGAAAAAGAAAAAAAAAAGAAAAAAAAAAGAGAGATAACATTTCTTCATGCCCATTTCTAACTTAGTCAGCTATTGAGGTAGTCTGTCACACGCAGGAGATGTTTTTTACATCATGCACTTCCAGGACAATCTTTCATTGGGAAATCTTCTGCCTTGAAAAAATGAGGAAGGGTAAAATAATAAAAAGACGCAGTGTAAAAATAAAGTTACTGGAAAGTGGTAATTTCAGTGTGGTTCTAAAGGATGTAGAGACAGCACTGAAGCTGTTGGTCTCAATAGCGTCAGAGAACATGTCAGGATCTCACTGAAGATCAGTTCTCACAGTACTCACTCCCAGGTTGAAGAAAACTCGTGAATTCATGCCATGTGTGACTACAGTCAGAAAGTCAGATCATTTAGACAACACTGGCATTCCTTGACAGAACTCGTTTAAGCCCTATTTCTCAATGTGAATTTGACTGGTGAGAAAGTGAAAGTCAGGATAGGTGAGCTGAATTTTCCAAGGTGGTATGAAACATGAGGACTGAGTAGGTACAGGGCTACTACACCCTACTCTAAAATATGTAGGTGACATCAGTGAACAGTTATGTTAGCTTTGAGCCAAGTGACTACTCAGTGAAACCTAAGTTGGTGACTTTCTGTGCCGAAGGCAGACAACAAAGTTGGGAGATGGGGCTACTTTGATCTGAATTGATTTCTCATTAATGTTTGACAGCAAAGGATACTGCCAGCTGCTGTGAAAAAAACCCATTATAATTTAAAAAGCGTTCTCCTAAGGTCTCTGATACTCAGAGGCGATAACATGCGAAATGTATGTCTGCTATAACTTTGGATAAACTGAAAAGTTGGTTCACTTTTCACTGGATGAGATGATCAAGTTGCAGATAATGCTAAGCTGATCTTGGCTTTTCACTGCAGATGAAAACAAGGGAGAGGACAATAATATATCTCTTGTGCTTTTATGAACAAACACACATGAACTTGTGTTGTCCTGTCCTCTAATTCAGAGACCTGTATGCAGCAGCAGAGATGGAGAAAGCTTAGCATGTTTGTTTAACGAGCAGTTTACCTGGTAGAGATGCTGCCCTTGAGTTCACAAGGATCCATGTTTGTGTTTTGCAGCATTGCAATGACATGAAGAGCTCTGATGAGGTACAGGGAATTGTGTTAGTTGTTGTTGGCTGTTGTTGAAAAGGTTGAGGCAATGTCTGTAGGCTTGAATGAAGAGTAACAGTAAGAGTGGCCCTTGCTACAAGTGAGTTTTCTGGCCAAGAATCATCCTCTAACACCTTTCAGGTTAATGGTGGCCACCAGAAAGTGGTTAGATGAATAAAAAACCTGGTCATTATTCATGTCCAACCAACTCAATTTCTGAAAAGTTGACAACTATGGAAATAGCAGAAGAAAAAGTTAGACAGGGAGGGCATGGGAGTTACACACTAAGATACCAGAGGTGTTTTCAGAAGTCCAAGGTACTAGAGATACATGGTGGCTGTAAGTAATGAGACTAAAGCATCACATTACACAGAAAACATATCAGTCTGGAAATCTTGCAGGAAGCAGATATTTTCTGAAGTTCTCAGTAATGCCTGGTTCTAATTCTCTGGCAGACAATAAAAGATTAGTTGAAAGCTGAAGGTGTGGAATTTGCAGTGTCTTAAGCAAGCCCTGCAGTTGCACTCTTTAAATCACACGGAGTTCAGTGTGACTTCAGCCTGTGCCAAAAAGTATTGGAGGTGACTGTTCATAGGTGCTTCAAGAATTCATTGAACTAGGGTGCAAACTCACGTGAACTAGACAGACCCAGCCCTGCTGTTTGTAGCTCCTGGTGAAGTGGATTACTGGCATGATTGCTAGGAATTTGTGTCACTCTTTTTAAGCTGTGGATACCAACTGTTCCCTACTTGTCTGAGTGATGTCACCATTTCTTCAGTGTTAATACTTCTCTGCTTCCCAGCTTATTGATTCATCTTTGAAGAACTTCATTTCGCTAGTACATTGATAACAGTTTGCCATTCAGTTCCAGATATTAACCAGTAAGAGGGATAGTCAGTAAAATTGAAAGGGAGGCTTGTCTCTTCAGCCTTGGCCCTTAAATCCTTACAGTGACATCTTAGATACCTATAAACTTTTTTTTTTTTCTATTAATATTTCAGTTTAAAAACTCTGATTCTGACTAAGCTCTTTAGGAAATCTGGTTTCAAGCTCCCATTCTTCCTCCAGGGTGTCACTGGATGGCGTCACAGAAGATACATTTCATTAAGTGACTTTGCATTCAGACATAGCTGAAAACGGATGTGCAAAGCTGAGTGAACTGAAATGCTTCTGTGCTGCTTCTGCAACACACAATACTCTTAGGGGAAAGAGAGAACTGGTGAGAAAAAGACTTTAACCTAAAAGAAAGATTTCGGTACCTCAGCCCTTAATTTGAAACAAAGTAACGTTGAAATAGGACAAAAAAATTTTTTCCATTGTGAATCAAGTGCCTTGGCCAAATCTGGAAAGGTCTGAATTCTTTTTCTCTTTATATGTGAAAATGAAAAAATGAACTGTTATCAGGTCTTGACATAAAAATAGATGCATTTTTTTTAATGTGTCAGCACCCATTTCTTTTGCAGCTCTGCAGTATTCTGAATGTGTTTTTTTCTGACTTGCTAACTAAGTTGCCAGTGCAAATGAGTTACAACTCAAGAACTCGATATCCAAGGTTGCTAAAATTTTGCAATTTTGTGGTATATGAATGCACCATCTGTTCTTCCTAATAAGCAGCTATTTTTAAATTATGTTTTATATGGTTTGTGCTGTTCTTTGATGAAGAGCCTAGGAAACAGCTTAGTAAACTCTGACACACCAGACAGAAATAACATCAAAAGAATTTTGATGTATGTTTCCCTCCAAATACAGGAGTATTCAGTCACATTGAGTTATTCATAATGTATGTTTTTTAGTAGATAACTCACTTATTTACAAGGTATAGAACTTATTTTCAGTGATTTATTTAAGAGAGCTGGTACATGTTTTTCAAACAAAATGCTTTCTTTAGGTACTTGATTATTCAGAAGTTTGATTTTCAAAACATGTTTTTATTTTTTGATTAAATGAAGAAACAGGCCTTATTCTTTCAGGAACTTCCCATATGTCATTTGTTTCCTCTGTGTTCTTTTGCTACTGTTTTCCTTCTTCTGTAATTAAGTGGTTAAATGTTAGGCAAGGCAAGGAAAAAGGAGTAACAGTTATGAACAGGGAAGGGGGAAAAGTTTCAGTCCTGGTGTGTAGTTAAAAATAGGCCAGTCTGTTACAATGATCCTCTGCCTTGTTGCAAGCACTGGTGTAGCAACAGCAAGCTTTTAGAGACTTGATAGGGAAAAGTCACTCTATTGCCACCATGCCTCAAGGACTATACTCCTATTTTAGGTCGTCTTGATAATTTTTTACATCATACACTTCCAGGACAATCTTGCATTGGGAAATCTTCTGCTTTGAAAAATGGGGAAGGGTAAAATAATGAAAAGACGCAGTTTAAAAATAAAGTTACTGTAAAGTGGTAATTTCAGTGTGGTTCGAAAGGATGTAGAAACAGCCCTGAAGCTGAAGCTGTCCACTTATGTAGACCAGAGACACCTGGGAATTTTGATTTGGAACAATTATGCAAAATTAAGCTTTCTGAAGGTCTCAGCTTTCTGAGAAAATGAGACTGAGGGTTCAGTCTTGCCTCCCCCTGTTCCTCAGCTGGATGTGTCTCTCTCTTGCACTCTTCGGGAGGGTACCATCTCTTCCTTTCTCAGCCTTCACCCTGTGCCTTGTCCATCTGTTTGGGATAGAAGATTCCACCTTCAGAAACGCCCACAAGCCCTCAGAGATCCCCACAACTGGCAGGAGCTGCAGACAGCCCACCACACCAGCAATATGACCTGCTGAGGTCCCTCTTCAGGGACATCAGAGGACTGAGAGGTGTGTGGAAAAATAAATCAACAGAAAACTGGAGAAGCGAGGCAGGGATGCAACTTACCGATCTGCAGATTGAGTTGCAGTGCCAATGGGAACTGGAGATGAGACACTTAGGAAAATCAGGGTGTGGAACATCTATCACTCTTTCTTTAGCTTGCCTGGAATATGTCATTTCCTAGTCAGCCTTTCCTTTCACAACTGTGACTTTTTCATCATGCTCTTTTCAAAAGAAAACAGGTCTGGCCCCTAAAGAGGACTTAACCACACTCCAGCCCCTAGTGGCCCCCTCTAGCTGGTCTCTCTCTTCCAGCTGCCTGTCTCTTGGTTTTAATGAACTGATGCCATAACAAAGTCTGGACAAAACACAGGGGCAATTCAGTAACTGGGTTTCTTTCAACAGTGCTAATTCCTCTGGCCTTTACAGGGGCATTGAACCAGAAACACACCTCAAATGGGTAGAGGGTAAAACAACCCAAACAAACAAGTAGGAGAAACAAACTAGAAGGTTAAAGAAAAGAGAACCTATTCCTGTTCTTGGGAAAGTAGAGTGTTTTCTTCAAGCTCAATTCACCCCATGGCCAGGCAGGTCAGGACTTCTAGTACTGGGTAGCTCACCTATGAAAACAAATATTCCCTTGTTGGATAAAGTGCCACACTGTTGATATTCAATGCCTTTTCAGGTTTTAAGGCTCTCCAGACCTAGTAAAAATCAGCCAGGCTAATTAGCATGTGCAAGTCTTTTGTCCTGCTAGTGTTTTGTGTAGCAAGGGTACATGTAAGAAAGCAAGACCTCCAGGAAGGTGCATGCAAGAGAGAGAGAGGACGAGATGTGTGAACGTGCAACAGACAAATCAGTGTGGGTACGTGAAAGACAAAGAGGGACCAAGGAGTCTTTTCTTATCACTGGAGATGTATTAGAAGATTTGTTCTTTTTAAATAATTGCCAAAATGACAGGTGATAAAGGAATAAGGATGATGGGGCATTTCAGTTACATAACTAAGTCCACTGAGCTATATGTCATGTTGCCCATGCACGACTTAGGCTGGAAACGATAAAAGAGATAACAGATAAAAGCACAAATCAGCAACTTCAGTGAAGTGATACACAGGGCTGTAGATTTCCTTCCCAGCTGGAAGTCAGGCATGCCAAGAGATGCTCTGTGTGCAGCAAGAGCTGCTGTTTTACCTGGAGGAAAAATGCCACCAAACACAGGACAGATTGAGACTTAGCTGCAGCAGTGAACTGCCTGTGTGAGCAGCAGCTCCTGGCCCCCTCCAAATCCCAAGCTGAGAAGAAGCAAGGAGCTAGAAGTTGCCATCTCTCATAGACACCAGCTGCAAAACTCAGTGACTCGCAGCTGATTGCTGGTCCTGTCGTGTGTTGTTTGATGTTTGATCACCCCTAGGCACTCCTGTGGCAGGTTGCCTGCTGCTGCAGGGCATTAGCTTTGGGTTACCCATAATTTTTGGAAAAAAAGTGACTCAATGTTAAGAGATGCTTCTATAATTTGTAGCAAATAAATGGTGAGGTTTATTTTTAAATCACCAACTTGGTCTACATAGCTGGATGACTCTTATTCTTTCTCAGTTCAGCTTGTACCTGACTTCAGCTTTCCTTCATGTTAGAAAATTGCTTCTAATGCCACTACTGGGTTTCCTTTCTACTCTTTCTTGCCAAAGGAGGGCTATTCTGGATATGCAGGTGCAAATTATTGTACTTAGATCAGCAGATTTTTTGAAAACACCACAACTCTTCACTGGCAATAAAAATCCACACACGCTTCTACGGACTCTTTAGGTGAGTCACTGAGTCTGTGGAGCTTGAGGGCCAGTCTACACGCAAAACTGGAAAAAGAACAACAAACTAGAATCAGTTTATTATAGTGCAAGTCTAAAGCTAAACATGGGGTCTAGGTTCACAGGCAGGAGGATTCACTCACTGTGCTTCTGAAAGACATGCACTAACCAAGAAAAAAACACCACAAAATTGTAAGGACAGTAGCAGGGGAGTCTCAGAGCCATTTCTCTTCATTGTTTCCCCAGGATGTGTTTGATGGGCATGTCTCAGATGAGTTTTGACTGAAACACCAGGGCTGGTTGAAGGCCCAGCTGTTTCCTTGTCTCTTGCTGTCTGAAGTGAGGCTGAAGAAATTCCCTGGCCACGCAAATCTGTTGAGCTGTGAGTCTGCCTACCATAGGGACAGCCAAACACAGATATGAGATCTGCCTGGAAGAAAACTCCTAACAACTTCCTCCTGTCAGAAGCCTCAAACATGAAAATCTTCTTGCTAGGGGAAGTGAGGAGGAGTAGCTTTTGCTTTTATTTATCTTCCTATGCAACAGTGGCCTGATTCTCCATAACAAAAAATAATTATGCTTTGTTGAAATGTTGCCCTTAAGTGGAAGACAACATTGTCAAAAGATGCGTAGTGCATGTACCTAACCACAAACACATGCATAAATACATTTGTATGTGTTTATAAATTCTTATGTGCATGCACACACACGCATATATATTTATGTGTAAAAACTGTTTGCTTTGGACCTGACTGTCAATAAACTGAAAGAAAAAGTTCTTTGTCTCAGAATGTTACTTGCAACTGTTCCTTAGACTGCACCTGGATTGGGATTCAGGCACTTTCCCAGCTCTAGCATGAACCTGGGGTCTGCTGTTTGCCAAGGATTCAACATCTCACTGGTTTGCGTTTAGTAACAGTGGGAATTCACACAGGGACACTGAAATAAACTGACTTCAGACTTATTTAGCTTCTTCAACCAAGCAGTATCATAGACACGGGTATTAGGAACCTACAGAAAAGCTGGAGAGGGACTTTTTATAAGGGCATGTAGTGATAGGACAAGGTAGAATGGCTTTAAACTGAAAAAGGAGAGATTTGGATTAGACATTAGGAAGAAATTATTTCCTGTGAGGGTGATGAGACACTGGCA
>NW_009953786.1:8933100-8942193 GCF_000747805.2 Chaetura pelagica
CTGACAAATTAAGACCTATGGTAAAGACTGAGAGCCAGTACAAATACTGTAGTATGTAAAGGGAGAAGAAGAGAACCACAGGAAGCCCATGTCCAGAAACAATGATGCAGTAGGAAAACTATTACTTAAAAATCTGAATTAGGCCTAGAAAGCAGGTCTCGTATCTCACACACAAGCATCTCACATGCTAAAGAAGAAGCCAATAATCATCTTCCCACATAGTCTTTTTTGGTCCCAAATCAAGAGATTGGCTTAATCTGGACATCATGAACAAGAAAGTCCTCAAGATTCAATGCTACTAGTTTCTGCAAGACACACTGCCATATCAGTATTATACCCAGGAACTCAACAGTTCCAGGTTCTCCCAGGACTTATCTTCAGCACTTCTCTAGCACCTTACTGACAGTGTTTATGACCCAAGAGTAGTGAAGATGCAGCACATCTGGAAGGGCTCAGACTGCCTGGGCAACAGGCAGGTGAACAATTCAGGCCTTGCAAAGCTGCTTTTATTGGCATTGCATAGTCCTAGGGAGCTAATTCAGTGTTAACCTGAACAACATGCTAGGTATCTGTTTCCAGTGCTGGAGAATCATGGCAGGGCAGTATTTAGTGCCCAGTGCAGTTGCGAGTAGATGTTCTTACAGGTGGACACCTTGCTTTGAAATCTCTGCAGTTTGCCAGCTCTTTATATTTTTCTTCCCATTCTTGAAGGTGGCTCACAAATCAGGTTCAGCAAAAGTAAAAAAAACACACAGTTGCATGACTTAGCTGCACAGTTGCATTATACATCCCCTGTCTATCTCCCTCACTTCCCAACTGCAATGCCAATGTACATCTCAGCAAGTGAGGGGGCATGGGGCAAGGGGCTTGCCCATGGAACTTGAATTTGCATGGCTAAATTTTCTGCTGTGAGTGATTAATACAGAGTGACTATGAGGCCAGGAAAGAGAAAACTCAATGGTGCCTTATAAGCCTGTCCTAAAACAGATACTCCTCATTAGTAGCCCAGGATGTTTGTACTCTGTTGCAGATACCAATGTTTTCATGTTGAATTTAATTAAATTGAATTAATCTGTAATTTATCAGCTACCAATAGGGCTACTCTGGAAACAAAGCATTGCCAAGTGCTTATCCCAGGAGGACATTGCAGTAAGACACTGACATCTGCAATGGCTTCCTCTCCACAGTCTTTCCACATTGTGAGCTGTACCTTCCCTGATTTCAGGTGTACCTGCTACTGTAATCTCTTTACACCCTGTAAAAAGTAACACTGAGTCAAGAGAAATCAGATCCTTTTAATATTTTTTTTTAATGTTTTAATTAACTGAGACCAAAATCAACACTTGCAAAAAAAATCTGCTGACATCTGGGAGGAGTTTGACTTTAGTGTTGGATCTTCATCTTCTACTAATCTCCCTTCACTGGGTCCAGTGTTTTCATGAAGCTGAAGTCAAGGCAGCTCTGCTAGCTCATACCCACCCTATCTCAGATTTACACAATGGCAATTTACAAACTGGCAGGTGGCTGCCTTCATTGTAGCTGCAATTAAATCTGGAGATTGTTAGTATTCCAAATTATTTTATTAACTTAGGCAATTTTGCTCTCCTTTTAAGACAGGTGTTCTGTTGTTTTGTGTTTTGTTGGGGTTTTTTTTTGCTATCTGTGCATGTATCTATGTGAGAACTTCTTTGTTTCTTAATGCAGAATCATAGTCTAGATTATAATTTGAAATAAGCCTTAATGAATCTCTCAGTCAGGAACAAAAAAATAGCAAAAGAGAATGTCTGTGAGTTTTGTTTTTCCAGTCACAGAATTTGCCTTCTAGCCCTAGAATCACTGTGTGGTAGTCTGCTGCTTTTTCCTGGTGAGGTTGTTGGTCACTCATTCATTTACTTCAAGTGGAATCAGTGTGTCCTCATTAACAGCTGACATCCTTTTGCATGGCAGCAAGTCCAATAAAATGGACTGAGTCAAGCCAGAATCCACGTGCCATGAAATGATGTTTCTGTGGATCAGCTACAGATTCTCTCATGCTAAATATTCAAGCTGTTAAATGTCTCCTCATGCCAAAACTCTGTTGTTCCTTTCAAAACAGCATCTAGTAATTAGCACATGCAGCAAAGCACTGATGAAAGACTCTTCTGGGGTCATTGTTACCAACTGCCTGTGCTCTGTATCTTGGCTGCAGAACAGCAGCTGGAGACCTGCACGCTGCAGGGCAGGAGACATTTCTCCATGACACTGATTCCAGCTTATAAGGCAACTCTCCCCTGTTGGCTAAAACACTGTTCCTGCAAGGTGCTCCTCATCTGCAGGGGCAGTTTTGGGTTGGAAGAAGCAAGGAATGGCACCGGTCTTCCCAGGGCTCCCGAGCCATCTGCCATATTTCTCTGCTCTTTCTCAGCCAGCCAGGGGCTGAGTAAGCTGACCAAGGGAATGGTATGTACTGTGTGCCCAACCACAGGCCTCTTCTGCGTCAACTCCATTGACTGATACAATATCTATGAGGAAGAGTGATGCAGTCATAGAGTTGATACATGTTTTTGTAAGGATACTCAAAAAGGATATAAAATTTGCAGTTTTATCTACAAAATGCCTGAGCTGGGAGAAAGTCACAAGTAGTACTTTTCTTTTTTGGGGTATGAAGAGAGACAACACATGTTCCCTTCTGTGCTGCATTCACAGTCCACCCAGATTATCCTGTAGTCCCTTCCTGTGAACTTCAGCCTTGGCTGCAGCACTCCCAGACCACAATGACCAGTCAGCAAGGGGCTTGAAGACAGAAGGACATCACCTTCCTCAGCTGCTATTAAAGCCATGCCTCATTCAGCTTCTAGTGAGTCCTCTGTGCCTGCCCTTCTGAGGACACCAGGATCCATGGCCTCTCCACTACTGCTCAAGGGTAAATTATCCCCAGCCCAACATGCTGGCTCCTCTCTAGAGGTCTTAACAAGCAAGCAAGTTTTAACCATGCGAGGTTGCTGTAGAATAAGTGTCTTTATTCCACTTTAACAGAGAGGGAAACCAAGGCACAGTAGAAACCATTATATGACACTTCTTTTAAAGAAGACAACTTGCCGTCTGCCTACTGAAGCATGTTTTAATTTATTCCATGTTTCACCTGGACCTGCATAAAATTCTGATAAGTATGCTGGAACCTAGAGGCCAGAGGGAAAAGCTGACCAGTGGTGAGGACTGAATGCGAGCTGGAAATCTTTTGAAAGATGCTTTTGGTCTTTGAACTGGTCTTTGCAGTGAAAAAGATACTTTGTTTTTCTTTCGTCCAGACAAAACTTTTGAAAATATGTCTCATACTTTCAACAGGGAGGATTCTCAGACCACTGCATCCTCCAGGATGTTTCTTCACAGTGCAAAGTCTGAACACGCGTGTCATGTTGTTCCATATCCATGTGTACACCAAGTTATGTTAAATCACAAGCATGAATTTTTTCATGTCAGTTGACTGCTGTTTCACTTTTTACAGTGTCCTCCATTTAAAAAAATAATAAAAATAATATATATATATCACAAGACTTGGCGTATCATAATTTGTGAATAATTCAGAATAAATTTTCACAATTACTTTAGAACCATTACTTTTAGTACAAAAATAGGACCAAAAAGAATCGGAACACCTGATAGCATACTTTCACAATTATCTTCTGTAGCATATTTTGTACTACATGTTCTCTCAAATGCCTTTGCCAGTGTGCTTTAACCTGACCTGTAGTTTTTTATAATTAACTGGTTCATTCCAAGTTCTTTCCTTCATTTTTTAGTATATATGTGAACTTCCTGGATAAAGAAAAATCACTATTAGATCATTGCCTATCTCCATGCCATGGAAGTAAATTTCTTGCCAACACTAAGCCAGCAATAGTTGTCTGTGAGCCATTAACCCAAAAAAATCTTAGAAAAAAAGGTCATGTTTCTAAGCCAATAGTATAAAACCCACATTGTATAACATTCAGGTAGAAAGTTTAGGAAGTCTCTTTTGCAACTCAGTTTAAATCCTCTGTAGGCCAAAATGTCTGGATAAAGCCTATAAGAGATTAAAGACACCGGAGGACCTGATTTTCTAACCCATTGCATTTTCTATCCCTGTGCAAATCCATACAAATCTTTACCTCTTTGAAGTCACCAGAAAATCTCTTGGTCTTTTCAATAGGACTTATAACCTCACTTCTGGTAATTACATCAGCCTGCCACTGTGGAACATCACTCCTGGGAAATGTTAATAATATAAAGCTGGACACTGCCAGATCCTCTTTGTACCAAAGCCATCTAATTTAAGTAGGTTTTTCTTTTCCTTGTGGAAGATGCAAGGATGTTACAGGTTTCACAGATGCACAAATCATCTCAGAAAGGGGCAGGCTGATCCTTTTACTGAGAGTTTGAGCCCTGACAATGTGTTTCAGTGAGCAGACCTTGGCTAGGCAGGTCAGGTGTCAGTGGACCTTCCTTCTCCAAGACACAGCTTTTGTTCATCTGATTCTCTCTCTCCCTGCATGTGCCTGTCATAAGACTGTTCTGCAAATTGCTTTTACCAACTACACATCTCTCCCCACTTGCCCCTAGGGCCTATATTTGTGCCCAGTGTGTTCATGGGGGGCTATCAAACCTGGCAGTCTGTTGCCCTCCCCCTGCTCAGCTCAGACATTATCTACATCTGCCATGCTCCAGGGATGCTTTGCCTCTTTCTGTGCACCCTCATGGCTCATCAATAAACGCAATACAAATACATCTGGGTAAGAAGCAGGTCACCTTTTATCAGCGCTCTGGGCACCCTGATAAGTCTTTCCATTGAGAACCTCGCCGAGTTTCACCAACCTGTTGTGCTGGCTGAGGAGCTAATGCCTGTCTGAGGCACTTCCCATTGCTTGCTACCCTGTGTCCACATAATGGAAGGCCATCTTCTCATGGCAGCCTGAAGGGCAAGGAAAGGAAAACAGAAGACAAAAACTGAGCTGCAACCAAGGGAAACACATTGCTGAGTCCCCTTGTTTTGTTGGTTAGGCTTCCAGCCAAGAGATTCCATTAAAGGAAGCACTGTGCTTTGGTTCTTGTTTGTTTTGTTAGACTTCTCCATTAATTTAGATGCAGACACAAATGTGCAAAGGAAAACCAAGCAAAATCAAACCAAATTTTTTACTAAAATTCTGGCCTTTCTGGGGGATCTTGAGCAAGTATGATTGCCAGCACTGAGCTCTGCAACTTCTGTATCACCAAACTGTTGTTGAAGGTGGAATTCACTGTAATCCCATTGCTGAAAATTGCCCAAAGGCTCTCTTCTTCAGTAACAATGTGTCTTCCCATGTGAAATGGCACTTTTTAATGGCCTGGGAGGTTGCTACAGAAAAAAAAACCAAGCAAAAACAACCCACAAAAAAACCCCAAATCAAACCACACAGATCTTCTTGTGGCTGCAGGCAGCTGTTAGTACTGCTGATGCCATTTTTTTTCTCTATGGGGGAACTGTTGACAGAACAGATGATAAGTCAAAGCCTGGTTGATGATCTGGGTGTTGACAGATAAGATCAACTGGTTTGTTGTCTCAACCCAGGCGCTGTTTATCCAGCACAATGGTGGGCTAATTTCACTGGCACTGGCTCTATGCTAATGCCCTGCCATAAGGGAAGAGGAGAGTTATTACAATTCCACCTGAAAACCTGTGCTGCTCCTTCATCTCCCCTCTCCTACCCACTATTCCTTCCCCTACCCACCAGGTAAATGCCAGCTGAAATGCCAGATGCAGAGATTACAAGCTCCATGGTTTGTTTTGAGCTATCTGGATTTGCTCAGAGTATTAAAGTGATGCAGTTTAGAGGCTATAGGTACTCCTCATTCAACCAGGATCTCTGAAAGATTTCAGGCATATCACTCCCTAGGAATCAGGAAAAAGCATACAGTGATAAAATAGTATAATTTGAGGCTGGAATTACACATTAAATCTTGTGTTATTCCAACACCTTTGATGACTTTACAGTGCACGTAGGCTTGTGCTGCTGAAGGTAAAATCTGGCATGTTTTCTTCTCTTTAATCACAAACACAATCTTTTGGGAACAGCAAATCATTTGCATGTCTGTGTGACAAAGAAATATTGCACAGAAGAGATAATTAAAAGCATCACTTCATAGCTATCATCTGAGTCACTTAATTAGTTTTGTTCCCAGGTGATAAATGAGAGCTTTGCTGGGAAGGAAACAGTGTTTTCTTGCTTGCCACCAGAAAGCATTTGCTGAATTATGTCAGATCTCTTGCTACTATCTTCTTTGACCAGTGTTTGTAGTTTCTTTACTGTTCCAGAAGATATCTCCCTGAAATCATGGGTGTGAGATGAGGTCTATTCCTCACGTGTCTCCATTTGTCACATTGCTCTGAGATTTATGCCCTTGGCAATAATCCCAGAAAGATGCTCACTTCTTAATCTCAGCATCAGAAATATGTCTGAAACACATTCAAGGCCATCAGTGGTGACATTGATTAGGAAGTAACTGCTAGAAAATGATGAATACGTAAAAGTACTTCATGTAGTGATTGCAAATCCTAGTTAGAACTGAATGGAAAATGTAAGTAAGTAGCTTGCCAAGAGGATGAATTTGCATTTTTTTAATGAAGTCCCTCTGATGGTATCTTCGCTTCTTTCTAATTTTTGTGCTACACAAACACCTGAGTGATAAGGATTTTTTTGTCTACACAAGTCTAGACCTGGGAAACCAGACTCAACATTCTTCCTACTGGCCAAAGAAGCTGAAAGGAAAGTGGCTAAAGTATTTGCCCTTCAGTGATCAATCCCACTGGGAAGTATTTGGCTTTCAGCACTGTGGTGGGCAGCCACTGGTCAGCTCCTGAAAAGGTACAGCAGTGACCCATGTATACTATAGCAATTTTTAGGGTTCCTCTAAAGTATAGGGGAAAACTGTCTGGGCAATTGCCCTAACAGGCAAGATGCAGCTCTCCTTCATTAGCTCCCATGTCCACCCTCGTGAACTTCACACAAAGCAGAGCACCCTAATTTTATGGTCATATGGGAATTATGTCCTTTAACATGTACCATCCTGTTTGAGATTCTGTAAGGCATAATTGGTTTAGGCTCCTAGGATAAGAGGTAATGAATGCTTGTTACTGCATGATTATAATTGATGTTTGCTATTTTATTTATAGATTTATTTTGCTGAACCTTCTGGTGAGCCATTTCCCCTCCTTTCATGAAAAAAATGGAGGTTGAGTCTGCCTATGCTAAGAATTTTAATGGTCAGCTGTGTTGGTTTTTTGTTAATAAACATTGCTAGCTGGAAAGTTACACTTCATTTTTTCTTTTATCAGATTGAGTCAGAACTTTAAAGCAGAAGGTAGCTTTGAAGTGGGACCCAAAGTAAGAAAAAAACCCAAAAACAACACAACAAAACCTTTAATGTTTTATCTGCAGGTTTGCTGACCAATTCCATCTGCTTTATTTGACAACTGATAAAGACTGGCAGGTGCTCTAATGAGCTGGCTTTGGCTGCTCTTGCAGATCATCCTTTTGAAACCTGCAGCAATGCTGTTCTCCAAATAGCTGAAAGACATGATTGACCTCAATGTCAAATGTCTCAGAGGATGTGTGCATGACCATTCTTGTGGGTATGTGTAAAACACCCTCCTGCTCCCCCCTTGCTGCAGCTCCCTGACCCTTGCTCCTGTTTGCTCTACACACAGGTACACCCACCACTGAATTTTGGGTTTTTCCTCTTCCATTTTGGGTCCAGTCTTTCCTGTAACAGGAAATTAATCTGCAACAGCCCACATGTGAATGAAAACTTGCAAAATGGCCCTTGTCACCCCCAGGCCTGTGCTACAATGGGAGAAAGAAGATGGTCAGAGTGCTGCTCTCTGGATGCTGCTTTTACTTAGGCAATAGAGCTTTATAATTAAAAAACCCCACAAGATTTATGGGAAGAGGTAGTGTCAAATAACAGGTCCTTGAGAATAACCGAGGTTGGAGGGGACCTCTGAAGGTCATCTGATCTACCCCATGCTCAAAGGAGAGCCAGTTTCAAAATTAGCATCTTCAGTATCAATATTGTCTGAAACCAGCTCATGCACTTTCTTTTCTCTCTCCTAGTCTAACTGGACAGCATAATCAGGTTAATATTATAGCAATTGTTCCCAACTTGTATCTAGCTTCTCAGCTTCTTCTATTTTTGACTTGAAGAAGGACTTCTGTGCCCAGAGGCATGTTTGCTTTTTCAGATATATCAGCTAGCCTGATAAAAATATTACCTCCTCCTGCAAATCTTGCTGGTATTCTTAGACGCTCCCAGCAAGAACATTATCTTCAGTGACAGTTTTGACTCAGCAGTGACCAGAGAATTTTTGTCCCTGAGATTGCAAACATTTTATCTCAGACAAGCTGCTGAAGCTGTTATTAGAATAAGCAGACTAATCCAAGATTCCATAACACTATCTTGAAGGCTTAAATGGTACAGAAATCAAAAGACAAACTGTAGTAAAATGGATAGTGCAAAAACAGTGATTCTTTGTTTTGAATGTAGTTTAAATTCATCTGTCCCACTTATCCAGTCCTTTTTTGGATGCAGTAGTACATTTTTACACTTTTTTTGTGGCTGTTGACAACGTTTGGTTTGCCATTCTAAATGAGTGGGTGGAAATATCAGGACAGCAGGCTAAAAGACACAGGGTTGGGAAGAGATGTCACTGGCAAGATATACTTTGCCCAAAGTTCACTTATTCTAATTATAGCAAATGATTAAAGGACACTACTTCATTCTATTCCCTATACTGACAGCTCCCTCTTAAAAGTAAAAGCTAAACAGTTAACACAAGAGCAATGAAATTACGTTTAAATGAATCTTCACAACCAAAAATAAATTAGGAAAACCTTGTCAGTTGTTCATTTTTACTGTGAAAATTAAGGGAAGCCTGGAGTAGACGTTTTGCTATGTAGTCCTGTTGTTCCTGGCATTACTAGGCACACACCCCAATTTTTTCACTTGCTGTGTTGAATCAAGTCAGAAACTTGAAAAAGCTCCAACTGTATCACCCTGAGAAATCCTTGACCCTCACAATTAGGTTTCAAATTCTTAGGGAAA
>NW_009953786.1:8942205-8964412 GCF_000747805.2 Chaetura pelagica
AGGGAAAGAAAAAAGAAAAAAAAAGAGGATGAGCTGTTCAGGCTGCCCTGAAAGGAATGCAGATTCCGTCACTGTCCATTTCCATCAGTCAGTGGAAATGACCCCCAAAAAATGTTCTCAGAATTAGTTGCTTGAGCTTCGCTTACTGGATTAACCACACTTCATCCTGGTGCCATGTTATTATTGGTTATCATTTATGCCATTCAATCCATTTCTTGTGGACATAGTCCATCCTCCAAGGAGTTCATAGTGTGACCGCAAGACAAATAAAAGATAGGAGAAAGGAAATGTTATTGACCTTTAGAGGTGGAGACATGAAGTACAGAGGGAGATCAATATCTCGAGAGGCAGCTTGTGATGGATGGGAAAAAGCCCAGAATTAAACAGGCTTGTATTACTAAAAAAGTACATAACAGGGCAGAAATCCCAAAATCTAGAGCTCTGTCCTGAATCCAGTTCCCATCTTCTGCCAACTCTAGGGGCCCAGTCCAGGATTTCTCCTGGGCCTGCCCTGCAGCCTCAGTGGTGACATCAGTGTTACTGGGGGCAGGGAGAAGGATGATAGTGGCTTTGTAAATATTCTTATACATTTGCACATATTTCATTGTTTTCTTTTTTATCATTATTTTTTTCATTAAAGCTTTGTAGCTTAGTTTCCAACCCATAAATCTCTCTCTGTTATTGTTTTTCCTTTAGCTTTCTCAGAAGGGAGAGTGGTTAACAGAGAGCATCTGACACACCTTTAATCACCAGCCCAGCACTAAACCTTGACAGCCTTGCACTGAGAGTATCTGAAGGACCATCCCTGTTCCAAGAGATCATCTTGTGCCCTGGCCAAAGTTACTTTTCAGCTACAGACCTTCCCTCAAGACAATACCTTTTGAAATACCCCATTACAAAAGTATGAACACCAGCAAGGAAAATGTTTTAGGGGCCACAGAAGGCCTGTAGAGCAGGCAACCTGCAAGTTCATGGGAGGGTTGTCAAATGGGGTTTTATTGTCCGTGTCACCAGGTACCCCTCTTCTTCAAAGTGATGGTTCCCTGTAGTGTCCCTTCCTTCCTCTCCTTTCTGCCCTACCTCTCCCAGCTAATGCTCGTGAGGAGGCTTAGACTGAAGAAACAGGAAAGGAGTTGTTGTTTGCCAGAATGACGCTGCAGAATTTAGTGAGTTGCCTCTTGGACATTACAGTTCACAACTTGAAGTGCTGAGGGACAAGTAAGAGCAAGCAGGGGAAAGGAATTTCTTCCTCTAGTTTCTCCTCCCAAATATTAAATTTAAACATGTCAAAGAAATTGAAAACTTACAATGAAAGCACAGTTACAATCCTGAAGGACCAGGTAAAACAAAACACATTTCTGTTCCTGGAAAACTTATGTCTGAAGGCTGGTCAGGTAACCCAAACAACTTCCATTAAGCCATCTTAGCAGTCATACTCAATGTCTGGAAAAGAATGTAAGGAGAAGAGCAGCCCTATCCATGAAAAATAGTTCAGATCAGGTGAAGAAAACAACTAATGCAGAAATGAGTGGCTGAAATTCCAGTGCAATAGAAGTACTATTATACTGCCATGGCTTTAAGATCTATGAATATGATTATGGACTGGATTTGTCCAAACAGTGTTTGTGTTCTTCCCTTCAGGTTTTGACTTAAAAATCTGCTGCAGGCCATTACTGTTCCATGGTTAAAAGATTCCAGCAATACCTGCTTGCTGTGAACAGGAGGCATAGGCATGAGGTGCAGCCACCCCCTAAATGCAACAGGGGTGGTGGGATTTCAGCACAGACCCTGGCCTAGGAGTAAAAAGAAGGTGTGGTTTGTATTGAAGCTGAGCACTGCCTATTTCTCAATCACACACAGGACACCATAAAAAGGGTTACTCCTCCGAGTCATATAAGGTCAGTATATCAGATGTGTGTGGAAACAGCAGCATGCTCATATCCAAAGTATTCCTCTAACCAAGTGCTTCCTATAGACTTTCCATTACAGAGACTTACTCACACCTCTAATGAAGAGCATATAGGATGTTCTGCTGAATTCAGAGGATGGATCATGTGTTGATAAGGTCAGAGACCACTGTCTGGTCTCTAAGCAAAGTCTTTGACAAAGGGGAATGAAATGAGACAGAAGTATATGCAGGGGCAGGGTGAGGAGGTAAATCCTTCCATAGATCACAAAACCATACCTTGTAACCACACCTTTTGGAATACACACAGAACCTGAGGGTGCAAGGATGATAAATTCCAAATGCAGATTGTAGATGAGGCCTCACATAGATGCAGATTTCCCTTATACACCTCATATCCTACCAAATTCGCAAGACCATAAAATGTGAATCTCACCACTTTAGCATTTTGGGTTCTTGCCAACTCTGCCCCAAATAGACTTAAGTTCTATAATTATCACACATTTGCTAGAAGAATCAAGATGATTGTTTTAACTTCAAGTCTTTGTTTTAGGTCTGCGTTTCTCTCATATCTGGTCCTTTGCAATTCAGAGACAGCAGCAACTGCAGCCCAAGAGCAACCATCTTGAAGTTTCCTGGTTTTGGTTCTAGAGAATACAGCTTGGCATACCAAAGCAATGCTAGAGAATGAAATGTAGTACTGGAGAAGCCCTCACAAAATCATGGTTTTAATACTGGCCTGGCTTTGCTGCTGGTTTGGTTTTTTTAAAAAAAAATTATTAAAAATTGGCTTGCCAAGCATTATCCATCAGAGAAAAGTGGGTCTTCATGTAAAATGGACGTATAAAATCTGCCATTGGGGACTGAAACATGCACTTACTGTGGATAACTTATATTTGAAGAACATGTATTAATTTGGGTGGTGAGACACTGGCACAGGTTGCCCGGGGAAGTTGTGGATTCCCCCTCACTGGAAGTATTTAAGGTCAGGTTGGATGGGGCTTTGAGCAACCTGGTATAGTTGGACAAGTCCCTGCCCATGCAGGGGGTTTGGAACTAGATGATTTTTAAGGGTTTAGCCCAAATCATTCTATGATTCCATGTTAATTTTAGGAAGTTCCATTGCTACAGGTAGCAGAGGTCATCAGATGCTGCACAGAAAGCTGTGCAGGTCTGGATGGCAGAGCCTGCAAGCTTAGCCACAGGGCTTGTCGGTTCCTCAGGCAAAACCATCAGCTCTTGTAGACTTCCCAGAGCAGCTACAGGAGAAAAGGAGCCCATGTTTTCTTGGAAACAGACTCACTGCTACTTGACAGGTCTGGATTTCCTTGTTTTACACCTCTCCTCAATGCTCAGCCTTTCCTTTAAAAAAACAAAGAAAGCTGAACATCAGGAAAAATCAATCCTTGTGGTCCACAACATGGCTTAACATGTAAGAGCTGAGTATAAGGACAAGGGATTTCTGTTCTTTTACCCCTCCCTCAATGCTCAGCCTTTCCTTTAAAAAACAAAGAAAGCTGAACATCAGGAAAAATCAATCCTTGTGGTCCACAACATGGCTTAACATGTAAGAGCTGAGTATAAGGACAAGGGATTTCTGTTCTGTTGCAAATCAGCTGGGGATTCCTTTAACAACCCTGGTTGCAGCAAGCCACTGCCCTTTGGCCTTGTTGCAGCATCCTGTTGCCCTACATCATCTGGTCCCTATTTTACCCAAGTTGAAGTAGTACTGTACCATCCCAAACACAAACCTCAGATTCTCTTCCCCTCTCTTAAAGCAGCTATTTTTGAAAAGAAAGCCTGCAACTACTCAGGCAAATTCAGAACTAGGTGGGAGAGAAAAAATAGGGGTAAAGTGGCTGTCATAGGGTAGGAAGCAGGCTTGGGGATATCCTCAGACAGGAGGCAGCCAAATTCAATTATGTGACAGACACAAGCTTGCCACCAAGGTCATACACAGAGGTTAATGAAATAAATAACAGGGGAGGGCCTTTGCTGGTAGAGGTCTGTGGGTGAAACATCCAGTACCTGACCTCTCCCAGCTCAGGGCACTAGTGCTACTCCATCCCAGGGTCCCTTGAGCAAAGTATGGTGGCGATCCCCTGACTCTGCCTGGGTTTGTCTCCTTGATGGGCCCCGAGGTTGAGAGAGAGCCAGGAGAGCCTGATGCTCAGCACGAATCTGCATCTCCATCCTCCAAATGGCTCCATTAAAGAAAAATGAGCAAAATGAATGCCTATATTCCCAACAGGGCATTTTGATTTTCTTTGGCACCAGTGGTGTGCAAGTTTGTCCTTAGAACCATGAATGCATGGTGTCTGCAACCCATTCTGTTCCACGTGCATCAGTCATGAGAAATGAATGTGCTGGTGGGAGGATCAGTGGAAAGAGCCTAACTTTTCAAACCTGAGTCTATCTGCAGACAAGGTTCACAGAGGTTGGGGCCCCACAACTTCACTGTCCAATAAACAGGACTAGAAGATCCTATCTCAGCCTTTGACTGAGGTTTATTTCATAGCTGGGCACTTTTATCCTGATAGGTAAAATGGTCTTGGAGGAAGAAAACAATGACTAAGCAAAGCCTTCCACAGGAAGAGATGTTCAAACATTCATGCAAAAGCTGCAGCTCTATTTTTTTCTTCTTAAAAAGTGCCTTCAAGTTAGAACAACAAAGTTGTTCCACACACTGATCCAGACTTTAAAGGCTCTCCAGGTAATGACTGCATTGCCACAACTGACCATATTAAATAAGGGACTTTTTTAATGTGGCCCTCAATAAATACTCTACTGTGTCCTCAAATGACAGAACTGTGTTACGAGCCTCTTGTTAGTTAGCCCCATTCTCCATCTAAAGACAGCAGTGTACTAAACCTCACATCTGCTAAGTTGGTGAGATGTTCTATTTTAAACAAAAACTTTGTTTTAGGAGAATCAGGTTAAAAAATCCAGTCACAGCTCATGAGCAAGAAAATGTTGTATTATGTAAACCTTTACCTGACCACATAGGCAAGCCAAACAAACCTACTTCTCTTTAATTGAGCAAGACAACTGCAGAAAGAAGGTAGCAGTGAAAATTGGGTAAAGGTAGCAGAAGGAAAAGTGCCTGCTAAATAATACCTTGTCAACCAAAGGAGACCTGTGAGTGACTGTATTGGAGTTACAAGAATTGGATGTACATGTTTGCACACATACACGGAGGAGTAATGTGAAGGGTGGTGAGGTCCATTTACTTTGATGTCTACTGGAACCCCCAGTAAAAAGCAAAACAAACGAAAGATGCAAATCTGAATTTTTATACTCCAAAGTAACCTGTTACTATAGGATTTGAGCCTCCTGTGGTGTAATTCTGTCTGTAATTACACGGGAACAGCTTTTGTGGTAGCGTCAGGACGAATATTACCTGCACGAGGTCTTGAACAAACATGAACTGAGAAGTGTAGGTGTTCTCCGACTTGCCATCTCCACGTAACACCAGGTAATTGGTTTTTCTGGCTGCTATGGGCACCCAACAATTTGGAAAAAATTGTGTTTTGAATGCCCTCTAGTGGCTCTTGCAGCTGCAGGTTTCTTTGCAGAGCAACCCGCCGTGGTCCCAGAGGCCTGTGGCACAGGGCGGTGAGGGTGGGCAGGTGGCAGTGCCAAGGGAACCGTCCTGCCGAGGCATGGAGAGGGTCTGGGGCTCCATCTGCTCTGAAGAAGTTACAGCTGCTTTACAAGGATTGTTAATAATTTGTTTAATGCTTGCAGCCATTAACTTCTTTGGAATGTGGTTTGTCATAGAGGAGCACAAACTCTCCCACTACCTGCCGGAGGGAGGAGGGGAGAGAGGGAAACACTATGGGCTGCGTTTGAATGTGTCCAGCAGAGGAATTTACTCCTACACCCCCTTATGCCGTTTGCCTCGTGGCGATGCTCTTCGGATTTTCTGCAGCTTATGCCAGCGAATGAGCACACTGGGGGCAAGAAAGACTCTCAGTGAAAATTGTTCCTCCCTGGGCTGCACTTGGGTGGGAAGGCAGCCCCAGCCTGGCCTTGTGCTGCACGCTGGGCGTCTGTAGCACACACAGGTATTTGGGGAAGCTGTGCTCAAGGCCCATACACAGGCACGGTCCTCAAAGCTTTTTTCTTCCAGTTGCAGATGCAAAATTAGCCTCTGTGTTTTCACAATTAACAGCAGTGGTATCTCTAAGTTAACGTAAGACCTGGTCTGCTTAAATAAAGTTTGTCAACTAGAACTCTGCTTTTCCATCTGCTTTTTGATCTCAGGCCTATCTTAACATAGTAATCGGCAACAAGCAGGAGGGTGTGTTAACATGTTCCATTTGTTAGCGTTGCTACAGGCAAGAAAATACTTGAACTTTGAGAAAAGAAGCAAAACCAAAACAATAGAGAGACATCAAAGTGAAATCTCTGATGATTTCTCTTTTACAGAGGGTTTCCTTCTTTTCCTCCTCATCTTTTCTGAGACTTTTCTGCTCTTGGAGGTCACCCTTTGCTATTTTAGAGAAGGATTACACAGAAACTTTGATCCAAGCATTAAAGCAATCCCAAAAGAGAGTTGATGTAGGACCACATCTGAGGACAATATTTCTGCTTCAGTCAGTGTCTACTGTTCAATTGCACTTGTTTTGCATACAGGAGCTCCAGCTGTGAAGCCAGTACAGAAGCTCTGCAGGTAAGGCATGCAAGGCATCTGCCACATGTACTGAAGAGGAGGGCTTTGTTGAGGGTTTGGCTTTTTCTCCTTTCAGATACCAAATGGCAGCACAAATCAATCAAAATTTGAAGGACAGGTCACTTCTCAGCTGAGCCTGCCCTTAGCAAAGTAGATTGATCCAGCAAAATAACAACTTCCACTAAAGCCAGTCATTTACATATGTCTGCATTGAGTGTCTTTCTGAAACTGAGTCTGCAGGCTGAAGAGGTCACCGTATCAGTGGATCCTGAGTGAGTATCATGCACTAGCCATCAATGGTCCATCTTGATTTTGTTGGAAAAATTGAAGTATATGGTGCTGAGAGACAGGAACAGATTTGCCCACAGAGGTTTTGGATTCCCCCTCCCTGGAAGTGTTCAAGATCAGATTGCATGGGGCTTTGAGCAACCTGGTGCAGTGGGAGGTGTCCGTGCCCATGCATGGGGGTTGGAACTAGATGATCTTTAAGGTCCCTTTCAACACAACCCATTCTGTGATTCTATGTTACAATTATGTACAAATTTTTAAGGCAGAGAAATTGGTGATGGGATGTAGCTGGGATGCTGGATTGGCAATAGGAAACCAGAGTTGTTCTCTTTTCTCTGTTATAGGCCTGACACAAAGGCAAGTCATCCTACTTCTCTTTATCAGACAGGAGTCCTGTTCTAAAATGCATAAAGTGAAACTCTCTCCTTCTGGAAAGGGCATGGAAATCTGCTGAGGAGGAAGGCAGTATTTAAATGTTAAAGGATACTATGTTCCTACAGTAACATGAGGGCAGGATTTCGGCTGATGTCCTGGGAAACACAAAACATGCTCTTGGCAC
Source organism: Chaetura pelagica (assembly GCF_000747805.2). Taxonomy (NCBI): domain Eukaryota; kingdom Metazoa; phylum Chordata; class Aves; order Apodiformes; family Apodidae; genus Chaetura; species Chaetura pelagica. Next base: position 8,949,634 of record NW_009953786.1, read on the forward strand.
ATCCCAGGTTTCTGATAAAAATATTTTGACAGTTAAATAACAAACACTTGAACCTGAATAAAAGCACTTTCAAATTAGCTGCTGCCCAATAAGTTACAAAGCAAATAACTACAGTGAATTTCAAAGAGGAGATACACTGCAGAATCCAGCAATCTGGTCAAACTATTTTAGAACAAGGTGCAAATCAAATAAGTATGCTATTAATTACCAGGTTCAGCTGCACAACAATGACTACAGAGCAGCAAATGTAGCACATGTGTGGGTCTTTAGCAGCACCCAGCTCAGGTGATTCACATCGTCCTACATGATGAGGACATAAAGTCCTCACATAAGTGTGGCTGCTGCTGGTTGCTCTTCCTTGCAGCCTTCAGTAGGAGACTAGTGGGGTTTGTAAAGGGTATCTCTGCCTGGAAAATAGGGGCTGGACAGGCTTTGCTGGGTCATGTTGGGAGCAACTGTTGTTCCTCAGCTCTATGAGGGCTGTGCATTGTGGTGCTCTGGTATGTAAAAGCCTTGCTATGGTCTGTGAAGGGTCAGAAGGGTTAGTAGTGCCTTTCTGTTGACCAGAGGATGTTAGCTGATGTGGGCTGTGATGGAGAAGGTGATGTTACTGTTTTTCTGCTATGGATGGAAAGCTGAAGCTTGAGGGAATGTACCCAAGAATGGGAGCCACAGAGGTAAGAGTTATCCTGGTGCTCCACTAATGGAAGTGACTGCCATGGCTCTCTTTGTGGTTTCACATGCATATCCACAGGCCTGCATCTGCATGATGGAGCTGATGACCATAGTCAGCCCTGTTTTACAGAGAATTGGTACAGTTACTTGGCTCCTGCTAAGCTGAAAATGCAGGGTTTTCCTGAGCAAAGCTGACTTATGTGTGCTTTGGAGACTGCAAAAGCTGCAAGAGACCCCTAGGGTACAGGGACCATGTAGCTTAAATGTCCCTTTCCTATTTTCTTCAGTAATTTTCTCTGATTCACTTATGTTTTAATTAACATTGGGTTTTTCTTCATTTATATCCCCTTCTTTTATGTCTGTGATAAATATGTATTGCAAAACTGTGTCTCTATGACTTAAAAAACAACCCCCTGCCCAGTATTTCCTCATGTTGTTCATCTCAAAGTTGTTTTCTAGAATCTCAGTATCTCCCTGCCTCTCCTGTTGATGTTTTGATTCCCTTGTTAGAATCTAGTTTGCTAGTAACTGCCATCCATCTAACTCTTACAATTTCTTGCTCAGATATGCCTTATTTCACTATTCATTTTAACTGCAGTCTGATGTTACCTGACAATCATTGCTTGGCTTGTCTTGGCACCTACACAAAGGCCCCACCTAAGGCTGAGGTATGAGCAAGAAAAAAGTATAACCTGATGCCATTGTGATGGGCTCGTGTGAATGGCAGTACCACTGCCATTTTGCAAGCTTTGGCAGAACATGAGCTGTGTGAAGGGAAGAGTCAGATTTATTTGTTCTCCTTTGGAGCAATATAAGGGGAAGACTTGAGATGTAGAATAGGGGAGAGCATTATACTTATTGCAAGGTCTGTTTCTTTTATCATTCAAAAAGGAAAGTCTATATTCTCATTTTTGGGCACCTAAAGTAATTTCAAAATTAAAAATCAACCAATTAATCAACTTAGCTTCACATAATGTTTTGACTGCAAGTGTATTCTATTGCAGATAGGTGACCTAGGGAGTCTTTTACTTTTCCTTGTCCAGGTTCAATACCTGTTGGTGTTACCTGCTGCCCACAAATTGAGTAATTTCAGAGTAACTCATCCTTCTACAAGGCTGCCTCTGTTTCTTGGAACCTCAGCAGAGGATTCCCTCACTTCTCAGAAAATCAACTCTCATGTACCAAATCATGATCGAGCAAAGGTAGGTACACTACACTGAAAACACTAGGCACTGCAAGTAGTATTTTGACTCTCTAATGCAGATTGAAGTGTTATTTGTATCTTAGTCTCTCAACCCTTAAAACATCCTCTCTTGGTTGTGTTTTCAATCTTTGTGCCTCACTGTGAGTGCAAGACATCAGTTCTTTGTTTTGAAGTGCAATTAGCACTTTGAAAATAACACCTGACTACAAGTTTATATGGAAAGCAAGTCCACAAGCATTGTGCAACTTCAGAGCACCATTATAGCCAGTGAGACTGGCTATTTGTAACACCAAGTATCTTGAAGTGCAATATGGGACCTTCAGATCTACCCATTGCTAACCTGTGGGTAGTTTTCATGCATTTTGCATTGTGTGCTGAGTAGAAGAAAGAGAAAGTTTAGGAAAAGTTATTGCTTCATACAATATCTTAATACACATCTACCACCCACTGTGCATATCTAAACCATTATCTACCACCTAGTAGAGTCTGATATTGCACCATAACAGAATTTCACAGCAATTTGGAAGAAGGAAAATAATTTCTTCTCTCATGAGCAGACCTAAGTCTCCCCTGCTTCTCTGTCAGGCAGATCAACTGAAGTCCTACTTGACTTGCCAGTTCTGAGATGTTCACTTTTTGTGGATTTATACTTGTGAGTGATGGACTGATCTGATACACATTGCACTGTCTCAGGAGAGTTAATAATTTGTTTTCCCCAGGTTGCTTGCATTTCTTAGTGTCCTGGTTTGACACCTAGATCTCAACTGATTTCAGCAAAACATTGTCTGTATGGCTGAAAAGATGCTGTATACAACTGGCAGAGGTGAAATTAGGCTGTGCAAACTAGCCTTTGTGCTGTTAGGTTTACTGTTTGTGCTTAGTTTCCCTGATAAACTATAGGTGTCAGTTATTCCAAAGTTAAACACACTATTTTGCTCCGGGTAGCAACTCAAAGTAAAAGGCTTGGCAGGTGATTACTTAATAGTATTGCTTAATCTGTTTCAGCAATTTAAATATTGTCAGCAGCTGAAAAAGTGCATATTGCAAAGTAGCTGCTCTAAAGATGCTTAATCTCTTTGTAAAGTGCTCTTGAGATCTACTGATGAAAGTTAGGTGGTATTACTATTATTGTTGTTGTCATGAAATCTGGGTGTATCCTGTAAGATATTTTCTGTGAGTACTCATTTGAATTTGGATTTTAAGCAGACTCTTCTAGCCAACTTATTTCTTTCAAGCTTGCTTTCATTAATTTTGCTGGCTGGTAAGCTTACAGGGTATTACACTTTAAATCTGAAATCTGCAAGCTTTTGCTTTGTAAGTCTGATAGTTGTGATGATTGTTGCGCAACCAGAAAACAACAATTCCATGAAGAGTGTGACAGCAGAGGAAGATTGGTCTTTATACAGTAATGCAGTAGCTAACAGGGGTGGATAAAACCATCTCTTTGAGCTTTCCTGCCAGAAACAAACCCAAGCATCTCTCCTAGGTTAAAGGTGGGTAGGCTCTGCTTGCTGGTATTTGTTAGATTCCCTCACTAATGAGCCATGGTTGTTGTCCTTCCCAGAGCAGAGCTCATACAAGATGCCTCAGGACCCTGTTACACTCTGTGCTTTGTATGACTGGGAAAGAGGATCCCTGTCTGTTCAGTGAAGCATTTCAAGTCCTGCACAGGCAAACAGTGTAAAACATCATAATTAGCCACATATTTCAAGCCTTTTGCTCTTAAGGCAACAAAGTCTGTGTGGAGAAACCACAAGGGCTTGGTCGGATCCAAATAGCTGTGTTTACTGAATATACACAAATGTAGGAGGCTAGAAACCTGCACTCATGAGCTGGTTGGGTTCTGGCACCTTCAGCAACAGAGAGCTGTGGAGGGCCTGCTTGGCTGTTTAAGGGCAGAGTACATGAGTAAGAGTATTATGTATGGGTTTTTAGTGGTGTTTTTGAAACCCACAGTAGCAAGACACTAACATAATTTAGTCTGATTGTGAAGCTCCCTTGTGTTTCCAGGATGATACAAATCAACCACTTTGTTGTGCACTCAGAGGATCCAACTTCTAATTTTCATCATCAAATGATGCTCTGCTCTTCTCTGGTATTATGGCTCTGCTACAGAAGACCCTCCCCCTGCCCTTTTGGACAAATTGTCTACCTACCCCTTGTAGTTTTTATTATCCTGACCTGAACAGCTTTTAATGGACAGGAATACTGTGGGAGGATAGATGATGCAGCAGAGGTATGGGTGGTTGTGTGCAGCGACTGCTTCATGGTTGGATCCAGGAGTGGGTCTTTTAGAAGCTGCTGAGGCAGGGCCACAATGATGGGCTCAGCCTCCCGCTCTGCTTTTGGTGGTATTCTTAAGGTATGAATGATTGATACCCATGCACTACAACAACACACATAGCAAGAGAACACACATACTATATTTGCAGCACTTAATGTCCTAGGTGTCCTATGTTACTGTGGTACATGTGAAGACCTTGCAGGTTAAGGAAGCTGCATGTGAGATGTTTGGGATCAATGACCAAGCCTCAGCAGAAGAATCACCTCAGTGGTGCTTCAGGTACAGGGTTGCTTTCTCATTGCTTTATGTTGTCCAATGGCTCCAAGTCAGGCTCCAAAGATGAGCAGGCATTTGCCAGGGGTTTGTGATAAATGCATGGAGAACAGCATGAACATGCACAGGGTGCGAAACCGGATCAGTGTATGTCTGAGTGTTCCGTGTGTCCATGTTGGCTGTGAAGTTTTGCTGTAGGGATGCACATGCTGATAGGACTTGGCCCCTTCTCTGTGCAAAGCAGCCCAGCAAAGTAGGTAACACCTGCCCAAATGGGGACAAACTGACCTTGGGCTTGCCAGCTCTTCACACAGAGCAGCCCAGCAATCCTGTGCGATCTGGCTGAAGGGTTGTGAGGAAGAGGCTGGGGTTGCACTGAGCAACACACCCCTGGGGAAGGCTCTGCTTACTTGCCCTGACATGTCCCTAATGATGGCTGGAGGGTGGAAGTGTCCCACCCCACCTTGAGAATTCCCCATGCCCCCAGGACTCTTTCTGTTCTGTCCACTGAGGCTTTTGGAGCCTCCTGGTAATGAGAAGTCAAGCTCTATCACATCTAAATGAGCACAACAAAGCAAAGAGGATGTCTCAGCGCTTACTCTCCTCTCTGTGGCTCTTCTGGGCTGTAGCTGACTGCCTGAGAGAGCCTCACTCCATTCCAGGGAACCAAAGGCTCTTTATGTGAGGGAAGAAAAAATGTGCTAGTAAAGGATTAACAATTTAATAGTCATAAAGGAAAAGATGCTCTGTAATGAAGTATCAACACCAATTGACTAGTTTCTGCTGTTTTGACAGTTGCCAGGTGTTCTGCAGTAGCATGATCTGCACCTGCCCATGTTGTTTCAGCAGCACCCAGGTGATCTCTCCACTGAGCTGTCTTTTCCTTGCAAATCTCCCCTGAAAAGGGTGGGAGCAGTTCATGTTTGGTATGTTGCCATGGAACCAGAAACTCCTTTGGGCGGATAGTTGTCATATTTGCCTGTTTGGACAAATGTGGGAGTGCTCCTCAGCAGCTTTTGCCAGGGAGCTGACAGCCATCCTGGGTGCATGGGGGTGCTGTGTGGGGCTCCCAGACTGCTTTCCCCAGACCCAGGGGCTCAGCACAGCTGGAGCAGATGCTAAACAAACACTTTTTGCACATTTTTTGTGGAGTTTTCACCTTTCTATCCCTGTTCATGTTAAATCATAGAATGGCTTGGGCTGGAAGGGACTTTTAAAGGTCATCTAGTCCAACACCCCCCACCCTCCCCTTTTACCACTCCCCTCACAGTGAGCAGGGACATCTTCAACTAGATCCGGTTACTCAGAGCCCTCCTCAACCTGACCATGAATGTTTCCAAGCAGGGGATACCTACCACCTCTCTGGGTAGCCTGGGCCAGTGTTTTGTTACTTCTATTGTAAAAACACTTCTTCCTTTTACCTAGTCTAAATCTACCCTCTTTTTGTTGAAAGGCATTACCCCAGCTCTGTTTGTTCCAAAGGTACTGGTCAGTGCTGTGTCACAGTGCTGTGTTCCCAAAATTAGGGAAGCAGCTCATGCCAAGTCTGGATTTGGTTGTTTGTATAGTTATAATAGTCATATTTTATGGTACATTTCATCACCTGATTTGTCTTTCCTTCTGCTTAATCTCCTGCTTGAAGCCTGAAGCTTTCCCAAAGCACATGATACCCCCTGTATTTCAGTGCACTGACACTCATACATTCTGCGCTATCCAAGGCTGGAGGAAGAATCCATCATTTCTAATGTGTTTTAAGTCACTGCTCCTAGAAGATGAGGGTGAGGTAAGATGGCAGAGAGAGGCCCATATAGTGTCTTGCTGCTGGTGTGGGGGCTGTCTTCCCATTCTTCCTGCAATGCCATTTCAACCCCTCCCTGCCCCAGCTCTGGCATGTGTCTGTTTGCACAGATTTATTCAGACTCCTAGACTGGCCATGTCTGGTTTCCCTCCCCCATCCCTGGGTGAGTTTCCTGTTGGATTACTGGCCTGAATTGTTTTATGGCCCACCAGTGGCAACCAGAGGGATCAGGGAGGGGAGATGGGCGGGGGTGGATCCCTTCTCCCGTGGTGTCTGCCAGCCTCTGCATCAGCCCAGCCTGATGATGGTAGATCTCACCACACCCTCAGACAGAAGAGTGAAGGATACTTCAGCTATTGCCCAGATAGATGTCTTGATAGATAATAACAATAGATGATAAGAGCAGGGTATTGCACAGAAGCATTTGTGGCAGAAAAGAGCAGTTCAGATACTGGTGTCTGAAGAGCAATGGTAGGTCCAGCTGTAACTGCAAGGGCACTGGCATAAAGACGTGTGTCTAAGTGTTTCCCCCGCCTCCTTTGCTTTCTTTTGCACTTCACCTTGATGGATAGAGACTTGTCTGAATTAATTGGAGCCTATTAGCATAGAAGTGGCTTCTTCGTAATGGCTGGTAATTATGCTTCAGAAATATGCTGCTGAAAGATTGGCACATATGTTAGAGTCGCTGCTCTTCCCATCCTTACATTTCAGCAATATGTGTATATATTCAAATTTGGTTTTGAAATCAGGTTCATCTGCTGTGTTCTTGAGTCATGGTTGTAAGTTCAGAAAGATGCACATGTCCTCATATGTATTTGTAAGGAATATTTTTTCCTATTAAAAACTCAGCTTATGCTTTTGCTCTTTTTCTTCCCTACTGGGCTGAACCAAATCTAGACTTTCAAAGGTGCAGGTCCAAGAAAGCTTCAACTAAACTTCTGTAAGTGCATGCAGCAGTAAATGGGATCATGTTTACCAGAGAATCTATGTCTGCCTAGGTTTTTAAGAGATGAAAATTTCTAAAGAAGTGGCCAGTTCCTATAAAGATATGTGAACTGCAGTGACTCTTTGAGAATCCATAAAGTTGAAGTCTTTCTAATACTTGTTGTGCTGGTTTGGTTTGGTAGGTTTTTTGGTAGTGCAGGAAGGGTCCTAGGGGTGGCTCTAGTAAGAAGCTGAGAAGCTCCCCCTGGTCCAAAACCAGCCAAAGAGCCATTAGAGGGACAATAGATGTGCCTCTGTGACAACATATGAAGGAACTGAGAACACCTGAGCAGAGCAAGCAGTGGAAAGAAGAGCTGTGCTGGAGAGGTGAAAGGTAGTGCTGGGATGAAGACTCTGGTGAGGAAGAAGGTTCCCAAGCAGAAGTTTCCCTGCAACCTATGGCGAGATGGCAGCTGTGCCCCTGCACTCATGGAGGAAAGTGGTGGAACATTCCCTGAAGGCACCAGGAGGGGTGAACTTGGTCAGTGGACTGTAATTATGCAGCTGTGGAAGCCCCGGGGCAGGGGAGGTGGCTGTTCCCGAAGCCCCCGTGACTCTGTGGGAAGCCCAGGCTGGAGCAGCTCCGGACCTGGTGGGAAGGACTCAGGAAGGAGAGGTTCATGGAGGACTCTCTGCCATGGGAGGGACCCCATGGGGAAGTAGGGCAGAACTGTAAGGAATCCTTCTTCCTGAGGAGGAAAGAGCAGCAAGAGCCACCAGCCTGTGAACTGACTCCAAACCCCATCCCCTGTCCCCCTGTGCTGCTGGGGGGAAGGAGGGAGAGAAACCGGGAACAAAGGGATTGGGGCCCGGGAAGAAGGGAGGGGTGGGGTAACATCTGTAAGCCCTGCTCTGGGTGTGTCTGTGTCCTGGGTGTGTTTGGTCAGTGTGGAATTATTATTTTTCCCCAAGTTGAGTCTGTTTTGCCTGGGACCTTACTCAGTGAAGAACCCTCCTTGTCCTTTATCTCGGCCCATGAGCTCCTAGTTGGGCTTTGTCCTTCCCATCCCAGAGTGTGTGTGTGGGAAGTTGAGTGAGCGGCCATGTGGCTGTTTGTTGTCCTGTTAGGCCCAAACCAAGACACTTGTGTTGGCAAATTAAAGCTCGGTATACTTACTTTATTGCTGAGTCCTTGGTTTAAGAAGCATTTTAAAAAATGTACGATCCATTTCTATTCAGTGGGGCATATAATTTCAGTTGTGCTAAAGGAAAAGAGGCATCACCCTGTGGTCCTAATGTGACTGAGAACTGGAAAGCATTATAATTTGATATTTAAATTCTCTAATGAACTGTTTTCATGCTTGACTCTAGCAGGTGTAAGACCAAATTTGATTCTCATTTAATATTAATAGTTAAAGTTAAGTTCTTAAGGCCTAAGCACTTGCAAGATGAAACAGCCTCACAGTTTTCACAGATTTCACAGTAGGTTTTCACAGGTGCTGAGTGTCTCTGCTCCTCGCAAAATGCAAGGCCAGTGGCACCTTTTGCAAGAACAAAAAAGGGCTTTGTAACCTCTTCCTGGCAACTAGGTGCCAGCTTGCAGAGGCAGCTGGTCATGTCTCTTGCAGTGTTTCCAGTGGGTTAAGGGGTCAAGAAAAAAAACAGCTTGATGCTGAAGTCAAGCTCTGGTCTTTTTTTGAGAGCTTGCCTGAATTGTCCACAATCATCTGTTTATCAACTTTTGCTGAAGTTCATTTATTTATAACTATGACAAATAACCCTGATGTATGTTCTTCCAGCGATTTATTGTGCAATTGTTTTGCATTCCTGAAATGTAAAACAAGCCATCAAAGTAAGACACTATGCAAGATACTAATTTTCAAGTAACAAACAGAGGAGAGTAATTCATTGAAATGGACAATGCAAAACATAAACCAGCTGTTCATACACTATGATAAGATTTAAACTAAAAAGCTACAGTTCTAATGAGCTCTCCAGGAGAAGTGCAAGCTGTTTTATTGTGATTATGCCACTTCATCACAATGTCACTCAGCTCTCCAATAATTTATTCTCCTGCCTTAAAGACTGGGCTGTTGCTGGGCAGCCTTGCTCTAGAGTCTGTGTCCCTTATTGACCTGTAGTTACAGAAGGTGGCTTGTGCAGCTTGATCCAGTTTCTGTTCTGGACAAAGAGGACTAGATCTGGCATTTTGTGTGTGGTGTCAATGGTTGTTTGTATCTAAACTTGTTTATAACTTGCTCTGTCATGTGTGTTCTCTGGGAAGTTCATCCTGCAGCCTTTCCCTCAAGTGGCCTTTTTCTTAGGTGTCTCTTATATGTGACTATTGGGTTTGCAGGACCCTGGTTATCCTTGTAACCTATGCCCCTCCATCAGGCTGGCTGATCAGTGGGTTCAAGAGCTACTACAGAACATACCTACATCTCTGCCAGTGAATACAGGCACACACCCATATGAAAATGCATGTGAACAGGCACATTATGATTGTACACACCTATTTTCCTGGAAACCAGATGAAAACCCTACAGAGGCTCTTTGCCCACCCTTGCTATTGAGAGCAGCATCAGTCTGTCAAGATTCAAGAAGCCTGTAGTTAAAAGTGTCTCTGAGTTAAACTGCTGGCTCACATTAATGTAATCAAGCTTCATCTCAGCAAGAACTGAAACAATGTACAGAGCTCTAACATTACTGGAAATTTGTGAAATGAGCATGCTGTTTCTTCGTTGTTTTGTTCTGGTTAATACCAATTGTTTAGGAAAAAAAAATTCCTCTGAAAAAGGAAATCAAGAATGTTTCTCCATCCCTACCCTTACTGCAATAACAGGAAGCAAAATTCACATATACAGAGCTTGGCAGATAAGAGCTGAATGGTAGTTTGTTTTTTATAGCTGGTGGCAAGTGCTCCAAAAGAAAATCAAATTGTTTCGCCTTCTAATTGACAGTGAACTGAGCCCCAAGCCCCTTGGGACTTGTGCAGGTATGAGGATGGAGCTTCCCCAAGGATGAGATCTGCAGGAGACCTCTCTTTTGAACTTGCAAAGCCCTCCCCTGTTCAGGGTTGTGGGATGGCAGTTGTAGCACCATCTGAGTAAGGGAACCTGGCCACTAACAGAGGGAAGGCAGAGATGGCTCTGGGCAGTGGGGCTGTGCCTACCTCAGGTTTATTCAACTCAGTCTGTTGCTTTTCTGAGAAAATGTCACACAATCAGAGGGGGGAAGTTTTTAGCTGGCTGCACAAAGAGCTGCTATCCAGGTAGCCTGTCTGCTCATTGTCATGGCAGGAGGGTCAGCTGGTGGTCATCTTCCCTCACTTGGCAAAACTCAGCAGCATCTCAGACTTTGTCCTTAGCCTGATTAAGTGCCTTGGCTGTGAGATTAAGGTTTTTGAAGCAATGGTGCAGGGAGTAGCTGAGGGCAGTGCTACAGTTCGAGGCTTTGGATCAAATGCAGCAGCTCCATTATTCTACTAATGCTATCAGCAACAAAGTAATTAATAGACTTGCCCACTTACATGATGTTTTGAGAAGGTCAGAGTGGGTTCTCCCTGTTAGGATACTCCCATCTCTCAGGTGGCTTCATGCTACCTGCAGAGTTAGAATAAGGGTACTTTGATAATATATTCCAGTTCATATGTATAATTTTCAAAGCTGAAAAATGAAGATTTAAGATGCTAGAGCCACATTCCTACAGCCCACCAAGGATTGTGCTCCAGAACTCTCTCTGTCAGGAGTCCTTTTAGGCTCCCATGTCTTGTCACTTCCCTTATGTTTTCTATCTAGTTTCTTGGGTTAGTGTGTAGTGGTTTGTTCCACATTCGTGCTCACATAGCCTGGAATAGAATCAGTGGATTTCATTTAATCCTTCCTCTTCACCTAGCTTGGGAGAAAATCCAGTTTTCTGACAGCACATTATTGTCTACTAATGCTGGCACTACTGAAGCACAATGTCTGCATTGGGGCTTGCTCGCTGGCTGGTATCATTTGGTGTACATGTATGATACTACATCACTAAAGGAAGTGCAAGGTTACATCTTTGGCAGTAAAAACCAAAGCATTTTAAACAACTGAAATGTATTCTGATTGTTGTGTCTTCTGTCAAGTGTGGGACCAAAAGGCAGATACTTACTCATTTCTGGGGTTGCAATAGTAGAGGGAGCCTCTGCAAATAAGGACCTGTAGGAACTTGGGATTCCTGGCCCAAAGAATTTACTTTGTAGGAACTAATGTACTACTTAAAGTACCAGGACAATGTGTCTCACCCAAAGGTCCAATCGCACAAGGTGTTATAAGGGCTGAAATTAAGCTTGATGGGGTAGCCTTATTAAGCCCTTTGCCTGTTGTTGCCTTTAGGCTGGGCTGCATTGCAGGCGTGTTTGCTGGCTGAAGTACTTTAAATGAGTTTGCCTGTCTTGACACAGCAGAAAAACCCTACTGGGTTTTTTGGGGGGTGGTGAAATACTTTTAATAGCATCCACTGTGCTGGAATTTCTATCCGTATGAACCGCACTATTGCTTAAAACACACAGACAGAAAATGTCTGCATTTAGAACGAGCTCTGTGTGTGTGTGTATAGATGGGCTGGCAGCTCCTTGTCACTGGCCCTGACAATCTGTTCTGTCCATTTGCCCCTTTAGCTCTGTTTCCTCCATGGTGTTTTCTATCTGATGTGTTTCCTACCTGGGAATGCATCTTTTATCTACCTGTCATTTACTACCATGGGATAAAATATTTTGTTCTCTCTCATGAACTGTAGAAACAAGCTCCTTTTAAAGGGAATTATAAGCAACAAGCAGCTTTGTTACTAATGTTACCAGCACAGTAAATCTTTGATCACTTGTGAGATGCTTGATACTTGGGTCATTTGCATTTTGAGCAGGTGGGGTGTAACTCAGAAAGCTGCTGCCATGACACATGGCTAAGCAATTTTCACCACATCTTATCAGGGAAATACCTACAGCCCAGCCATTTAGTTGCTGTTACTTTTTTTAAGTTAACAGGGAAGTGTGTCATTAAATAATCTGTAGGAAGTGTCTGAGCTGGTAGTGTTGTTTGTGGAAGGCAACCACTGCAAATGTTGGCATCAGCAGTATCCATGTTTGTTGCCTGTATATGGATGGTGAGGTGTAAGTGAAGTAGCTGTAGCAAACTGGAGCACAATGAAATGGATCCTAGATGGCCTCTGAAACTCTGAGTTTGCAGGGATCATCACACAGTCGAGTCTCTAGACATCCACTGCAAAAATAAAAGAAACAAGCCCAAATTCTCACCATGGCCAACAGCACACAAATTCAAAGCAATACCTCTCTACTAGTGAATAGTTCTTCTAGAGTAACCAGTTTCTACTGCGTGCTCTTTGCTGTCTGGTGGGGAACTGTAAGCTTCAAATGACACCTTAACTGACACAAGTGCAATTAAATAGTCTTTTATAGATTTTGGGTGGCTACAGCCTGGCTGGAACTGAGTCAGCCTTTTGTGGTGATGCACAAGCTGAGCAAGACCCATTGCTACTTACCACAGTGCTGAGAAACCTCAGGCAAGAAAAAGCCAGGTGTTGACAAGACTGGAGAACACTTGCTGCAAGTAACAAGCAGCTCCACAAAAAATTCTTGGTTAGTAAGTCATTGGAAGCTTTTGCAATGCCTAGTTCAATAGAATTTGAAGATGAGAGAGGATTAAGCAAACAGGAGGAAACATCCTGTGAGAATTTCCCCCAGAGCACTGCAAGAGAGAGAGCAGACAATGTGCCTCTGAGGGTTGGTGCATGCTCCAGCTCCTGTATTGCACACAAACACAGTTGGGAGAACACAGGGTTGATTCCTGCATTAGTGAGATGCAAACTGTCTCGCATTGTTCTTTTCTCCACCCCTTGCAACAGACCCTCCTCTGGAAATAAGGCCTCGTTTGCTGGGTAGCTGCTGCAAAGGACAGAATTTTCAGAGCAATCCTCAGAACCAATATAACCCAGCAACAAATGCCTTTTAATACAATACAACATCTTTCTCACCTACTTGAAACCAGGTTAGTGTCAGCACGGCTGCCCAGGAGAGAAAAAGACTGTCTTTCTGCATGAGCTAAATTAGCATTTTTATTTGGAGCATAAAACATTGACAAGAAACAACAGCTGTAGATATAAAAGGCAGTTAGCCTCAAAAAGCAACTGTTTGTCTTTAAAAAGGAAGCTTGACAGAGAATAAATTATGAAGAGCACAATGGTTCTTGAAAAATGCTGTAAGAATGACAATTTTGTGCCACATCAGTGGAAGTATGATCCTCCTGAGCCACAGAATATAATAATCTGGAGTGGATAATTCCCTCCCTTTCAGACAAGTTCTTTTCACTACCAGAAAGAGACAAGCATACCACAGACAGGGAAAAAGATTCACCCTGCAAAACTCTGAAGAGCACTTTTTCTCCAGATATCAACTTTAAATTGCCATACCAAAGAAGAGCCCTTTTTAATTAACGGCCATGAATCTTGTAGTCCTACTGATAGTGCCAAAACAAGTACATTTTTTTCATTCTGAAGGTGAGTGTTGTTGCAAGAGGAGTGTAGCAGCTATGTACAAGGTCCCAAAGGTCCATTAATTAATAGAATTGCCCTGTGAACTTGGGACTGTAACTGGCACATTGGCAGGAAAAGGAAGGGGAAAGTGAATGATCTTCCCAGCCTCTAAAATGCTGCAAAACAATGTTAACGCTCCATTATTATACTAATGTGATAGGAATGTGGGAAAGGCTCAGCCTGTAAGCAGCAGCATAGACAGGTGGCCCAGGCCTTGATAAAGTGCATTTGCCAACCAGTAGCACAGCCCTGTGTTTTGTCTGTCCCCTGTGCATCTGTAGCTCCTGTCACTGTATCAAATTGAGTATTTTTGTGAGTTTTCTCGTAATGTTTATCCTTGAAATACCCCTTAAGAGTGTGCAAGCCTCTGCAGTCAACAGGAAAAAACACTAACACTAAAGGACTTCTCTAAAGTGGAGGAGAGAGGTTGAAGTGGAGAAGGGAACTGGACCCATACCTATGTTTCCAGCTACTGTCTCACCCACTGAAACACCCTTCTGCTTCCTCTGCTTCTTCCTTTGGGGCAGGATTCCTTTCCCTGTAAGTGTGGGAACTGGGACTCTAGCAGTGTGTCTGGTTTCAGCAAGCCTTGGGGAGAAAGCAATGGTCATAATTCTGTGCAATGGGTCTGGGCACACTCAACATCCAGTTCCTTCATAGATGCACCCCTGACACAGCTGGGGAGACATCCCAGAGCAAGAACAAGTAACCAGATGGTTCACTATGGCAATGTCAGTGAAGGACAGGAATAATTCATCAAAATCCCCTCTTACCCCACCCAAACGATTATATTCATGCACATTTTAATAGAAAAGTGAATTTTTCACCAGCTAGTAAAATTGTTCTTACATTCATTGAAATGCTAGAAAAAACACTTGAAAAATCTGAGGTGGTGTAATAGCAAAGCAAAATATCTCTGCACTGATATAATTTGGTGCTGCAAGCTGCAGTATGTGTGCTCCCAGTCTTTTTTATGTCTCCTGTGAGGTACCACAGCACAGTGCCTCTGTAGCAGTTGTTTGGCATCCTAGGAGGAGAAGGA
>NW_009953786.1:8964499-9011106 GCF_000747805.2 Chaetura pelagica
AGGGAAAGAAACCTGAGGCACCTGAGTTAAAATGCCAATGTGGAGTTTAAATCATAGCAGTTCATTATCAAGATCCCTTTCTTCTGGGTGAGAAAAGAATGAGGTGAAATATTTCTTCATTCAAAGTTCTTTTGGCAGTTTTCAAGGGTACAGATTTTCACTGAAAGAAAAATTTGCTATGGGTGACATTTCTTGAAAAACAAACAGCCAACAACAACATTTTGTAACCAAAACTTCATTTTCCCCCCATCAAATAAGGTTTGTGATTACCTTTAGCTGAAAGGGAACTTCCTATTGCCAATACCCCAACTCGAAGGTGAGTTGATATCAGTGTGAGGCTTTGTTTATTCAGACCTGTCAAGATCAGGCTTTAAGTCCTAGAAACAAGAGGCCCTATTACTCTTTTACTTGTAGATGTGCAACTGATGGGTGTTCAGCCTCCAGGAGTTTAGATGACTGAGATAAGGTTTCAGATAAACATCCAAATGTGTAGATTTTTATCTGACCCAAAGCTCTGAACCTTTAAAGGATTACCCACCTCCAGGGATAATCCTGCAGTGATTTCAACACCTGTACTGAGTCAAAGTGAGTTCAGAGTCTCCTGGCCACAAGAAATTGTTCAAGGCCCTCCTGCCACTTGTTTTGGATGGCTAAAACAGTACATGTCAAATCCAAACATGATTAGCTGGGCACTCTGATTTTACGTGACTCCATCACAGGTTAATTCCAAATAACCATCTCTAGGATCACTTATTACCAAAGAAAAACAAGCTCTGACACTACGCTTCTGTGGCCTACAAAGCAGATATGCCCTGAATGTTTTTACAGTGAATCAGCAGCTCTAAATACCTCACAGTTTTATAGATATTTGAATGTGCTGCTTTTCTGTCAGCGTTTTGCTGTGGAAGCAGACTTTGCTGCCCTCTCTTGCAGTTATCATGAAAATGTTTTCATGTTGTCACACAGCAAAGCTCCATTCTAGGTTAGTGGGACTGATGCACATTTTTTCACCATGGATCTGAAAGTGCTTTACAAATGTTAACTGATCATGCCACAAAAATCTCCTTTTCCTTACAAAAAAAAAATAAAATAAATGGGTATTATTCTGACAACAAAATTATAGGCACAACACAATCTTCCCTGAGGCTTTTTTTGGCAAATCCTGTAGCCTTATTTCAGCTGAGTCCCCTGTTAGCCTGAAAGGAAGACAGAGGTTTTTAATCAAAGGATTGCCTAGTAGACTGAACTGTTGTTTGTTGATTTTGGTTTTGTTGGTTTTATTTTAAATCTAAGCTAGAAAAAAAAAAGGGGTTGCTATTCTTCTAACAAGTTCATTTGCTAACACACCTCTGTGAGCAACTGCTGGCTTTGATCACTCTCTAGAAGTACAATGGTATTTAAGGAAAAGCTGATCTTATTCTAATCACTGGTTCTTCAGCTCACCTTTGTAATTAGAAGGAAAGCCTGCCTCAACAGTGCTCAGGTGGAATGCATAGGAAACCTGATTAAATAGCGATTTTAAGTTTAGCATTTCACCTCCAGAAAGCACAAGCATCAGGCCCAAAGTTTTTTCCATAAAGTCAAGAGACATTTGAAAGATGAAGTAATTAACAGTGGCCTACATAATAAGCAAGACAAAAGATTAAATAATACCAAATTAAAGCCAGTTGGAAACTTGCTGTTGCATTCAACAGGTATAGACTTTCAATCCACCATTTTCATACAGGGTCTTCTTTTCAGATTTCATTTAACATTCATGGTGAACTGCAGAGAACTTTATCAATAAGGCAAACAAGCACAGATTTGGTTTCCTTTCCTATGCCAGCCCTCTCTGATCAACCTGAAATAGAGGCTTCTCCCTGTCCTGTTGTGCATCCTACTGCTTGGTAACTTCAGATAAATGTTTTTAACAGAGTTCTGGTGATTAAGTTGTCCTTAATGTATTGTAAATCCCTGGAAGTGGAGGAGGATGTCTTCCTGGAGAGAACAAACTTGTTTTTCCTTTTAAATAAAACTGTTCTCTAGTAACCATGCTGATCTGGCTACTGGCAAGCAGACCTCTGCAAATGTATGTGTTAGGAAAGTTTGGACACAGGAAAAATTGAGATATGTTGCACCGCAAGGTCAACATCCAACTTCTATAAAGGTGATTGTCTGGGGAGTGTTTACTGTTACAGTAATAACAGTAACAACATTACTTTTATTATGGTAGGATACCTACTGTTTGCAGCTCACATTCACTGGTTATTTCCCCACCATCCTAAGAGAGATTTATCCCAGGTAGGAATTCAGCAAAAGGGAAGAAGCTACTGTGTGAGCAGGCAATGCTGTTTTCATTGTATTGTGTAATAGGCAATCAAAATGAAATCAAGAATCCCCAGGAGTTCATTCAGTTTCTCCAGTCAATGCTTTCCATACCTCTGTGATTTCCCATGAATCTGCTTCACCCTAGAATTTCATGTCAAGTGAAGTAAAATCCAGTGTGTACCATCTGGAGAGTACAAAGGCACAGAGAACTCAATCTGAAGCCATTCATGGCTGTTTTTTCTGAGCTTATGTTGAGCAAAATCTTGCCTCACACTTACTGTATTTGCAATTGCAGCTCCCAGTATCATCAGAGAAAAAAAAAACAAAACATTTGCTAAAGTGAATTTTAGAGTCTAAGCTACAAAATATGACATCTAGAGTCAGAACAAGCTTTCTGGAATCCGACAAATGTTCAGTTCTAGAATATTTTCTTTACCTATGAAAGGAGTAAGATGTGCAGTCTCAGTTTTTACCTGTAGAGATTTTTGGTTGGATCATCATAATGTTCTCAAATGGTAAAGCTTTGGTAGGAAATAAAATACTAGATTTTTTTTCCAGCTCTTTTCAAAACTAGTTCAGAGAAGAGAGAGTTACTAACAGCAATTCCCCATAACAATTAATTCAGGCATTTGATATATCACCTGAAATCTCTTGAGAGATTCAGAAAAAAATTAAGTTACTCTAACTCAGAAGTTTGGACTAGATGCAGAAGCTACCTTATTTGAGGGAAGAGATTGAGTACATAGGAGACTGAACAGATATCTGGGTATAAAATGTAATGTATATTAAGTTTTTCAGAATTTTCTTTTTTGTTGTTTCAAACTTTGATGTCGTTATGGCAATTTATTCTGAAGACAAGAATCTTTACAAAAGTTATTTAAATTCAAATTATTTCATAGGATGGATCCATCCATCATAGTGGATGTTGTCTTCCTCGACTTTAGCAAGGCCTTTGACACTGTCTCCCATAACATCCTTGTGTATAGACCCAGGAAGTGTGAGTTAGAAGAGTGGACAGTGAGATTGAGATTGAGAACTGGCTACATGATAGAGCCCAGAAGGCTGTGATGAATGGTGCAGAGTCCAGCTGGAGACCTGTAACTAGTGGTGTTCCCCACTGGGTCAGTACTGGGCACAGTCTTATTCAACATCTTCATCAATGAGCTTGATGATGGGACAGAGTGTCTTCTCAGCAAGTTTGCTGATGACATGAAGCTGGGAGGATTGGCTGATTCACCAGAAGGCTGTGCAGCCATTCAGCTAGATTTGGACAGGCTGGAGAGCTGTGCAAAGATGAACCTAATGAGATTCAACAAGAGCAAATGCAGAGTCCTGCACCTGGGAAGGAACAACAAAAAGCACCAGTACAGGCTAGGAGGTCATCTGCTGGGGAGAAAGCAGCCCCATGGAGAAGGACCTTGCTGTCCTGGTGGACAACAGGTTATCCATGGGACAGATATCTGCCCTTGTGGCCAAGAGAGCCAATAGTATCTTGGGATGTATTAAGAACAGTGTGGGCAGCAGGTCAAGGGAGGTTCTCTTCTCCCTTTGCTGTGTCCTTTTAAGACCACACCTGGAGTATTGTGTCCAGTTCTGGCGTCCCCAGTTTGAGAGGGACAGGGATATACTGGAAAGAGTCCAACAGAGAGGGACTAGAGCATCTGTCATATGAGGAAAGGCTATGGGGCTGTTTAGTCTTGAGAAGACTAAAGAAGAGAAGAGGGGACCTTATTAATGTATTAATGTCTATAAATATCTGAAGGGTGGGTGGCAAGAAGGGGCCAGTCTCTTTTCAGTGGTGCCCTGTGATAGGAAGAGGGGAAACAGCACCAAGCTGCAACACAGGGAGTTCCACCTCAACATGAGGAAAAACTTCTTTACTGTGAGGGTGACAGAGCACTGGAACAGGCTGCCCAGAGAGGCTGTGGAGTCTCCTTCTCTGGAGACATTCAAGACTCATCTGAATGTGTTCCTCTGTGAGCTGCCCCAGATGTTCCTGCTGCAGCAATGGTGTTAGACTCGGTGATCTTCAGAGGTCCCTTCCAACCCCTATCATTCTATGATTCTATGATTCTAATCATAGAATGACACCTGTTGAAAGAAACCTTAATGATAATCTACTTCCACCCCCCCTGCATGGGCAGGGACACCTCCCACTAGACAAGGTTGCTCAAAGCCCCATCCAACCTGGCCTTGAACACTTCCACGGAGGGGGCATCCACAGCTTTCCCGGCCAGCTTGTGCCAGTGTCTCACCACTCTCACGCTAAAGAATTTCTTCCTAATGTCTAAGTTAAATCTCCCCTCTTCCAGTTTAAAACCATCCCCCTTATCCTATCACTGCACACCCTTGCTAAAAACTCCTCCCCAGCTTTCCTGTAGCCCCTTCAGGTACTGGAAGGCTGCTATAAGGTTCCTCCCGAGCCTTCCCTTCTCCAGGCTGAACAACTTCCAACTTTTTCAGCTTGTCTTCATAGGAGAGATGTTCCAGCCCTCTGCAAATTCTTCTGCAAATTTCTATTTGCAGAATAGCTAAATGTGGATCAAAAGGCCCCAGGAGTGCATCACTCCAGGCAAAAGGCAGTCAGCCTTTCCAGAGATCACTAAGCATGAGATTATAGTTTGGAAAAACAAGGAAGAAAGAAAAGGAACAGAAAACTTCCTTCCTACCACCTCTCTGAGTCTCCATTTTGCTGTGGTCATCCCATATCACTGACTCTCATGAAATCACAAAGGTACATCAGTCAGCCAGGTGTGTCAGTAAAAGGACTGGAGATACCAGACCTGGTTTGGAAGGTGAGGTAGCAGATATTTACCTGAAAATGCCATGAAACAACATAGAGAACATACATGTTTTAGATGTTATAAACTAAGCTTCAGGCTGCAGGGTGAATAGGTTTGGATGATAAAATAGCCTGTTGTTGTTACGTGAGTATTTATTACCCAGTGAAACCTCTATACCTGTTAACTGCATAAGAATTCTTATTGTAAACTTGCTAGCCCAACGATTGTATTCCTGCAGTGTAATCTTTATCTGACATTTAATTGAATGGTTCTAATCTATTTTTTTTTGTAATAACGATTTCTCTTTCTGTTACACTCTGGCCACTTACCAGTTTTGTTACTGCCTGTTGCTCAGAGAGGGACTGATATAGTAATATAGACACATCTACTTACCCAGTAAGTGATAAAATATAGTCATTTTTGCACACCAGTCAGGAAAAATCCAAGCTTCCCAGTACAAAATAGTAAGGAAGTTTCTTTGATGCCTTCAGTTCCTTGACAACTCTAATGGAAACACTTTGATATAAAGAACATCATATTTTATAGGTGAGTAAAAGAAGTCTCAAAGAGGCCAGACCATGGCAAAAGCCATGATCTTGATTTTTCTTTCTCAGAAGTCAAACATCCAAAGCAAATACAAATACCACTCTTCTTCAGAATGAGTGTTTGCAGAGCACCCACCTGACTGACCTGTCTCCTGAGCCATTTGAGTGTGAAACAACAGCTTCAGCCTGATCAATTACACATTTTTAGGGTACATATCAGACACCAATGAAAAAAAACAAAATCCTGCCACAGGAGATGCTGCTGTGAGTCCTTCGCACCCAACTAGTGAAGCCAGCAGCCCAGCCACCTCTGTGCTGGTAAAGCAATGCTCCCTCTTCCAGCTTCTCATATTATGAATGGAGTAAAAACTTATGTTCCCCTGACAGGGCAGAGCAAGAGAGGAAGACTGGGAAATGGAAAGGAATGAGAGGAAAAGAGGAATAACAATGTGGTGCTTTGAAAAAGTAGGCTTGACTGCTGCTGAACTGCAAACACCCTGCAAACACTGCAGGGTGGCTCAGCAGCTGGGAGGTTGTCCCACTGGTTTTGTGCATTGCGCTGGAGTGGCTTCTGCTGCTGCGACACAGCCACGTTGCTGAACACTCTGGGGAACCACCTTAGTATTTAATTTGTTGTTATGCAAACAGTGAGTTTGGCAGCGGCAAGAATACTTTCTTCCCAAACAGTTACCAGAATCCTATTGTTGTTCTCGTTCTTGTTGACCTTCTTGCTCATTTTGCGATTATAATAATGATTTTCCTGGCTTTGCTATCTTGAATTTGTTTGATTTATATTGTGCCAGGAATTTAGAAGGGGAAAAAGCAGTCCCTCTCAGGCAGGAGTTTTGCTAAATGAAGGATTTTAGAGAATTAGTTTTTCTGAATGAAATGGTGATGGAAAGAGCAAAATTTCCCTTGCTTTAAACATTTTAATCGCAAATGGCCATTAAAAACATAGGGCCTGTTTTCAGCCCCAATATTATCCTGTTGCCACACAAGCTGTTCAATCATGTGTTTTGTTGTTTTTTTTTTAAAAAAAAAAAAACTACATGAAAAGCAAATACTATTTCTTTTAGAATATAAAGCCTTTGAAAAATTATTACAATGATTTTTACACTTGTAAACTTTTCTGAGATCAACTGCTTCCTCAATAAGTTTTGTTCTTTTCTGAGGGTATTTACTGGACTTTCTGCTCTAGCTGCCCCTAGTGTAAAATTTTGAAATGAAGGGAAAAGCCACCAAAGACCAGTCTGCTTTGGGTAGCTATAAATAGGCTTCATTTAGGATCATCCTGTTTGCATTATCTCTGTATGAAACCCCTCTTTGACCTCCCGTGGAGGTAAGAGACAGGAGCCTGGTGACCAGGAGGGGCAAAGAGAACATGGATGGCACAGCAGTTGGCACAGCAGTTTGTGCAGGGGGGGTGCTGAAAGCCTTCCAACTCAGCCAGGAGGTGATGGTAGTCACTGGGCAGAAGAACACAGCATCCCTGGGCTTTGCACCCACCAGTTCTGATGCAGCTTCCCAAACAGAGCTCTCCTGGGAAGATGCTGCCACCCAGGCATCGGGCTGCAGGGTGTGCCCTGCCCTTACACCGTGGCAGTGGTCAGCACACCTGTGGGAGGTATGTCCAGGTAGAGGAGCACCTCTGCTTAGTGGTGGAGCTCAGGGAGGAGGTAAGCAGTTTGAGGGCCATCAGGGAGTGTGTGAGAGAGAGAGATGCTTGGAGTTGCACCCTGCCTCCCGTGACAGGAACCCAGCAGGCAGACAGGGCCCCTGCTACAGAGAACTCCCTGTCCTCTCCCCACCCAGCTCAATGTGCTGCCTTGGAGGAGAGGGGACAATGGCAAGAAGTTCCTACCTGGTGCAAGAGTCACCACAGGCACATCTGCCCAGAGACTCTCCTGCCTGTGTAACAGGTACAGTGCTCTGCAAGGGGAGCTGGACAGTGGTGAGGGTGGTAGTTCTTTCAGTTTGGAGGTGCTACCAATGTCTAGTCAGAACAACCCCCACATCAAAACCTCCTCAGTAAAGACTAAAAGATGGGTCATTGTCATGGGCAACTTGTTTCTCAAGGAGCAGACTGGGTCCACTACACAGGGAGGTCTGCTGGCTCCCTGGGGCCCAGGCTTAGTGATCTAAAGAAGCAGCTGCCTTTCCTAGTATGGTACTCAGATTATTACCCCCTTTTGATCTTTCAGGTAGGCAGCGATGAAGCAGTGAGAAGTTGTCCAAGGGCAATGAAGAAAGATTTCAAGGCCTTGGGATGACGGATCAAGGGATTGGAAGCACAAGTCGTGTTCTCTATCCCTCCAGTGCAGGGGGAAAAGGGTTCTAGGACAACAGTTAGCAGAGCTCAGAGATCTTTAAATGAGATTCAAAGGGGAACTAGGATGTAACTGTGCTTGCTAGGGAGGTGCCTGGGTGCAGGAGTTCAGCACTTGAGTGGCAGTGTGCTAATATTTTTGAGAACCAGAAGGCCTGCTGCCCCTCAGGGGTGAAAAATATATGCTCAGCTCCCTCTCTGAAATGCTTAGACACCAAAGCACAAAGCATGGGGAATAAACAGGAAGAACTGGCGATCTGTGTGTGATCGCAGGGCCATGATCTCATTGCAATTACTGAGACATGGTGGGATAGCTCACATGACTGGAATGCTGTTATGGATGGATATGTCCTTTTGAGGAAATATAGGCCAGCAAGGCAAGGTGGTGGAATTGCTCTCTATGTGAGAGAGCAACTGGAATGCATTGAGCTCTCCCTGGGGGCAGATGAAGAGCGAGTTGAGAACTTGTGGGTAAGGATTGAGGGGCAGGCTAATATGAGAGACACTGTCATGGGTGTTTATTACAGGCCACCTGATCAGGATGGGGAAGCTGACGAGGCCTTATACAGACAGCTGAGGGTCACCTCCCAATCACAGGCCTTGGTTCTCATGGGGGACTTCAGTCACTCTTGATATCTGCTGGAAGGCCACACAGCCAGGCATGTACAGTCCAGGACGTTCCTACAGTGTATCCATGATAAATTTTTGACACATGTGGTGAAGGAGCAAACAAGGAGAAGTGAACTATTGGACCTAGTACTGACAAACAAAGAGGGACTGGTGGAGACATTAAGGTTGGGAAGCAGCCTTGGCTGTAGTGATCATAAGAAGACAGAGTTCAGGATCATTGGTAATATGCACAAGACAATATGTAGGATTGCAACCTTGGACTTCAGGAGGGTTAGCTTTTACCTCCTTAGGAAAATCCCATGGGTTAGGGCTCTGGAAGGTAGGGGGGCTCAGAGGAGCTGATTGGTATTCAAGTACCACTTCCTCCAAGCTCAGGATGAGTGTATCCCTAAAAGCAAGAAATCAGGTAAGGGAAGCTGGGCACCTGCATGGTTGACCAGGGGGGTTCTGAAAAAGCTCTCATGGAAGAAGGGACTGACCATTTGGGAAGATTACAAGAATGCTGTCAGAGTATGCAGGGATAAAATGAGAAAAGTCAAAGCTTCCTTGGAATTAAACCTTGCAAGGGGTGTCCAGGTCAACAGGAAGTGTTTCTTCAAGTGTATGGGAGGCAAAAGGAAAAGTAGAGGAAATGTGGGCCTGCTGTTGAATGAGGCAGATGCCATGGTGACAAAGGATGCAGAGAAGGTGGAGGTACTGAATTCCTGCTTTGTTTCAGTCTTTACTGCTCAGGCCAGCCCTCAGGAGCCCCAGACTTTGGAGGTAACAGAGAAAGTCTGGACAAGGGAAGACTTTCCCTTGGTTGAGTAGGATCAAGTTAGATATCAGTTAAGTAAACTGGATGTCCACAAGTCCATGAGTACTGATAGGATACACTTGTGAGTGCTGAGGAAGCTGACAGAAGTCATTGCTGGGGCACTCTTTGACAGGTCTGAAGGAACAGGTGAGGTGCCTGAGGACTGGAGGACCTGCCACCTGAGGAGAGGCTGAGAAAACTGAGTTTGTTCAGCCTTGAGAAAACAAGGCTTCGGAGAGACCTTATTACAATGTTACAGTACTTAAAGGGTGGCTGCCAAGAAGCTGGAGACTCCCTATTTACAAGGAGTCACATGGAAAAGACAAGGGGTAATGGGCACAAGTTGCTCCTGGGGAGATTCCGATTGGATGCAAGAGGTAAATTTTTTCCCATGAGGACAGTCAAACATTGCAATAGTCTCCCAAGGGAAGTGGTAGATTCCCCCATATTGGACAGTTTTAAATCTCAGCTTGGCAGGATGCTGAGCCACCTCATGTAAACTGTAGTAGTACCTAGAAAGGTTGGACCAGATGATTCTTGAGGTCCTTTGCAACCTGGCATGCTATCCTTCTAATGAAAGAACACAAAATTATTCTTACATTTCCTACCACAAATGCTCTTTATTGTAGATATTTGACTATATTTGTGGTAGAATTTGCATACAAAACTATGCACCACTACGATAACATAGTCATTATGATGATATTTACTGTTTATACAGTCTGCTGTTTCAGTTCCTGCACATTACTTTTCCTTTGCTACCTATGGCTGTGTTTAAAAAACATCAAAGTATTATTATTTTTTTTTAATTTGTGTATGAAACTGTATGTTATCTGTGCTCTGCAAAGCTTACTTTTTAATTGACATTTCTTATCCGCAAGGACATTCTTTTCTACAATAAAAGGAGTGTGCTATAAGCTACTTGTGAAAGTCCTGTTAGGAGACAATTATTCTAATTATTGTGTATATCTTAAGATAAGAGTGCTGATATATTTTAAGATTAGAGCACTGCTAAGAAATTGCTCTCCACTTCAGGTATACAAAACAGATCTCTCCATCCTACATTCAGTTCTCCCAAGTGAGCTTGCAGTCCACAGAGAGAAAGACAGAAGGGAGCAATCAAAGCAGCATGTTGGAGCTGGGAGATCAGCGTGGCTTCAAGAAAACACAAATGCAGTCTTGTATATGTTTTATTAGGACCTAGATGAACAATCTACAGAAATACCCTTTCTACAGTATGTGTTTTGTTCTTAAATGACAGTAATGCAAGGGAAAGATGACAGCCTTTGATTGCTGCTTTGCTACCACCTCTTGCAGCAATGGTACAATTTTGATATATATGTCTTTAAACAGCACTGCTTTTCTTCATAGCTTCTTTCTTAATTTTTTTTTTTTTTTTAATGTAGTAGTCATATATATTGTGCCCACACACTCTGTAAGGAAGGAGTTTATGTGTCCCATTACAGACTTTATTAGTTTGCTATGAAAGGTACTTGCTCACATTAGCCTTTTTTTTTTTTTTTCCCCACAGGGTTATTTGGATAGGTATTTGCAGTAGTAGATTTTGCATTAAGGCTGGGAAATACCTGAGGAAGAGCAAGGTGCTGTTGCAGTTTGATGAAAGAGTCCAAGTTCCACGTGAAGAGGTGGCAAAACTGCACTTCCCCTCATTTGCTCCAGTTTCCTCAGCAGCACCATCTAATACTCATCCTTGCAGCGCAGCTGGAAATGACTCAATAAATCTCCACCTGGGGAATATCAAAACCTAGACAGAGTTGAAATATTGCTGAAACAATGAGAGGGAGAGACATGTTTAACATAAAATCAGGAACGTTTTTCCAGTGCTGGAACAGAGTTAATATGCTGGTCTTCTTTCTCTCTTGCCTTCCCCAGGGTTCCCTGAAAACCACACCGAGCATGGGTGTTCCCTTATTTCAGACTCCTGGAATTTAGGTTCAAGCACTGCAAAGTGAAAATGGGTTTATGGAGCCGTGACTCATCCCGAGGCACAGAAGAGCACACGTTTGCCAGCACTCTGGCTTCACTCAAAGCCCATTTCTCAAGGGTGGTCTTGTAATCTATGTCTTGGAGAAAACATTTGGATCCCTGCTGCCAGACAGAGACAGGTGGCCACTCACCCAACCAAAGCTCTTCTGGCAAAAAACTCTATCCTGTAAGACCACTGTGACCTCAGACATTGATGTGGTAGATGATGAGAATAAACCAAACACTACTCTTCCTAATGGCCTTTTGGATGCTGTCCTTGAGCAATAGGAAAGAGCCAAAAATACTGTCAGAGCAGAAGGCTGCTCTATGTCTGTTGCCAAACAAGATGTTCTCAGAACTCTGGTAAGATGTAAGAAATTATTTTTCTCTTCACAGAAAGGTTGTCTTAATGCTTTGCATAGTGACTGTCAGGTGAGTGATTCCTTTGATTTTCAGGTTTCTTGGCATTTTCTTCCTTCATGATGCCCACTGACACGTGGAGGAAGTAGATGCAGATGATCTGTTTAAATACCAGGTGCCTCAAAAGGAAAGAATTGGGAGATAGGAGAGTCTTTCCACCACCTTTCGCTGCCTTTCAACTGTGCTTTCAGAATAGCAGTGCACAAGTTAAATGAGATGGGGGAAAGCTACTTCCTTGAGAAGGCACTGGTGGGGAAGGGAAGCAAGCTCCAAGCTCTCAGCCCAGCCTCCAGCTGATATTTTCCTCCTCACATGCCAGTACTCAGCAGCTGCTTAGTTGACATTTCAAGGCAAAAGTTATCTATCAGTTGTGTGTTTGTACAGCACCTAACACAGTGGAGCACTTCTCCTTGACTGCAGCTTGGAGACATTATCACAACACAAACAGTAAATAATAATCAGGTTAAAGATAGCACTGAATTAAACCAGAGCAATATGTCTATTGGAGGCCAAATGGTACACAGTGCCAGCTCAGGCAACTGGCTCTCAAAACTGAAAGAGAACATTCCTCCATAGTAAAATAAACACTACTCTTTTTCTCTGGAGCTAGATAAAGCATTGTGTGTTTCTGATAAATCCATATGGTTTACTTGCTTGCATGAAGAACAACAATTCCCCAGATTTCTTCCTCAGAAGTTGCATTATCAATAAATGCCTGTGATATCAGTCGGGTTCTTTAGCCCACACATCCGGCCAGTATCTTAATTGTAATAACTTCACATCCCCAAAAGCCAATGCAGTGATATACAAGGGACCTGATTCCAACCCCTAACCTCTCAGAGTCCGGAAAGTCTTTCAGCATTCCTGCAAACTTACATAAGAGAGAAGGAGCAGATAACATTGTATGCTTGCAGTTAAACATGCAGGATCCTTGTGCTCTCTTGCAGAAAGGAGTGGAAGAATAACCTTTTAGGAAGTTGTTCTGAATTAGAAAATGGCCTTACAACTGAAGAATTTGGAGTGCAAACCCAAGGACCCCTGGGATTGTCTGAATTGTTTTTTTCAACTCTCCAAAACGACTTCATTGCACTTTTGTCTACAGTCTATGACAACCCAAAACCTACTGAATAAACTGACAAAATACTATATGTGGTCTTTATATTTACTCAGCTAGGCCTTACCAGTAGCATCATATGAAGTGAACAGAGAACAGCCCTGACTTACTCTTAAGTGGAGAAGGAAATTGTCTTGGCCTAAAATGTTTCCTTTAATTTAGTTTGCCTTTAGAATTGGGAATTACAGAGCAGAACTGGGAAGCCAGACAGGTCTGACTTCCATCCCTGGGAAGGTCATAAATGGCCCTGTATATCTCTTTGGAAAGAGTCACCTTTGGGGAAGGGAGCGTCCATCTCTGGGTCTCTAGGGGGGCTGTTGGTAGCACAAGGGTGAAAGGAATCCTGTTGGCCTAATCTTCAAAACACCTGAATTTTCAAAAGCCTTTTACAAGATGTCACTCTAAAGGTTATTGAAGAAAAGAACTAGAGGCTAGAGGAAGAACTAACTTGGCCAGAGGATTACAGTCTGCCTTGGAGAGTCCTCAGGGGTGGTTGCTGCATCTTTATTGTTAATGACGAGGAGAGAAGAGAGTGAGTGGTAAAATGTGCAAGTTAGCAAATAATACTAAGTATTTCTCCATAGGCAAATGCTGTGCCAGGTTCAGAAGGACCACATGGGCATACAAAAAGGTGGCAGATGACCTCCAGGTAGGTAAATGAAAGGCAATGTATGTTTGGAGAAATAATCAAAACCATGGCTTCATGATGCTGAACTCAGCTTCAGTGCAGGAAGGAGACCCTGGCATCATCAGTGTAAGTCCTCTGAGATCATCTGCTCAGTGTGTAGTGACAGCCAGAACAGCCAGCAAAGCACTGACCATCACAAGGGGGAGTATGGATAATGAGAGAAAGGAGTGCTGTTTTCCTGCTACAGAAAACTGGTGTGGTGACAATACCTGGGGCATGTTCTGCATCATGAGGAGGATGTAATGGAGCTGGACAAGATCCAGAGAAGGGCAAGGAAAACAGCTGAGAGGCTGCTGATGGTGGGATATCTTATGAAGAGAGACCAAAAAGAGGAATAGTTTCAATCAGGAGAGAAGGTGGAGGTGTGGTAAGGAAATGGAGATGGTAAGAAAGGAGATGGTAGAAGCTTATAGAATCACAAAGGTGGTGGACTAGGCAAAGGTAGAAGGGTTACTTACTAAGTTCCTTATTTCTAGAATTAGGGGGATGCTTGCTGAAACTACCAAGAAGCCAGTTTAACAGAGGTAAGAGAATATACTTCTCCTATGTGACTGGCAATGAAGTTCTGGGATTTGTTGTCACAGAAGGTTTCAGGCAGAAAGTGTCTGCAGATTCAGAGGGAGATCAGAGAAACTCAGTGACAGCACATCCACAAGTAAAGGCCAAAGGAAACTGTCCCCCATATCCATCCATGGTGGTTCTTGGATGAGAATCAGCAGAAGAGCCCACAGAAAGTGGCCCACCCCATCTTGCTGTCCTTGAATAGTGTGGCCTATGGATTGCCACTGCCTGAGATGCAGTGTTGGACTAGGTGCACTGCCGGTCTGATCCAGTGTGTATCTTAAGTAAAGACAAGCAGTGATTTTCAAAGCTGTGACAATCAGTCACATCTTTCATTGATGCTTTATCTAAACCTTTTAGGCTACTCGAAGGAGCTCTGCACCACTTCACACACCTGCTAAATCTTCAGTACTGGGTTCATTGGGAGCAGCTGGTGCCATTTACTGCTAGGTGAGCACATTTTGCTCCCCTTCCTTTTGTTCCTCTGCTTCCACTTTCTATTTGGTTGGCAACAAGGACTGCACAGCACTGCTTTTCTGTCAGCTTCCAGACACAATGGCTGCTTTTGGAGTTATGTGAGTATGAAGCAATCAAAAATCTGATTCACTGTTTTTTAGGGATGAGGGAGGTAGAAAGGTGCCAGTCTGCTGATATGCAGCAGCACTGTTATAGAAACTGTGGCCTTGTGGAAGAGCACTGCTGCACTCAAATAAGAGTACTTTTGGATATGTGCTTTTCCTGAGCTCCTTCTGTATGTGTTAATGCTCCTGAATTTCAGGAGTATACAAAATAATAAAGTGAGATGGCATTGCTGTATTTCAGTTAGTAACGCAGGTACTTAATTACTACAAAATATAAGGATAAAAAAAATCTTATTTCAGAAATTTCTTGAAGGGGTCAGGGTGAGGATGATCTCACAGGTTTTGGTGAGCTAAGGAGCTAATGATGCTTGAGATTGGTAATGAGGAATACTGTCTTCTGGACCTGGAAGTTCACCTTGGACTTTTCCCTAGGGCTGTAGCTTTACTTTTTTTTTTTTTTCATCCTTGAGATTCATATTAGCACACAAAGAGACTCCTGTGTTTTGTTGCACTTCTAGGATGTTCTTTGGCTGTGTGGGATGGATAGTACAATTACATTGTAAATGTAATTCCTTGATGCTTGCATGGTCCCTGTGAAAAGGAAAAATTATCTGGGGTAAAATGCTATTGCAGGCACAGAGGAAAGAGAACTGGAGAGTTATTTCAAGGCAACAAAAGTGTACATCTAGTTCTGATCACTATTTGTCTGTTGTTAGTAAATGAAAGTATTGCCTGCTTTAAAAGGCTGATCCAACCTACAGGACAGGACTGTGTTTCATTTTGTGAAATCTCAGTCAGCAGAAAGTGGTACTAGTACAGTCAGATCACATTCTGAAGTCAGTTTGATACTCAATTACCAAGCAGAAGAGTTCTTAATATTTTTTGTCTAGACAAAGTAAAGAAACATTGTTGTAGCAGAAGAAAGCAAGTTCTTGAACTTAAACATGCCATAACTTTGCAATAATTTTGATTTTATTTAAGGTTAAAGTTAAGAGCTTCTCTCTAGTTACAGCAGGTTGAAAATGTATTAAAGAGCTCTCATTTTATGTGGTTTATTAATGTCCTGGTTTGAGCTATTGTTAAGGGTTGGACCTTGTTACCACTGAGCACTATGCAAGCCATTAAGAAAATATATATATTTTTTCTTGCCTAAAATAGGCCAACATTTGCCCAAAGCTATACGAGGAATGTGTCTGGATTATATGTATGAATATGGGACAATACAGAAGATGGAATGTGCTGACTACCAGGCCAGTTCTGAGTGTTTGTAGGAAGAACAGGACAGGCAAATTTGTGGATTGCATGAAGTTTGTACACTTTTGAAAATCTAAGCAATACTTCTAGTAGTTGTTAAGAAGGAATTTGCTTCTTCCTGGCAGTTACTCTGATCTACCAGGTGTGTGTGGTCTCTTCCCTTTCTAAGGTTGCCCTTTTGTTCTGACTTCTTTAGCCAAAAAAAAAGCTGTTGGACAGCTTTAGTCTGTTAAATAGTCCACATTACTTACACGGCTACTCTCCTCACTGACCCTTAACAGTTTAGTAACTATGAACCCTAAGAGGCTCAACCTTAATCTTCTCTCTTCAAAGGAGCTGGAGCTGCTGCAGAATGTGGCCTTTTGATTGTGGCTTTCCCTGAATTTTAGAAACCCACCTTTGTCAGCAGGTCACTTCCATGCTTTTATCTAGATGCTGACAACAGCAAAATTAAGGTAAATTACATAGGCTTGTCTGAGGGCTTTCATTACTCCTTGATGCTTTGCTCTTCTCCTGGCATGAGCTCTCTCAAATACTGTGTTAAATAGCAGACTACTACCTCAGGGACAAGGTGTTCAGCAGCCTTGGATGCACAGCCCAGAGAAAATATGCTGGCCAGGGAGCGCTCTGTCTTAAGAGAATGGCTTTTGTGTCTTTACTCTGAACTGAGGAAACATGGCACACCCTCAATGTAATGAAACTGCCTCAATGTGCGGTTTGAGAGACTGTCATCTGTAGTCTGCTTAGATGTCAAGATTGGACCCAAAGAAAGCTTGTTATTTAGCGAAAACAGAAATTTTCAGCAAGTCAGGGCTACTGTGCTGGTGCTCTCAGTAGATTTTTCATTTATTTATTTATTTTCCCCATGGATAGTAGTGTTCTGCCATGGTTTTGGAGGGGTACTGTTTCCCATTTCTTACTCTCCTTGATTTCTTTGGAGCACTGCTCTAGGCAGTAAGTATAGAGGGGAACTGTGGACATGATCATGGACCTGGGCTGATTCAAAGATCATGCACAATACTGATATTTAAGGGTAGTGAATCTGATCCTTTCCTATTGCTCTAAGATGCACAAGAGCATCTCTCTGGCATACAGAGAACCACACACCTGCTGTGCATGAGAGCTCAGTACCAGAGAGAGTATTTTTCTCCCTGGAGACAGTCACATAAAAACTTCCATCAGGGTTCCCTGGATGCTCATTCCCACTTCTGCTACAGACTGCAGCAGCTATTGGTTGCAGAGTAAACACAGAGGTGTTTACTCTCATTACTCACTGGGACAAGTGGCTAAGATGCCAGCTTACAAAAACTTTTTTTTAAAAAAAAAAGGGGGGGGAGAGAAGGAGGGCAGGATCACATGGTAAAAATAGCTTCCTTGCTGTATCTAGACTCCAAAGCTTAGACTAAGGTGTTACCCATTGTTAATGTGCTGCACTGGAATCATGTATGGACACTGCTGCCTCATTTTCCCTGGAAGCACCAGTGGTGCATCTGGGCCTGCTGGCTTCTCTCAGATGCTTACACCAACACTGGTGGCTTCAGTCAGGGAAGGTTTGCAGGATCAAGTCACAAGGGTCTGTGTAGGGTTTCTGTGCACTCAAAAGCCTTGAGTTCATTGTGCGACATTCCTTCATATCCTGTCCTCTCTTGCTGACCTTTCTTCCTTGTTTTCCAAGTGACTGACAGCCCTTTAAAACACAAAGCAACAGGATAGTATCGGATGGCAGGAGGAAACGTCATCGGTTCAGGATATCATTATTGAAACAGCTTCAAGATTGTCATCAGTTCAGGATATCATTATTGAAACAGCTTCAAGTTATCAACAGCTTCAAGGGGGAAAAATGCTGATATTTGTTTTTTGCCTTGCATAGTATTCCCCGTTCATTAATCCATTTCTTGACTCTCTGACCTACTTTCCTGCAATAATAGTTCTATGGAAGATCTAATATTTCTGATCCCAATGTCTGTGTCTCTGGGCTGATGATTTTCAATTCTGTTTGCTGGCAAACCTTCCCAAGACATTTCTGACTGTAGCTAGACAAGACCTTTCCTTCCTAACAGTTTGGAGATCATGTCCCAATCTTCCCTTTTGTAACCACTTTTCCTCATTACTCATGACAGCTGCTAGAAGAAATAGAAAATAATCCCTGGAGGAATTATTTTATTTTGCTGAACTCTTATGGGCCAGAGGGGTGCCATTGTACCAGACCTCTTGTCTGCATGGTCATCACACTAATTCTCTATATAAAACATGACCAAAAGTGGTTTGACTGTAGTAACTAGTGTCCTAAAGCCTGCCATCTAATAATCACAGTTTTGGAAACATTCATTAATTGCCTTCTCAGCAGCCTGGTCTCTAATTTTGCTGTTCTAACTTGGTGCTGCAATAGCCACTGTTCTTAATGAGGTAATTACTAGCCTCACTTTAGTATTGTAGAAACTGATAGACAAAGAGATTGTGTTAGGTGGCTGCCTGATTAAACACTGAATATATGGTAGAGGGAGAAATGAGGTCTGCATCTGGCTCCTTCAATTCTATTTGGATGACTAAGGTAATCTTGCTTTTTCATTCTGTAAATTCATATAGGGTCTTCCCTGGTGCTTTCATATGGTATTAGGGAAGAAAAGAATAGAAGCTGGGAACAAGCTGTTGATAGGCAAATAAGAACTTTACACACACACACACACCCCAAGAGCTAAGGCAAAAATTTCTCTTTGAAGTGATACTAGGACTTGAGCTGCCTTAAAATGTTGTCAAGACCATAGTGGGTAAGAAGAATTTGTGAGTAGTCCTGTTGTAGAGGGGGAAAAAACCTAGCTGTAGGGGCAGGGAGCAGTGATGAGAACAGCTCACCCAGGAGCAGGGACCTTTGCTGTGTAACAACTGCAGTGGTGAATTTGGGTGTTGTAATTGCTACAGCTGCAGTCATTGCCAGCTGCCAGAACTACGTGGGTGAGCTATTTACAGTTAATAAACTTGGTGCACTTTGAACATCAGAGAATCCACCCAGTGTAATCTAAGGGTGATAATATGGGCCACGGGTAGTCCTGCCCTGAGACTGGTATCCCCTGGCGCAGTTTCTTAGTTGCTGTGGGCCAATCTGAGGCCACCATGCTCCTGCTCACTCTCCCCTTCTGTCCCCTCTCTTCTCCATCCTTTGTGCTACCTCTAGTGGCTGTGAAGTCAACTTAAACTACCAAAAGAACTGTTTTTTTCAGTTGGCTCCATAACTGCAAGATGTTGAACGAGGTGAGATGTCTTAGACAGAAGATAAGAAGGCTGCCCTTGGTCTGAGTGGGTGAAATCACCAGATTATAATCAGGATCATCTAAAGCATCTCTCCTGGAGATCCCATGTGGTCCTGAATCAAATGTTGGTGTCTGGAAATTCCCATCATTAGCATTTGTTTTGTACCTGGGATAAAGCAGTATTTTCAGGAGCAGACAGAAAGATGGATTTTTTTTTCCCCACTTGTCTTACTGGAAATTGAAAACCTTGAAGTCTACAACCTGCCCATGGGGTTCCAGTGACTTGATAGGAGAGAGGGTAGAGTCTAAAAAATAATATGGCATTTGCATTCCTTGCCATCCTGTAATGAAAGTCATGGTCTGACTAGCATTTCTTTAAGAGCATTTATCAAAGGATCTCAGAGGTGGCAGCAAGCTCAATATTTGAATAACTACATCATGCAATGTGTTAAAAACAAGATTCAAATTCCAATAATTGATGGGCAGCATTCATATGGTAGGGGCAAGGAAGGGAGTTTTCAAAGGTGTGATTTATGTATTTGAAGATTAGAAAAAGGAAATAATATGGAAGTAACAACCTAAAAAAACAGCCCTTTAAGCAAGAATCACTTGTGCTTTTTAAACTTTTTTCAAAGGGAAAAACAGTATCTCTACAGACTAAGGTACAAATGGGTAGACTAGTTGACAATATTAATAGTAGGTCAGTTGTAAAACAGCTAGTGAAAAGCAGAGTTAAAGTAACTAGTAGGTTATACTGGAAAGCTGGTGGTGCTTCTTGCAGCAATGGATTTTTAACTGTCCCCATATAAACAGCTTTTTGGCTATGTGTGAAATGGTCTGCATCCTACTGAAAGTGGTTTCTCATTTTCCTGTTAGGCCACTGAAGTCAATCCTTTCTCCTCCAAATGTTCAGCTCTACTCAGATTTTATCCTGCCTTCTGCTAATCTTCTGGGTGATAACTTTTTTTAAATGGCTCATGTGGCTAATTCTGCTGTTACTCCCTGTATCTGATATTTCCCTCATTGCTCAGACTGTGTCAGGATCTTCAACCCTGTGGTGACCACAGCCTACAGATGGGTGCTTAGACTCAGCAGGGCCCCATCCACTCCTCAAGTTCATACATTTGTGCAGATATCAGGTAAAATTTTGGCCTGTGCATGTTGTGACCTTACAATGAAGATGACAAACAAGGACAAAAGCCTAAAAGACAAATATAATGTTAGAGTGTGTAAATTGACTGTACTCCAGTATAGACACACTGGATCTGAGCAGAGAACTTTGCTTTCCGAGTGCTGCATAAAAGCAGAAACTGTCATAACAGCAGAAAAGCAAATTAAAAAGCCTTGCAAGAGCTGCTGAGTAGAACACATGAGTACACTGGAACCAAGAGTGCATCAGCCAAGAGCTTTTGGAAAAAGTTAGGCTTGGGGGTGATGACATGATGATAGCAATATAAGTAAGTGAAAGGAAACTGCATGAAAGAAAGGAAGAGGTTTATCTGGATTATCTAGAAAGTGAATGAACAGAGTCTAGCCTAAAATTAAAAAAGGAAAAAGAATCAGGCTAGACATAGGGGAAAAAAAAAATTCATAACCTTGAGCGTGCCTGGAATAGACTGACAAACCATAGCAGAAGCAATGACATGGGTGGGTGAGACTAGATAGGATAAGACAATGGCAAGAACAAAGTAAGGAAATAATCTTTGTGGTGTGGACTGGAGTGGATGACCCAACTCATGTTTTTTCAGGCCTGGCTGTCTATAAATAGTTCAAGGGAGGCAGTATGTAAAGCTGATGCACTTGGCAGTGGTGGTTGGCTATGGGGGCAGACCATAGTAAGTTCCTTGTGCCTCTGCCTGGTTTTGCAGAGATGTGACTGTGAGGGAGTGTTGCCAGCCCAGTGCTTACTAGAGGTCAGGTTGCACAAAGCATCGTGAAATGCAAAAGATATGAGGCACTGGTCACAGCTGTGGCTCTCAACTCTTCCAGGCTCTAGGAGTATCAAACTGTAACTGGAAGAGAGGCCTTGGATGCCTAAGTTGCCTCAAACTGCACAAGACTGTTATTCACAGGTCCATCAGCCTTCATCCAACTTCATTGTTCGTTATGTCTGCTGCCTTTAAACGAATCCTTGTACCTCGCTCCATCTCCCGTGTGGTGACGTGGACTCTGCACCCCAACAGATATGAATGGGGTGGCTGCAGGCTCACTAGTATCAGTTTCACACACATACACAAAATTCACATGTGCACCTATTTCTGTTGTGTTTTATACTCCCTACAGCGGAATGAGAAAGAATGAAGATTATGAGAAGCATGAATTTGTCATGCTGCTTTCTTGGTTTGCTCATGATGTCAGGGCTTGGGAATTTATTTATTTTTTTCTGAAATATGTATTAATGCAACTTCAGCTGCTTCAGAGAGACAGCAAAGGAAAACGTCCATTGGAAGACTTTCTGGCCCTTTCTGTTTGGTCTGGATGAGAATAATTTTTTACAAAAATCTTGTAGCCCTGGGGCTGTGCTAGGTTAAAATGAACCTTTAAAGGAAGTAACCCTAAATAAACCTCCAGGTCCATGTTCTCAGCCCAGACGGAAACGGAAGAGAGATCTTGAAATTCTCCTTCTTGCAAAGAGAAGGGGGGTCTGCTGGATCTAACCCAGAGAGTCAATTTTTCCCATACTTGGCATTCAGTGAGCTCTTCAGAGACTTGCTGCTGTGTGCCAGAGACATACCAAAAGGGGAGAAGGGAGGTTTTGAAGTCCTGCCAAATACTGCATGATGTTATGCACCAAGGCGCTCCGTGCATGCCCGTTGGGCAGCTACTATTGGCATGCAAATACTTAGGTGGCAAGCATCTTGCATTTACGTGGCTCTTTACGTGGGAAATACTGACCCAGGAAAGGCAGTGAGAATTTTGCTGCCCATTACTGCTCTGAATAGACATGGCAGATTTGGGGGTATTTCTCAGGAGAGCAAGGAAAAAGAAGGGATGTCTGAGGAGGGAGAGGTTTAACAGGTGGCAAAGGCTTCCTTAAAATTGGAAAGTAAAAGGATTGAATTTCATGTCACTGGGTCAAAAGTTGCGGGGTTTGGATGGCAAGGGAAGGGAGGAACTGCTGCAGCTTTTGGTCAGGGAGTGTGGAAACATGTTTTACAAATTTCCTGCAAGAGATGAATTCTACAAAAAAAAATCAGAACTGAAACATGTTCAGGAAAAATTTAAACCTCTTTCAAGGAATAAGACCTAAGCTTCAAGACACCCAGAGAAGCCAGTGTTCTGGGGGCCTCTGATGCCCAGGCTGTGGCCAGCCTGACAATGACCTACCCTGGAGCAGGTATCTCTGCTTCCTGGTGCTGTGCCAGGCAAGCCAGCAGGAAAGGCCTCTGGGACCCAGTCCTGTTTGTGCTTTATC
Organism: Chaetura pelagica; assembly: GCF_000747805.2. Lineage (NCBI taxonomy): Eukaryota > Metazoa > Chordata > Aves > Apodiformes > Apodidae > Chaetura > Chaetura pelagica. Next base: position 8,987,154 of record NW_009953786.1, read on the forward strand.
AAAAGACTGTCAGACCTATTTCCCAAAAACATTTCCACTGTGAATTGCCCTATTCCAACCTGTTCTACTAGAAAATTCCTACCATGTCCTAGCTGCTATCCAAAGACACTGGAAGTAACTAAAAGGCAGCAAGTTCGAAGCTGAGAAAAGGAACTATTTTCCCCTGTGTGACGTGAAATTTTGCAGGCTGTTGCTGAGGTCAGGAATTTATCAAGATTCAGGAAGGGCTGTGAGTGTATGCTGAAGATGAGCATATTGGTAATTCTAGTATGCAATGCTACAAAAGTAGGTTTGGGAAGGGCTGTTTAAGATGCATGTTATAGTGGGATGAAGTGTATTTGTATTACATATGGGTATATACTGCAAAGGCAATTCCTTCTTGCTCTCCCATATACACATCCAACAAGTTTTGGTGCTCATCATTATAAGAGTAACTGTTATATGTTACACTGTTACAAGAGTAACAGCACTGGCTTACTGGGATCTCACTCTGATTCAAGGGGAGAGGTGTAAATGTTAAGTCTCCATATTAAATGTTAAGTCTCATCTTTGATGCATTGAAGAAGTGAAATCTGAGGTTCTATTCTCTTGGCATTCTGAATTGCCTTAGATACTATTGGAAACCTAAAAAATGAGGATTTCTGTCCTCACAGGGGTTTGGGCTTATGTTGTTGAGTCAAAGGAGATGGGCACTGGGCAGCAAAGCTTTCTGGGGTGTGGAATCTGCGCGGGGCAGTTGTGGGTACAATAGGTCCCGAAAAGGGAGGGGAGTCAGAGGAATTGGATGTTTGGCAGATGACACTTCAGATTCATGAACTGCAAAGACACAGGCCAGGTTTACACTGGTAGACATTCCTGCCTCACTAATTCTGATAGGTGGGTTCTAGCATAGAAAATCACCTTTAGGCATGATTCACCTCATCTAATTTTAGCTGCTTAAGACTACATCTAGTCATCCAGACTATCTCTATCCTCAGCAGAGAGAGCGAAGCCTGTCTGTTGGGTGATTCATCCCTCTTGTCTCCAATATCTGTCATAAAATGGGTTGAATCATCCTCAAAAGAGCTCATCCCTTTCCACTGACTGCAGCGGGAGCTCAGACACAGCAGGTCATGCTAGATGCCTAATGCTGAGACAGCTCATGTGAGGAAAGATAAACCTTCCTCCCTAAGTAGCTGTGCTCATACCAGCAACAAGAAGCACAAATAAACTTGTTTTTTTTTCTCAATGTGAAATAAGTTGTACACACTAGGGGAGAGGAGGTTGCCTGCAGAGGTACACAGCTGAGGTCAGTAAGATTCCACAGCTGTATTCCTCTTCCTTCCAGTTTTCAGATTTTAATCTGTACCTGTGAGGACCTTGCCTACTTCTCTCTTTAGAGAGTGAGTAGCATCAGATAGAGCTGAGAAAAATATTTCTCACTTACAAAGAAAGGCTGAAAGAGCTGGGACTCTTTAGTCTGGAGATGAGAAGGCTGAGGGGAGACCTTATCAATATATATGAGTATCCAAGGGGTGAGTGCAAGGGAGATAGAGACAGGCTCTTGTCAGTAGTTCCCAGTTTCAGTAGTTCCCAATGTCAGAACCAATGGGTACAAGCTGGAACATAGGAAGTTCCATTCAAATATGAGGAAAAACTTCTTTACAGTAAGGGTGACAGAGCCCTGGAACAGGCTGCCCGGGGAGGTCCTGGAGTTTCCATCTCTGGAGGTATTCAAAACCTGCCTGGGTGTAGTCCTGTGTAAAGTGCTCTAGGTTATCCTGCTTCAGTGGGAGAGCTGGCCTAGATGATCACCAGAGGTCCCTTCCAACTCCAGCAATTCTGTGATTCTGTGAGAAGAACACATAAGTGTATCAACTCTATTATGCCCCTAAACTTTCCTGCTTTGTCTCCCGCTGTATCTGTTGATCTAATGAAAGATGTCTAGTCTGCCTATAAACTCTGCCTACCTGCTATCCTCCCACCATCAAGGCAGCTACAAAGTGACCATTGCGCCAGGCTGATCTTTGGTGAAGAACATGTGCTGAGCCTGTAATGAGATAAACTTGGGCTTTTAACACAGGTACTTGTCTACTAGTACCTCAAGCCAGCAGGGCTGCTCACATCTTCTAAAATGAGAACACGCATCTCAGTGAATCTCATTTTCATCTGAAAATGGCAAATTTGGTGGCTTTTTCACTCAAAAACTTGAGAGGCTTCCCATCTATGAAACAGGCTCTTTGTGTACAAATCCTTTTGCGGAACTCTGGAAGTTTCTCTGTTAAGAGAAATCATAGGAAGCAGACAGGACTGACAATTAAAATACACGGGACAATACTGCTCATACAATGACTCTGTCGCTCGAAGCATGCAAAAAACAACAACAACAAAAGAATTCCCCACAAAACCTCAGAGGAGAAACACGCAGGGAATTTCTGTGTTTCGCAAATCCCTTGTTTTGGGTGGATATGTAACAGCATTCACCATCCGGGAGGTTCTTACTCTTAGGTACATGCTCATTGTCCTTCTATGGAAATGTACAGTAAGTTGTGCAAATAGAGGCCGCGAGGAGACATCCGTCTCCCACCGGAGAGGAATGTGGGTGTGGATTGTGCTGGGCTCCAGCCCGGCCCTTCTGGGACCCTGCCCTTGTGCAGACCTGAGAACAATAACCACTGGAACATGCTCAGAAACCCTTGAGGAGGAAAGAAAAGGGGGGGAAAAAAAATATTGAAATAAATCACAGCGTGGACTTTAACGTGCTAGTGCATCACTTGGTGCTATTTCCGGAGATAAACAGGATGTGGGGATGGTGACAAATGTGTGTGGTGTTTGCTCACCTGCTCTGAATGCTCACTATGGGCAGCAGTTGATGTTGCAGCACAGAGTGAAAGGTAACCTGAGTGCCTCCTGAAGGCAAGCCCTCCTGGGCTGAGCTGTGAGACCCACTGTCACTCAGTGGGGCACCCCTGAGCTGTGGGAAGGAGGAGGGCTGGAGGTGCTGCTGTCCAGGGGGTGTGAGGAGGAAAGATTGAGAAGTCTGCAGTGACTGAAGCACAGTGTCTTAAAATAACTGGTTATGTATTTGCTGCCATCTGTCTCTGTTTTGCTAGCCCACTGGCTTAGACTTCACGCGTACCAAAGAGATTAAGTGTTGTGGTTTGTTTTCTTGTTGAATGTGGTGTGCGTGCATCCCACACACGTAGTGATGCGCACATATTCCCCTTGCTGTGTTTTGGAACAAACAGCTACTGCTATATCTTCTTGTGCAATGCCTTCTCACTGGCAATTTCTCAATCCAGACTGGGTGTTTTCTTAAAGCACAGGCCTTCCTCATTTACAAAAAAAAAAAAAAAAAAGCGGGGTCAAGAAGCCCTTGCAGGGGGACCACAGCACTAATCCATCCTTTGGCATCTGCAATGAATGAACCTGTGTTCTGTTCCACCCCAGCACAGTTGTTGGCAGAGACAGTCTGCTTTGATGGTCAGGACTGCCAGTGGCATCTACAGCAAGAGAAACACCACCTGGTTTGATCAGCAGGGTCTTATTGCAAACAATAGCGAGGAAAGAAATGTAGGAAACCAGAAAGGATCTCTTGGTGTAAGGGTCAGGCAATGATTCTAATTGATGTTTTAAGGCTGTTTGTCCTCGTGTCACTGTTTAGTAATGGATGCAAATAGTGGGTTTGATGCTCTCAGGCTTCAGCCACTGCTGGTCTGCAGTGACTGTTGCTAGTGCTGGAACCTTGGAAAAATCAAGGCTGTCTTTTAGCTGTCATTATCTGGGAGATAACGTTTGCCTGTGGGCACCCGCACCTGAAAACATTTGCCTTTGACAAATGTCTCTCAGCCACTACAGGTAGACATTGCTTTTTAATTTTTGCTCCAGTTTTCCCAGATGCAAATGCAGTGAGAGTAAGTAAACAGTGATTTCTATGATCTCTGGTTGTGTACTTCAGACCTTAACAAATGCAATGTAAGTAAAGCTGTTTTCCAGTGTAGATCATCTTAACTGCCTGTTCTTTGTGACCCAAAGCAAAATGAATCACTTATGTGATTTTTAGGCTTTTTGATAGTGTACACTGTATTTAAAATAAGAAAAAGAAAACCAAACAAACAATCCAACAGCAAAAACAATGCAGAGGCTTGTTATATATGGCAATTCCGAAAAATGTTAAGCAAAGATTCTTGAAAAATAGACTGGAATACAGACAAAGGTGATGAGTTGCTTTACTTTTAGCTGTTGTACTGCTGTAAATACAGGGTAAGAAGTAATGGTTTACAGCATCGTGGGATCAGGGCATCCTCCTGCATGCTGAGACTTAAGCAGGTTGATTAGCTTTGCAGGGGGAGAATTATGAGGTATGGCCTAGACTGGTGCATTTCATTTCTAATAAGTCTAATAAGTGTGTTACTTTACGTATAAACTAATAGAAAACATCACTCTTGGTGCAACAAGTCGAGTTAAAAAGTTTGGAAATGGTAGGAGGCAATTCTCGGGCATACCTTAGGTGCCAGAAGCTGCTTTTCCATACCAGGGGCTACCTGAGCCTCCTTGGGCAGAAGCACAGCTCAGCTGTGATGGTTTGGTTTGGGTTGTTGCCTTTGCTGTGGTTTTGGGTTGGTTGGGGTTTTTTTGTTGTTGGCTTGGTTTTTTGTTTTTTGAGTTTGTTTTCCCCAGCTGCAGGCTGAATTGGGTGACCAAAGCCATCTTCATGAGGAAAAGGGTGAGATGGACTAGCCAGAAAGCATAAAGATATAGCATTCATATTTTTACCCTTCTAGAAGTGATCCATTTCTGCTAGCTTCAGTTAGGAATTAGCTTTTCCATTTCTGTCTTTAGCTTAATTGTGGCAGTGGAGGGTGGAGCAGCTTTAATGGAGTCTCTCACCTCCTCCCTGGGGGTAGTATCTGCTTTGAGGTCAGCCTGCCAGGGGCAGTTTGGCTCTGTGGTTCACTCCAGGTACCCTGCCTTCCTTATTTTCCCAGGGTCCCCAGGGGTTCAGTGCCTCATTTTAGTCTGCTGGCTTTACCTCAATGCCTTTGCCATTACCCTAGGCTCCCTCGATCCTGTTTTCCCAAACTCCTCAAACCAGCAACCTGACAACCACGGTGAGAGTTTTGGGAGAGTCAGACAAGAAAACCTTGCCCCCAAACCTGCATATTTATTTAAGGCTGGCTTTTTGAGGCATGCAGCCTGATGACACCCTTCAAAGTGACTGCCTGCCTTTCTCCCACGATGGCTGCCGGGAATGAAGAAGCCACCTTGCCTGGGGGGGGACACTTGTAGCTCTGAGTGACAGGCATCCTCACAGCAATTAATCTGCCAGCCAGCTTCCTGGAATTTGGGATAAAGACATAGATGACCACTCTGGGCAGGGACGAGGGAACAGTAGGGGTCTCTCATGGAGCAGCACAAGATGGAGTGGCTGGGTGGTGGGAGCAGCAGCAGCCTGCTAGAGAAACACAGAGTCCAAGGGATCCTTGCTGGTGGCTGTAGCTCAGGCTAGGCATGAGAAGGCAGCCTCCAGCTCAGTGCAAGCATGGCCCAGGCACTGTTCTATAGCCAGCCCTGCCTGACTGCACCAATTAAACCAGGCTGTGCTTCTGTTTGCTTGCTTGTTTATTTGTTTTGAAAGGAGAGGGGAACATCTTTGTTGTACTCCATAGCTGTAATTTGATTTGTCCGAGCTTTTCGTGCACTGTTGAGACAAGCTAAGTGGAAATTCCAGTTGCATGCTTTCATTTGTTCCCCCTTGGCATGCAGGTTACAGGAACAGGGCTATGGGCCTGTTGGCCTACATGTCATTAATCTTCTGGGAACAATGAAAAGAGAGCATTTGAATGTGTCTTGGCTTTTCCGGCAGGCTCTGTCTGAAGGACTTCTCATTTATGTGGCAAGAATAACAGCAACAAAAAAAGAGGGGGAAAAAAACCACAACACAACAATAAAAAGAATCCTTGAGAGGAGAGGTCCTGTGTCCCTGGATGTCCATCAGCATCACTGGATGGGGGCTGTATCCCAGTGCCAGCAATGAAAGCCCATCATCACAGCAAGGGACAGGGGAGAGGGCTCCCATTCAGGTGTCCAGAACCCAGAAAGTTGAATAGATGCAGATTTGACAAGGAATTGTGGATATAGACAACCTACTGTGCCCCTAAGTTTTCTAAAAGCAAGGCAGAAGGCTGTCATTTGTAAAGAGGCAGGTTGCAGCTCAACATGACACTAGCTGGACAGAAACCTTTAACTCTGTGTATGGGATTTCCCTGTGACAAGTGCAACTTATTTTTCACACTTAGCCAGTTGCCTCTCCCATGTGCTTTATGACATGGGGTTGCTGTTTAAGTAAACCATTACTGGCCTGAGTTTACAGGGAGCCCACCAGCATGAGGCCTCTAGGATTCACAGGTTCCCTGCTTCAAGAGTTGCTTCCCTGGAAATCTGGGGTTTAAGGTGGTACATGTCAACTTTCCTTTGCAGGAATGTGTACTTTAGCTCATCATTTGGCCTGAGAATTTCCAGACTTGCTGGTAAAATAAATCTCTGAGGAAACCTCATGGTGTTGATTCTAGGGCTGGGTGGGTGGCAAGAATTCCATTTTGCAAAATATTTCCAAGTGTTGACATTTGTGTCAGAGTGCAATGCAAGCAAGGCTCTCCCAATTTATTTGCCAAAAATAAAATAAAAATAATAATATGGGGGAAGAAAAGGAGAGAGAGAAAAATAATACTCACCACACAATAACCAACAGTTCAAACTTGTGGCTATTCACTTGAGAAGTGGGCTCTAATCTGGAAAAGGAAGAGCACTCCTACCACCAGTCCAATCGCCATCCTGGGGTGTGCCTCCCTAGGCTGGAGGTCCCTTTCTGCACCCAAGAAAAAAAATGTTTTCTGTATTCCTCACCGAAAAGCAAGCAAAAACAATGGGTCTCTAAGGAAAGCTTTAGTTTTAATCTACTGCCCTTTCCAAGGAAACACCCCCTCTTTTTTTTCTTTTTAATCTTCCCTGCCATCTCCAATTACAGCATTATTTTTGCATGTTCTCTGCTATCAAAAGGACCACTGTAGATTTGGTGCCCTTGGAATTGCTTCTCTTTTTCCAGTAGAAAAAAAAACAACACACAAAACAACAACAACAACAAAAAAAACCCAAACAACCAAAAACCAAACCAACAACTGGAATTTCCTAAGTATTTCATAAGAATTTCATAAGAATAGTTTGGTGTTCGGCTTTGCTATGAACAGTGTTTTGGCTTTTAATGTTAAATTTCTACTGATCCCGCAGTGGGTTAGTAATAGCATCAAGCAAACTTCCTTACCTTTCCGTAAAACTGATGTTCTCAGGCAAAAAGACAAAAGGGGGTGCATAAAGACAATTTATTGTGAAGAGGAGGTGTGTGTGAGTGAAATAGCAAAGTACTGAGCTGGACTGGCCAAGCAGCTAGGAGGGAAGCGATGGCTGGAAGCGGAAGAGCAGGCTCCTTCCATCCTGCAGCTCCTGCCCTACTTCCAGGTCTTCCTTTGGGAGAAAGCTCTGGGTGTTGCCAGCAGCTCTCTTCAAAGCCCTTCCAAAGCATTTGGGTTTATGGGACCGGACTGGCACTCTCAACCTTACCAGTTCCTGCCCTCTCAACCTTAAAATGTGGTGTTTCCCCATATCCGTGTTCAGCTTCGGTCCATGCGTGTCGGTGTTCCTGGCTGCAAGGGTCAGGGAAGATGAGCCCTGAGACCCATTTTCAGACCCATGGGAAGCAACCCATTTCCCTCCACTGGTGGGACTGGCAAGTGCTGTTCACTGGCACAGCTGAAAGCAGCCAGGAGAGTGCACTGGGTATCTTGGGGATTATCTGCCCCTCTGCAGTATGGGCAAGGAAGGTTTGTCAGGGTTATAACTTGGGAGACGATGCTAAAAAGTGGTCTACAAGCCAACCTTCAACGAGCTTGTATATTGCAGTCTGGGTGCTCTGGCAGTGTATTTAGAACAAATAGTAAATATTACTGATAAGGAAATAATAACTTATATGTGCCAGAGATTTAATCGCATATTATTGGAATTTTCATCAGTGAAACAATTAAAGGATTAGACCTTTCAGAATGAAACTGCCTGACTGAACGATGTGTGAGAATTTGTGTTCATAGGGGAACTGCTGGGAAAATATCAATTTACATGTCAGTAGGGAAGCTAGAAAATGAAACTATCTTTGAAATAAAAAGTAAATGGCTTGACAGAAATGTGTGTTTTAAGGAAACGGTAATTTATATGCTCTGCAGTTTTAAAGATTAATGATGGGACTTTCACTTTCTCAGAATTAAGGCACTGCAGCTTCACAAAGAGAAATGCCATTAGTGAAACAGCATCTCTGAGAGTTCATAGTGACTAAATAAAAAATCTTATATTTCTGAGTACTTGCAGGAAGCCAGGAAAACCCAAGTATCTTTTAAATTCAGGTAGAAGTTCTACAGAAACTGAGCTCAAGACCAATATTTTAGCATTGCTGGTAAAATGTTCTCAAGAAAACTGGTAAATTTTGTTTGTATCAAGGAAAGAAAGCAGAGTGTTCCCAATTCATGGCCATCAAATCTTTCACAGGAGCCAGTTTACAGCTGGAAAGGAACTCTCTACCATGAGCCAATTTCCTACTGAAAGAGGGAGAATCCAGGAGAGGGTCTAGCCCAGCATTGGGCTGGTGGCATCCCCACTGTCATCTCCAGCCAAAAAAAAAATGAAAGGCAGAAGCCTCCGATAGATCTGAGTCTGAAAGAAGCTTAGCAGCAGTAAGCGTGGCTGAAGTGGACATCACCTTGGCACCAATCCACCATCTACCCTGTTTGTTGGGCTTTTCACCAGAAGGCCGTGTGGTGGTTCAGCTAGATTTGGACAGACTAGAGAGCTGGGCAAGGAGGAATCCAGTGAGGTTCAACCAGAATAAGTGTAGAGTCCTGCACCTGGGGAGGAATAACACCACGTCCCAGTACAGGTTAGGGGTTGACCTGCTAGAAAGCAGCTCCATGGAGAAAGAACTTGCTGTCCTGGTAGACAGCAAGCCATCCATGGGACAGCAATGTGCCATTGTATCCAAGAAAGCCAATGGTATCCTGGGGTGCATTGAGAGGAGTGTGTCCAGCAGGTCAAGGGAGGTTCTCCTCCCCCTCTACTCTGCCCTAGAGAGGCCACATCTGGAGTATTGTGTCCAGTTCTGTGCTAGCCAGTTCAAGAGGGACAGAGTTACGCAGGAAAGAGCCTAGCTGAGGCTATGAGGGTGATTAAGGGACTGGAACACCTGCCTTATGAGGAAAAGCTGAGAGACCTGGAGCTTCTTAGTCTGTAGAAGAGAAGACTGAGAGGGGATCTTATTGATGTTTACAAGTATCTGAAGGGTGGATATCAGGAAGGAAGGGCCAATCTCTTTTTTTCAGTTGTGCCTTGTGACAGGATGAGGGGCACAGAAGTTCCACCTCAACATGTGGAAAAACTTCTTTACTGTAAGGGTAACAGAGCACTGAAACAGGCTGCCCAGAAAGGTTGTGGAGTCTCCTTTTCTAGAGACTTTAAAGAACTGTCTGGATGTGTTTGTGTGATCTGCCCTAGATTCTGTGGTGGTCCTGTTGTGACAGGGGGGTTGGACTCTGATCTCCACAGGTCCCTTCCAACCCTTACCATTCTGTGATTCTGGGGTGTTCAAGCTCAGCCAGACCCAGTGTAATCTCGTTCTTTGTTGTAGCTCCAGGTTCAGGTCCCTTTGCCATCAATTTTGAACCAGAGATTGAAGTAAGGCTTCTTGCTGGCAATATAAGCACCTCATTGCTTGACTTTCATGGGAGTTTCTCTCAGCAGCTTCCACTCTCCTCCCCTAAAAGGCAAAGATGACTGTTGATCCTATTCCACAAGTGGTCTGTTAAGGGGTAAAATTCACCTTTGTAAGCAGCAGCATTTCTCAGATAATAACACAACCTGACTCATGGTTTCCTTTTGTTCCTCCCTGCTTTTCTTTCATCCGCCTGTGGTATTTCATCTTGCAATGTTTGAAAAGATTTAGGCAGGACTCCTTCCTTTGTTGTATGTTTGCACACCTAGCACAGAGTGGGAAGACCTGAATCATGACTGATACTCCTGGACAGCACACACTGCATCACACACACACACACACACAAACAAACCAGCAACAGAGAGATAAGGGTCTGTTGATACTTGAGATGTACTCAGCATTCCCAAGCTCCCTCATGCAGTCACCAGCTGTGCACTAGTGGGGTTCAGTCCCATGTGTGGTGGAAGAGGTTATCCAGCTTTAGGAAAGTCAGTTAAATCTTGGTGTGTCTCAGCTCCTCAAAGACATTGTAGTCCTTTGTGAATTGTTTTGCTGTTTGTGGTGATGGAGGCCACCACACACTAGCTGCTACTTAGTGAGACATAGTGGGCTTAAATCCAGAGACATCTAGGATCTAAATGTAATGGTCTTGCTACTGTAAGACAAGTAGCATTCAAGGCTTAGAGGAATGTATGAATGTGTGTGCTGTCCGTAAGTATTGTATACAATTTTGAAATAAATACATTCATGTTTATGTTTTGCAAGCCTAACAGCTCTTTTGATGTGATTCATCTTGCTGTTTCAGTGAACTCATGTTTCTCTTGTATCTGTAGTGCATGAGGAAATAATTTGGTTCAGCAAAGAAGGTTTCAAACAGAGAATCTTTTATTTCCTTTGAATTATCAGAGGAAGGCAGGATGGTTTGAAAGGAATGCAGCAGCTTGGAAACAGAAGAATACCCTTTTATTTTTTTGCAGGTGTCAATTTGCATAGGGGAATAGTTGCTAGCATGAATTTTTGAATAAATTGACACCTACCAGAAATACCTTGGACCTCAGACCAGCAAAGCTATTAAGCATGTACTCAACTTGGAACAGTGCCTATTTTGTAAATAATTTATGGGCATAATGTTGAACAGAGGCTTAATTACTCTGCAAGATCATATAAGAGCAGGGCTGGAAAGGTCCTCAAGAGGTGACCTGGAGCAACTCTGACAGCTGTTTCACAGTCCTCCAATGATAGGGTTTGCACAGCCTGCTCTGGTAGCTGGTTCCAGTTGCTGAACTACCCTTTGAGAGAGTTTTGGGTTTTGTTTTGGTGTGTTTTTTTCCAGGCAGCTAGCTCTGTTTTTTGTGCAAAATAAAATTCTCATTCACTTAGAGAACAACTAAGCTCTGTTCTTTGTGTATCACCCTTCTTGTATGCTGCAGGACTGATAGAATCTTCTCTCTTGTTCTCCCTATGCTCCTGGTTCTCTACTGAACAAAGTTTTTCCAACCTTTGCTTAAATATCATGTCTTTCACATCGTGTGTCATCCCCATTGCTCTCTTCTGAGCTCACTAGAGCATTCATCTCATCTTGAGAGAGAAGCCAAACTGATGCCCCACCAGTGTCACACAGAGCAAGCTGATTGCCTTGTGTTTCACATCCAGCCCTCCTATTGATACACCTTGAAAAGATTCATCCTCTTTATGCACATTGAGTTTCTGGTCCTCTGTAACCCCAAGCTTACTCCTTGGTGTACCGTCACTTCTCTGCTTTTTTTAAATTTTATTTGGGCATTAAAAAATGTCTTGGCTGGATTTCATGCTGCTGATCTGAAACTCCTCTCTACTTGGGATCATTCACTAGCTTTATAGCTAGTGCTGTGAATGCTCTGCTCACTGACAGTCCCTGCCTCTAATGAATGAGGTGAATACAGCAGAGACTAGGACAAATGTACAAAGGACTTCCCTGAATGTCATCCCTCCCTGACAGTGGATGACTGGTAACTGATTCACGAGTGCAGTTTTTTCACTACATAGCACATTCAAGTGATCATATTTTCCTATTTTGCTTCTCAGAATACTGTGTAGGAAAATTACATCCTGCTTCTTTCTTACTTACTAGGCTACATACCAGTAAAAGAATTAGTCTGACATGCCTTTAAAAAAAAATAATTAAAAAAATTCACTCTGGCTGATATTTGTCAAAATATTGTTCTCTTGGGATTATAGCTTGGTTATTTAATTATTCATTCTATTATCTTTCTATTTATCAAAGTTAGGCAGATTAGTTTTGAATTCTTTGGCTCTTCCTTTTTCCTCTCTGTCCTCTCTCTGCCATTTTCCAGCCCTCTGGGACATCCTCTTTAAACATTGAATTCTTGCAGATAATCACTAATAGCTCAGTCTGCTGTGATTAGTTCCTTAATTACACTAGTGTGAGTTTCATCAGGCCTCATGAACTTGAAAGCATTTATCTTATCTAGATACTGTTTGGGCAATTCTTTTTCTATCTTGGCCTTTATACTTCTCACCTGCTAAATCAATTTCACAGTTCTTTTTTTTTCAAAGACTTGAACTGCCTTCTGTGTTTCAGCTGTTATTTCCCCTCTTTATCCAATAAGTAACAAATTTTCCTGTGCTGTTTAGTTGCTTCTGGGCAACTGGGACGTTTTCTCTACCCCTTGCTAGTGGCTATTTATTTTGTGTATACCTACTTATGCTGTTCCTCTATGTTCATTCATTAATAGAAGCCTACACTTCCATGTCTACGTTAATTTCACTGACACAGCAGTCTTCCACAGCCTGCTGGTGCTGTCCTATTGCTCTTCAACTAGACTTCCTTTTCTCCTCTTCGACTCAGACTACTCTGTGGCTGGCCAAACGTAGGCTTGCCTAGTGAATTTTCTTCACTTCTTTCCTCCAGGATTTCTTTCTGCAAGACCTGACCTACCATTCCTACCATACTGTTGAAGTTTGCTTTCCAGAAGTTGGTGTTTCTTTTGTGGTATTTACTCTTTCCATGAACACACTAATTTTGTGACTGTCACCCTCCTGGCTTACTTTTTAAAGCTCACATTCAAATCCTGCTTCCTCAGTGGCATCAAGACTAAAGTGTGCTTTCCTACCCCCAGACAGATACCTGTATTTCTCAGAATCACAATTTTTTGCTGTAGCACTATAAGAACATGATGAGCTATGTCTTGCCCTATTCGATTAATTACTCAAATGAATTTCCCCATCCCCAAGTCTTTACTTGCCTCTTGATTTGCAGTAACCTTGGCCTGGTTCGTGCTCTGCGAGTGCTGCCTTGTATGCTGAGGTCGGGCTCGACGCTATTGGTTTCATTATGGGATGCAGGAGTCTGTAAGTCAAACCTTTTATGGAGCAATAACACCTCCAAATACTTCTTGACCCAGCTACCTTCCAGCATTAAACTGGGTATTGCTTATGCTTCAGTTCCCAAATCCAGTAAAGACTGCAAAGCATTCAGGCATCTGATGATGGCCAGATGCCTGCTGGTCAGCCCATTATATTTTTTGTTCTTCAAATGTGTAATTGTGTGCACTTAATTATATGGACTTCGCTCTAAAGATTTAATGTTCAAAAGGTTTGGCATTTCTGAATATGCAGGGCAGGTACCTTCTTTGTCTCGTCTGGAAACATGATACCCCCAGGGTTCATTATTAAGATTATTAAATAGTCAGAGAGTCAACAATAATCTCATCCAGAGCATGAACTAGTCATACTGCAAAGGATCTACCTTCAGCTACATTGTCAGCCTGAGGCAGTGTCTCTGTCTAATGTTTTTCTTTTCCTATCTGCAAGGAAATGGAGAGGTGGCCAAGGCAGAGAGCAGAGGGTAGCGAGGTGTGATTCTCCAGACCTCTGCACCTCCTGTAGATCTGCTCTCGCATTGCAGAGATGCCACAGTGAGCCTGGCATCTCTGGGCTCTCCTGAACACACGGGTCATCAGGCAGGGACAAAGGTCTTCTCAAAAGACAAACAGCACTCCCAGGAGGGAGTGAGGGGCTGGCTGTGCTCCTTCTATCTTTACTGGCCTAAACATGGGGCTGACAGCACTTTTACCTTCTAGCTATTCTTAAAGCACTTCTTTTTTTTTTTTTTTTTTTTTTGTATGTTGCTTGCTTGATCTTTTGCAGCGATGGCTGGCACCTCTGCCCGGCCCAGCCAAGGTTGCTGGCCCCATGCAAATCCTTGGAGTCCTGGATGGCTTTATCAGAAGCCTCCCTGCTCCTGCTTAACAAGTGCCATGGTTACGAGCACCACTAGACTGATGATATTCACATGCAGGAAACAATGCAGGGAAAACAGGATTTGCACGGCTCCGGCTGCACTGCCCCAAGAATTGCAGGAAGTGATTGTACTTTATGAAACCGTCTGTGCTCCACTAGATTGTCTATAGCTTTTAAGGTCAAGCCGTAGCACACCGTGTTTGAAATGCCCTTTGTAATAACGAGGACTGTTTATGAACCGGAGTACAGGCTGTATTGTTTACTCTGGGCTTTGGTTAAAAGGTGCTATATTTCAGCCTGTTTTGCAGGATGGCACGAGGAATCGATCATGGGCCTTTCTGGCATGGGCTTGGGCTGGGTTCAAAGGGAGAATGTCCATCATGTCATCTAAAGTGTCCCCCGGCATGTAGAAAGTCACGCAGCAAGTATGGCTGGCTGCCCCTGGGTGAAGCCAACAAAGGAGCTGGGGGGGGGTGGGATGGAGAGGGCCTGTCAGGGTCCTGGGACGTTGCTCTGGGCACTTCCCACAGCGGCCAAGCTGCCCTGTTGGAGCAGTGAGAGATGCGAGCCCCACAATGGATGTGCTTAACCCATGGAGAGGGACAGGGCAGCGATGCAGGGGAACCAGCACCCCTGCCAGGTGACTAGGAAAGTTCTGGGAAGCAGCCACATATTCAAAGTCCCTTCTCTGCTAATTCCCTGATCCTTTACATCACATGAGCACTTTCTGGTGCTGACACAGGTCCATGCAACGGGGCTTGGGACTCAATGTTTCTGCAAGACATGACTGGATTTTAAGTGGTCCTGCAGTATTTCTAGTGACTGACTTGGGTTAACAATACCAGGATAAATAAGCACAGGGCACAAGGCTCTGGCAATCAGATCTGCACGGCTCAAGATAGCCCTCCAAAAAGCTTTACCAACAGATCTCTTGCTTTCTATTGCATTGAAAGTTCCAAACCAAAACCCTAGCTGCTCGCTCTCCTTGGGCTAAAAGCATTGCTTCTTGAAAGTAGGTTGCTTGTGAAACTTGTCAATAACCCAGAAAAGCTGCATTTAAAATGAATTAGTGCTTTCCACGTCCTGGCAGCAAAGAGGACCTGCCTGTGTGATCAGATCAGTTGTGCTCCTGCTGTAAGGACTGTAAGAAGCTCGGTGCCTTTTTGGTGTGGTCACCAGTGACACTGTGGACATGTCAGAAATACCACAGGCAGTTAGTGACTTGCAGAATCTGAGGTGGATTGTGGAAGCTGAGAAGCATCCTTCTTCAGATGTGAACCTTCAGTTAACGATCACACCAGATGACAGGTGGTAAAATACAGGACAGCAGCATTTAACGATGACAGGTGGTAAAATACAGGACAGCAGCACCAGGGGCGTGCTGGGACCTGTGAACAACCAGCAGTGTGTTGTGCCTCAAGTGTAGTTTTAACTTGATCAATACAAAGAGGTCCCTCTCGGCAGATTTTGCAGTCAAGATGGAACATGCTCACAGGAGGGAGGGCACATCCAGCAGGCTTTGGGAGAGGAAGATGGGAAACATGGCTGAAAACCCTCAAGGGCTCACTCAGTGTCAGTTTTGCTGGCAGGAGCCTGGGCTGTGGATGTGCAAACTCCAGTAGCAACCCCCAGGTGATGGGGCATGAAAACCAGCCCCTGCAGCAGCTACAGAAATGTCTCAGCATGACATCACTCAAGTTCACTACCCTTGTTTCCCATAATCAATGAAAGTGGAAAGAATTTACCCCCTTCCCAAGATAGGATGGAACTCTGGGTGCAGGTAAATTGCCTGAAACTTGTTCTCAATCAAACAGTCTGGTCTTGGTCCTGTTAATGTTGCTGTTTCTACATCAGAGGGGAAGATCTCCTGGCCTCAGAACAAGGGGAATACTTCCCTTGGGTATGCAAAATTACCTCCCTGACCAGGACCAAGAGAGAGCCAACCAGGCAGCCTGGAGGACAGCACTGTTTTCTAATAAATAAAACTCAAGGAGAGGATTTAAGGGAGCACATAATTAACATTTTGAGGGATGAAACACTTGCTTTGGATAGACATCTTTCACATCCCATCCCATTGCTCCTTTGAGTACTCTCATTTGTCTATTTCATTCACCTGGTGATTCTTGACATGAATTAAAATTGTGATTGGGACCCAAGCAGAAAACTGATTTGCATGGAGTACTTGCACTGGAGTGTGTTTCCTGGGCTGCAGCCAGGCCATCCCATTGTCATTGCAACACCACTAACAGCTCCTGCCACCAAGGAAGATGTAGGCAGAGAAAGGCAGCCACCACGAGCTCAGATACTGGTTTGGCACAATACTTTGGTGCAGGCAGTATTTCCTCAGCAGAAAAAGGTGTTGGCCTTAGGTGCACCCTTTGCACATCTCCTCCCATTCACCCTCTCCAAGTCTTTCTTGGTGTCCAGAAAAGTGGCTCTGATTCTTTCCCCTCTGTCTTTATCCAGATTCTGGTACTTCATGGCACTGAAATATTAAGGAACCTCATTATCAGTCTGTACGTCTCGAGAAGAAGGGGCAACAGAGCTGGAGACCCATGAACAATGATAACCCTCAATGTGCTGGGAGGTGGGAGTTTCTAAGGGAGCTAGGGACAGAGACCACAAGGTCTGGGGAAGGAACAGGTAAGATGTGGCTCAGGTTAACAAAATTTAGAAAGCAGAGGTTCTAAAGTATTAGTCACTTTGAAAAAAATCTTGGCAAGTGTTTATCTACTGTGAGCAAGCATGGAGATTTGAGCTTATTTTTGTTGTTTAGCAGTTAATTGTGGTTAAGGGGTTAGATGCTGTTCGGACACAGAGCACCATACCCTCCAGGGCATGCAAAGTAGAAAAGTGAAGAGGTGGACAAAGCAAATCTTACAAAAAAACACAACAAACTTGACTTTACTGGGTCCACTCATATGCCTGAGATGAGTCATGAATGAACTTTGCCAGATGAAGGACAAATGCTCAGCTCTTTGCTGGTAGAGCCAGCAACTAACTAACCCACTGGTCATCTTTTGGCAGGCATTGAAGAGTTTTGATGCCCATGGCATTTGTTCATTAGAGCAGCTCTTGGGTGATTATTCACAGTTTATCAGATATGATCGCTTGCTTCATTTCCTATTGGTTTTCTTCCTGGAAAACTGGAAGCGTGTACCCAGGAAGCTGACTGCATTTCTAGAGTGCAGGCATCAAAATTCTGAGGTTGAGAAATGTTTCTGTGCTTGCTCTATGTGGGAGCAATTAGAAGAATGACCTACTGAAAGCTGCAGAGCAGCTCTTTATTTGACGCTCGGTTCTTGGCCTTCTCTCTCTTTTAATTTGATCACTTTTGCATGTCTGGTAAGACACACAGGCACGTAGGGGACACGTGCCAACATGCAGCATGCTGCCAACCTAAGGGCAGAGTTTCCCTCCTTTTATTTGCCAAATGAGAAGTCGGTTATCCAGCTTAGACTTTGAATGTGAAATACCTACTGAAGAGAGAGACCTAAAGCAGTGGTCAGCCAAAAGAATCATTCAAGCTATTCATACAGGGCTGGCTGCTAAATTGACTGGAATCCATCAAGGAAAAGACTGAAGTGCCAGACTAGGAGAGCTGATTTAAAAACACAGACATACAATCCAATAAACTAGGAATTTGCAGCTTAAGGGGGAAATATGGCAGAAAACATTTAAAGACTAGAAATGTCTAAATGAGAACAGAATGAAAAAAAACACAAAACAAAAACCAAACAAATAACAACCACCAAGGACTAGAGGTTTGAGAACTACCTGGAAAAATGGGGACTTCCTAACTTAAGGCTAAATTAAACTTCTTTGTAGGGAGAAATACTTTCATCATTTGGGAGACAGAGATGATAAAACTGCCAAGGCAGAGAGAAAAGGAACAATAAAATGTAGAGTATGAAAGAGTACAGAGCAGGCTGACAGAAAAGCTCCTATAAGCCTTTCTTAAGCCCCCATGGAAAAGGAGCAGAAAGGAATGATGCCAGTAAATTATATTCTTAAGATAATAAGAAAAAAAGTGATTTGTAAAGTGCATGATAAACCTCTGTCTTGGCATTCTGCAGCCAGGGTTTTAAGAACTGTCTCGGTCCCGTACAAGTGTTTGCAAATTCTGTGACTACACCATATGCAGCCAGTATTTTTATAATAAATCTAAAGACCCAAATACTAATAAACAGAGGTTGGGAGCAGGCAAGTGGCATTGTGGCTGCCCACCTGGTTGTCTATTTATATGCAGTTCTGATCTTCTGCTCTCTTTCTTCTACTTGTCCTGTCCACAAGGTGATAAAATTGTGGGGCATCCCTTTCATCACCCTTCCCCATGACCTTCCCAGGCACTCAGTGTGAGGATGTCTGATGCTGTAGCTGATGAGCAGATCCTGTGAGATGATCTGTAGTTCCTACCAACCACCAGAACACAGCTCTCTGGAGAACACACAAATAAAGTAAAAAAATACCCAAAGCAACCTGACATAAATTACACAGGAAACTTTTGACCGGTTTGGCTCCCTGCTTGTAAAAACAGTTTTTAAGAACTCTGCTTTACATGCCATCAAGATTAATTCCAAGGTCAGCAGATCATAACCCTTTATCAAATGATAAATATTTGCCTTCATAACCTCAGCACAGCTTGTGCGACTGGGACAGGAAGTGAACTTCCACCAGAATAATTTTGCCTGTTTGTTTATTTGTTTATAATGAGTGGCTAGCATTGGTTCCACAGACTCCACTGAGACACCTTAATACACGGCTCAGTTTTCCAGTGCAACATACTTTGTTGCTGCCAAGGACAGAACTGGTTACCTGTGAAAATCAGCTTGTGTTTATGAGTCACTTATCAACTCTAGAACTTCACTCTAGATTATTGGATTTTCTAAGTTTCATTTTTTTTATAGTATAAAGAATCATTCACACCATCATAATTTTTAAATGCAAAATTCAAAGTGTTTTAGAATGTTTACAATTTCAGTTCTTTGCCAAATATTTCTTTCCTATTGCTTTTAGTTTTTATTGCTGTTTCTTATTGTTAATTGTTTGATTTCAGTCAACACATTAAACCTCTAGGGTGTTATGCAAACTTGTTCTTGCCAACCCTGTCTGTTCACCAATCAAACAGTAGTGTTGCTCTTATTTTAAGTATCATACAGAATTTTAAGTTCTTTTACCTATGTTCTGACATTCCAGCCTCTTGGATGCATTCAGGTGGTACTGTCAAGCTTTTCCTTACAGCTGTGCAGGCATCCTTTCTCTAAAGGGAAACTAAATAGCACAGAGTCCCAAGAGCCCAGAAGCTGGGGTTTTAATTAGGCCATGAACTATTTCCCAACTCACAGTTAAAGTTGGCAGCATTACAGACAGTTCAGACCAAGGTATAATTGTAAGAACAGGCTGTAGAGCTGAGATATATATATGTATCTGCATCTAGACTGTTCTGCAAAGTGCTCGAGTCCTCAGCACAACGTTTAAAATAAATAAAGAACAGTATGTTTAAAGCCCAGCAGGAGTGAAAGTGCTTTTCTCTGTCTTTTATGTGAAAAGTTTGCACAGCAGCCAAAAAAAAACAGACCTCAAGAAAAAAAAAAAAATCAACCAAACAAATGGCTGCTAAAGAAGTTTACCTAAGACTCCTGCAACATGAAAGAAGCCCGTGGAGAGTTTTCTGCATGCATTTTAGTCAGTGTGTGGACAGCTTTAAATAAATGTGAAAGGCTGAAATCCTCTGCCACCACTTCATATCCCCCTGGCTTAACAAGAAAATCCCTAAAGTATGTTTGTTGACAGACTAGTAACAATTGCAGAGTTAATACTGTTATTTACCACCCCACCTCCCCTTTTCTTCCTCCCTTTCCCCCTGATGTTATGTGAAAGTTTGCACAGCAGCCAAAAAAAAACAGACCTCAAGAAAAAAAAAAAAATCAACCAAACAAATGGCTGCTAAAGGAGAAGTTTACCTAAGACTCCTGCAACATGAAAGAAGCCCGTGGAGAGTTTTCTGCATGCATTTTAGTCAGTGTGTGGACAGCTTTAAATAAATGTGAAAGGCTGAAATCCTCTGCCACCACTTCATATCCCCCTGGCTTAACAAGAAAATCCCTAAAGTATGTTTGTTGACAGACTAGTAACAATTGCAGAGTTAATACTGTTATTTACCACCCCACCTCCCCTTTTCTTCCTCCCTTTCCCCCTGATGGTCTCAGATGCTTTGCCCGTATGTATTTTATTTGCTCATTGATTCAGCTCAACTCTGGTTTAATCCAGAAAAACGAGTAAATGAGGCCTGGATTTCTTTTTTATGACGATGACTTTTTGCAGGTACAGTTTGTTTGGAGATTAGGGAGGCCTAGGGAAAAGGGGTGTTTGAAGCATGTCTCCTAGGATGCCTTACTAAAGGATGGCAGTTTCTTATCACTTCTCATCACACAGCTGTGGCCTCTTAATTCCTGTTATTTCTCAATATGCATTCTTTAAGCATTTCCATGTTGACAGTGATATAATTTGTGGCATGCCCTCCCCCCCTTTCCCTTTCTGTTTTCATCTTATCTGATGTTGCATTATTTCTTTGTTTTGGGGTTTTTCTCTGAACTTGCAGGGAGCTATTTTTAAGTTTCACAAAGTTTTAAAACGGAAGAGAAAATAAAAATGAGGTTTGGTTTGAAGAATAAGCAGCAGATTTTGAGAATACTGGCAGGCAAGAATAGTATGGATTCTGGCTGCTTTTCAAGGAGGATGGACTGGTCTTAAACAGCTGTTTTTAAGAAATGGAGTGCACGTGGAAGAGCAGTCTGGAATAGCTCTGATAACGTGAGGTGTTGGGGTTGCATTAGCTAACACGTCCAGTGTGTAAAGCCAGGGCTCAGAGCAGGCAGCTGCAAGCACCTTCAGCACAGCAGGTTTCAGAGCTCCTTGGAGGGTGAAGATCCTCAGAAAAAGGGTCAACAAACCAGGTTAGGGAACAGGAGAAGCATCAGAGAGGCAATGCAGTCCAGCTTGACACAACAAAATTTGCTGCGTAGGTGGTTGAATCAGAGGCCCGTGCTGGAGCAGTCTGCTCATTTAACTGGAAGGGAAGAATCTGAACAGCTGGAAGTCATGGCTAATGCATGTTGCTCCCCCTAGGCTAGAATGTACATAAGATTCTCCTTGGTCTCCTCTTCCAGGAGGAGTGCTGGCAGGACTGGGAGCTTTGCTCCCTTGGGTACTCTGGTTGTTGTCCATCTTTGGAGCTGGGGTCACACACAGCCCCTCAAGTTTTTCACCAGCACCTCAGGGACCCATTGGAATAGTTTGCAATGTCCCTCAAAGGTAATTGGACTTTGAAATTTTTGTTTCTCAGCAGCTGACCATGAATGAAAAAAAAAACTGATCTCACCTCTTTTCTCAGCCTGTGTCCTCCCTCCCTAGTTATATAGTGTTCACCATGACAATATGAACACTAGGAGTAGGAAAAAAAGAAAATGGGCATCACTAGGAATATGATATCTTACTGACAAAGTAGTTACTGTTACCAAATCAGGGACTATAAAAAAAATAATTTAAAAACTTTTCCCCTTAAAATTACCTGATGTTCCTGCCAGCCAGCTCATACACTGGATATAAATTAAATAACAAACTGTAATAGAGCCAGTAAAACTGCTAAAGAAAGCACCCACAGAACAGTTCAGACAAAATAAGGAAGAGTTTGCAATGGCCAAGACATTACAGCACCCTCTGAAATTCCCTAATATGTCTGTCCTTAGAAGGTCAGTGTGGAGAATTATCAAGCAAAGCAAAAACAGATCTGCACAATAGAAACTAATGGGCATACAGAGAAAGGGAGGGACTTGGTGCTTTTGCATTGTGTACCCACAGCATACCCGTTTTCCTTGGCTTTGCTGCTGTTTTCCTTCCTTCTAGGCATTGCTACTCAAGTTTTCTCCTGTCAGCTGTGGCCAAAGTGGAGCAGTTGTCCCCTTCGTGATCGAGGCTTTCTTTTTGCATTGGAGTATGGAATCTTGACTTCTTCACTTCTAGTGAGATGTCTTCCCCCCGCCTCCTAAAGTGTACCTACTAAATTATTTCTTTTTAACATCCCAGAGTGACTCAGCTATCTCTGTGATAGGACTATTACAAACAGAGAAGATCCTGATAACTCACGGGCCAGGATGTGTGTGTTGATTCTCAGTTTGGTTTTGCTAATGCCTTTTAAGGATGAAAAAGCAAGCTAGAGATCAGGCTGGTGATTACTCTTGCCCTGGGCCTTTGGTCTTGCCTTGGCATATATGTTCAGGTCACTTGTTGAATACCCTGCTGTCAGAGCTTGCATTTGCATCCCTCTAACAGGGATGGTGTTGGAGGAGGGAAGAGGAAATTGTGTCCCTTACACAGAGAATCCAGAAAGGAGTGAGGCAACACAGATGTATTTACTGGTACTCAGGCTAAAACACAGTGTGCCTCTGTTTCATTTTAGGTGTTTTTTTGGGTGGGAATTTCCCATCAGAAAGAAAAACTGCAGTACTTCAAAGTCAAGGCATTAGGTCCTTGCTTCTGATTTCCTCAACTGTAAAAACCAGATAAAACTATTAGACTTTTTTCTTACTGCTTCGGTGGTTCTGGACAGATTTCTAAACTGAGAATTATAAAAAGTTACCCTGCAAAGTTGCCTTGGGACATCTCCTACTGCATCCCTCTGAAATGAGGTGCTCTTCTATATATTTCATGAAGAGTTTCTGGGTCTGGTTTCAGTATACCTCAGTGTTTGTTGTTCAAGGCTAGCCACACAGCATCTTGGTTGCTCCTCATGGGCCATATTTGTCAGTCTTTTGCCTCTTGCTCAGCTTTGGGCCAATCCCACCTCACTTACCTCCTCCCTGAAGCATAGCTTCCAGTAACAGATCCAGTGTTTAATCTGAGGCCTCAGCAGCACTCAGTGAGGAACAGATTTGAGGAGATTAATATGAGTGTCATGAGAAGCTGGATCAGAAGGCTTCCCTAGGAGGTTTTACTGCCTCTTCCCCCCCTTGGTGTATTAATGCTTTGGAGACAAGTCCCCCAGGCTTATTAAAACATGCAGAGACTTAGGCATCAGTATGCACATCTAGAGGCATATGGCCAACCGCTAGTACTCAAAAAATGCCAACTAACCTCATAAGCATCTAGTTGGGGTTTTTTTTAATACTTGGGTTTCCTTTGGGGAGGTCTGGTTTTTGCTCACATCCACCTGGGTCTGATGACACAGGCCTCCTTTGAGCAGATCTTGCACCTTAGCCTTGCCAAGACTTGCAGAACAAGCAATGCTCTGTCTCATTTTACATGTTGAAAGGCTGTTTTTAGGTACTCCTCAGCTGTTTTTTTTCTACATTTTTTGTATTTTCCCTCCTGTCTTCTGATCCTTTTACTGTCAAGACAGATTCCTCAAAAATACCTCTCAGACAAGAAAGAGGACACTGCAGTGTAAAGGGTATTCAAATATGCTGCCCCAGACACAGGTTCAAGTTCAGCCCCTGCATGGTTTCCTCATGTGCTTGTCAGTGCTTTAACTACCAGATTGCTGGGTCCCTCACGGTCACCCGGCCCTTCACCAAATATCAACTTTTCTATGAATGTTTTAGAAAGCTGAAATCCAGGAGAAAGACTATTGCCACCAAGTTTTGTTAAATAGAGATGTTTATGTCCTTGAGGGAACAAAGCTGAGGCCATGCAGTTTGGGATGATCAAATGGCCTTGTTATTTTGCTGGCTTCAGGAGAACCTGTTCTTAGGCATTTAGGTTTGAGTGGTATTTTAGGGTGTTGCTGACTTTTTAAGGCTCAAAATCAAGAAGAGTGCCATGAGGCTGGACCAGCAGTAAGTCCCAAATTGAGTGTATCAGGCTGGCCTAGGGCAAGACAGAGCTTGCTGCAGTGTGCTGTGGAGGGGGCATCCCAGTGCCAGGCAC
>NW_009953786.1:9011216-9014765 GCF_000747805.2 Chaetura pelagica
CATCCCAGTGGCAGCCACAACCCATATCCCACAGTCCTGAGTGTCAAACCAGCAGGTACCAGGGTACCTGCCTGAGCCAAACAGAAGCTACCTGTCATACCATGGTGTGCAGCATTGCAGCCATGGGGATGGGAGTGTGGAGTGGACTTGCCTGGCACTAATAAAAAGTGTGAAGGTGGTTTGACATTAAGGGAAGCAAACTTCAGAAGTTTAGGGAACACTCACCTGCATTATCTTCCCAGGTTCAGGGTGGGGACCTGACCTGCTTCAATTCACTTCTAAAGTGCCGTGAAGAACAGCAGTACTTTCTTAACCAAACACTCAGTACTGACTTCACTTTATCTGATACATCAAACTGTGTGTATTTCATTATAAATAGATAACTTTACCTTTTTTAAAAATTATAGTCTTTTTTTTGTTTATACACTTCAGTTTAATTTGTCAGTGGTGAGCATTTGCAAACGAAGATAGGAAGCTTTCCAGTTTCCTTTTTGAGCACAAACTTGGAAACCTAGTCTTTGACCTGAACATTTTCTCTTTTCACCAGAGCAACTTTGCTTGCCCCTATTCTTTACGATTTTCATTTTCTTGTATACTAATTCCTAGCTGTTAACACGGCTTTTTTTTTTTTTTTTTTTTCCACGAACACCTACTTGTGCTGGTGACAACTGTTTGGCACTAAGCTGAGGGGTTGGTGCCCTCTAGTGAGCAATGTCTGACGCCAAGAAGAAAGTGCCTATCTCAGCTGTTAATTGCTGCTGTGACCATCTTCCGGAGCTTGCACTTTGGTCTGACATTTTTATCAAGTTTGAAATATTAAGAAACAAGTCTGCAACTCGAAGGACCACTGCTAGTGAAACAGAGCTAACAGTTTATTATTGTAGGTATTGTTTTGGAAACATGGTTTGGAGCACTTTCTAAGCTCTCATTGCTTATAAGCAAGTTGTTCTTTTCTCATGCTTGAATTGCTTTTATTTGTAATGTTTACTTGTATTTGTAGTGTCACCTTGTGTTGTGCATTCATCTATTGCCCCACAGTTACTCTTTCTCTGCCTCCCCTCACTGTGTGGGCAAACTTGGACACCATGTCCACACTTCCTCTCCTAGCTCCCAGCCAGTTCTCTCTTCTTGTCCACTGAGACTTTTAAGTACATTGAGGTCTGGATGTGTTTTTGAATATAAACCCGAGTTGCTGGGCTTTGATCCCTGTTGCTACCCTCCATGATGCAGAGAGCAGCAGGAAGGTACACTATGATATTTGTTGTTCATAACTGGATCCGCTGGTTAGTGGTGAATGGTCAACTAAGTCATGGTGTAATGTCTTTCCATCTACCTGTTAGGAGGATGTCACCTTTATGATCAGTACATCACAATATAGATTCCTCTATAAGGAATCTAGCTGCTAAGAACTGGACATCTGCTTTATTTTCCTGAAGGGCTGGGCTGATCTCTGCAAGTTCTTCCTGGAGAAATTAAGGCACTTATGTTTACCTTCATTCAAATTAATGACATGCACAGTGTGCATTTAGCTAGGAAAATGTTGACTTATTTTTCTCTCTGAGGTTATTGTGGCTAGGGTCTGGCAGAATGCTGAGGAATTTGGCCCTCATGCTGCATCATGCAGGGGAAAGCCTAAAACATGCCCAAGGGCTTTACTGCTCTGCCAAACAAGCAGGGAAACACGGATGGCAATGGGTTAGTGAAGAAGTCTGCTGCAGTCTTAGCTGAAAAGTGGTGCTGTGGAGACCATGCATGGCTCAGTGACATCCCCCACAGGGCTGCTGGCCCATGTGAATAGGTTTTGCACAAGAGACAGAAAGTGTTTAACCTCAAGTTGGCAGGGATGCTACTGGATAAGGCTAATATTAGACATCTCCTGTATTGTCTGGACAAATCATAAGTCACTCTGTGACTGGCAAAGCACAGCTCCCAGACCCTAAGAAATGTGGGATGTGTGAAAAAAGTGCAGAAATTAGAAGAGCCACATAGTTGGTGGCACAGCTGCTTCCTACTGACAGTCTGTAACACACATTGAAAGTGGCATAGAGAGACAGAGAACAGATTTGCTTCTGTGTTTCTTGTATTGTTTTTAATAAAACATTTTTAGTGCCTAAACACTTTAGTCTCAATGCCAACATATAACTTATCTTTACGTACCCTGAAAAGATTCCTGGGATGACAGGAGTATCAAACATAATACAAATATTCCTTCTGAAGAAGGTTAATACAAGGCTAATACACAATTCCAGCTTGTCCAGACAATTATAGTCTCTGCTCTGTAATTACTACACAGTCAGGTGGCTGTTTTTTCTGCAGTATTCAACACTGAGTTTGGCTGAAGGTCACATTCCTTTACTCACAGACACCGTTTAGGGTTGATAGGGATTTCAAACTACACTACAGCAAACCTGAATCAACCAGAGAGTGCTTATGTCACTGTTCAAATGACATCTGTGAAGAACACCTGACAAAGTAAAGGTACATAATGCACTTAACTAGCGTGTTTTCTAAGACGTGTTCAGGTCAACTGAATGTGTGGGTTAAAAACTGCCTTCTCTGGGTATGGCACTGCCTTGCAAATCAAATCATGATCATCCCTGTCAAACACAGGAGAAAGCAGGCAGAGCCTGTAAGTGGAGGGGGAGAAATTTGGCAGAGCCTGGTAAAACTTCAAACCCACCACTGGGATCAGCCCAAAGTTCAAGAACTACAAAATCACCTTTCATACAGCAGTTGAAATATTTTTTCAAAACACAGCCTTTGAAGGCTGCCTTCCTAGGTTCTTTCATAGGGAAAAGGTAGGATTTCAGTTTCCTGTTAATTTGAGGAAAACTGCAGTACATTCAGATGACTCAGTTACATTCAGCTCTAGGAATGCCCGTTTATGAGAAACAAAGCATTTCAGATACTTGAGAAGAGCAAATCTATAAATAGCAGTACAGATGGGCAGAAACTTCAGCCCTTCCTCTGAACATTCATACTTTGGGGCACTTGGGATCCAAGTCTGACGTTTGCACCATTAAAATGTTTAGATTCCACCTACACAAGATTGTAAAACTCGCAATTTTCAGCAGACATTACTTAAGTGACATCTTCACTTTCCCTGTTTCCGTACTTCTCCCTCTTTCTTTCCCCTTCTGCTGTGAAAGCCTAAAGATTTTCCCAGAAACTTCCTTTTATAGACTCTTTTTATTAGAGCACTCTCCCTGCTAAACACTTCCATGAAATTGTCTATTAGAGTGTAACCACCTACAGACCCTGTGGTATCCTGTTAGATGTTCAAAGTTGATTTTATACAAGATTCTCACTGAGCACATTTTAAATGTCAAATTATAACTTTAGGCTGTTATAGTATATATAGTAATTTCATCTTCTTCCTAATTGCTTTTGGAGGAAATTTTTTCTTCCCTTTTGCAAACAGAACCTCCACAAGCTGTCTGATGTTTCCCATCACAGTTCACAGAGAAATTTGTCTTTTGAGAGATGCAAACCATTAAAAAAAATCAGCAATTAAAAGAAGATTTTAGAAAGTTACTATTATGTAAGGGA
>NW_009953786.1:9014811-9042054 GCF_000747805.2 Chaetura pelagica
GCAAACTTTTCTCCTCAAAGGTCTGAGGAAAGGTTTTATCTTTGGAAGAGCTCGTCTATTTTTCTGATAGTATCAGTTAGGTTGATTAAGAGTATCGTGTCTGCCTGGAAACCTTCTTGCATCTGTTTCCCCAGGCAAGTGAGACACAGTGATGCTGCCACCACAGCCATGAACAGTATTATGACTGGAAGATGTTGCATTATCCTTATATTTTCAAATACAAATCCGGAGTGATATCTACCTCTATTCCTCTCTGCCCATAGGGTCTGGTTAAGTTTATGTTAGAACAGGAACTTACACAGACTTTTAAAATCTGGAAGCAGTGTCTAAGGCTCTTTCATCAGGAGTCCTCCAGCTGCTTCATCCACCCCTGCAGCAGGATGTCCAACTTAATGAACAT
This sequence comes from Chaetura pelagica, assembly GCF_000747805.2. Taxonomy (NCBI): domain Eukaryota; kingdom Metazoa; phylum Chordata; class Aves; order Apodiformes; family Apodidae; genus Chaetura; species Chaetura pelagica. The sequence continues at coordinate 9,015,212 of NW_009953786.1, forward strand.
TAGCAGAAGAAGGGCTCTTGAGAACCAGGCTGCTCCGGGAATGCAACCTTCCTGTCTCCACAGCAGTAAGTAAAAGTACCGTGCTACAATTGCCTACCTTATTCATTACTAAGCTCTGACCCTGCTTTTGCTTGTTTGGCATTTATCATGCGGTGTACATGCTGGATTTAGAGATCATATAGACAGAACAGGCAGAGTGAAAGAAGACTCTCAGTTCTGTGTTTCTAAAAGACTCAGAATAGAAAATCCTCCAGAACGTGAACCACTGGAGATTTAACAGACTGGCTCTGCTCTTGAATTAATTATTCCCTAGTGTATCAACAGAAACGTTAATTTAAGGTTCAATGCTGTTGATGTGACCACAGAAGCATTCTTACTGCTACATGTAGAACATTGATATTATACTGCCCTCTTCTGTAGTACATTGAAAATGAAAACAGAATTAAGGCCAGGAATTGTAACAAACTAAATCTTACTCAGTACTAAGAATCCTTCTGTCAAAGTCTCCTGCCAGGTCAGCTTTTCCTTCTGGTTGTTATTTGTGAAAAATATTGTCTCTAGCCAGAACAGAACATTTCACGTTTGCCTTTTCTTTGTGAGTTGGCTTTTGTTAATAGCTCTTCTGCAGAGTAGGTGTCATGTCTCAAAATACCACTGTTACGTAAAGTCTGATTGATATGAACTAAGGTGGGCAGAAAATAGTTATCAAAATCTGACTCTTTGAAAAAGAAGAATGTATTTTTATTTAAAGCAGTGGGAGGCCATAATTACCTGCATTGAGAGTAGGAAAGATTTGAGCTCACATTGCTGACATGCAGGTCTATAGAGAGCAGATCTCCCTCTTCGTGTGCTCTCCTGCTCCCCGAAGTATCTACCATATGGCAAGAGGGGTTTCTGCATTCCTGTTACAGCCGTAACGTCCATACAACACCAGGCTGCTTCTCCAAAGACCATTAGCAGAGTTATTACCCTGCAAGTGTAAAGGTTTCTGAGTGTGTTGGGGCTGAAGGACTTGAAGCATCTGTCCAAGAGGGGAGCAGTGAGTTGCTGGCTGGGTTGTGCTGCATGCCCTGCTAAGACACCATGGGGACCTGAGCTGGCCTGGCCAAGGATTTGCCCCACTCACCTTCATACAGAGAGGCAAATGGGGTGATGTGGTCATTGGATGTGTCTCCTGACTGAAGCTGTTGCAGAGCAGAATGAAAGCAAGAAAAGCTACAGTGAAGCCTCATCACCCAGAGTGTATTTCATGTTCAAGGCACACTTCTTGTCAAGGGACCAGAGAGAAGCTGGAAAGCTTCAAATAAAGACAGGCACAAATTCCTCTCTTTTAGGGGATTTTGTTTGGATCTACCACTAAGTTTGCAGGGTAGCTCTTAAAGCCTTCCCTTTAAACCCCTAAGCCAGCTATTTGCAGTATTTCATTCCTCTGAAACCCTGGGAACCCTATTTTTTGCAGTGTCTCCACCAAACTGTCACCCCTTCGGCAGGTGTACAGAGGTTTTTCTGACCAGAAAGGGCTCTGGTTTAGTCCTATGAATAGGTCCTCCCAGGTAAGTTCATTAATTTCCATCTATCAAGAAGCTGTTTTGCTCAGTCAGTAAATTGTAACAGAGAGCAGCAAGGACTTGCACATACAGCACAGCATACTGCAGCTCTGAGAAATATTGAGCGGGTCTTCAGATAAAGAAATCCAATTACAGGGACTCTTTGCTGAACAAGTTATTTTAAGACACGTTCTCACTTCTTAATGATCCTTCAATTACCAACTTCCTGACCAATAATGAGAATTGCAGAAGCAAGCCAATTTGCAGTGGCACTACTTTTTTTTTAATTTTGCCAATATTCTCATACAGAAATAACAGAGTAGTGACATCACAGCACAGCTGTTAATCTACACATGTGTATAAGTCTTTTGAAATAATTAGTCAAAGTATTTAGTTGAAGTAGGGGTACCTCTGGAATACCAGAAGCTAAATAAATGTTTGAAGGAACCCCTACTTCAACTAAATATTTTGACAAATAAAAAAACCCCTACAGCTAACAAGTTTTCCAGTGTTTTATTCCTGAGGTGAAAACATGTTTAACAATTGGCAAGCAAACTTTTCTTTCTTGAGCATTAGCATATCTTTTGCTTGTCTCTTTTCTCCTGCTCTGACGATATTTCAGAAGTTTTATGGAAAATGGGCAAATTCCCTTAATGCTCTGCAATGCATATTCTTTGGGCTTGCACAGTTCTAATTTTTAAGAATTTGCTGCTTTATTTAAAAAAAAATCTCATTAACAAGCTGTTTTTTACAGGGATTCCCTTGCTAATTGCTCATACTCTGTCATCATGTTTTTCAAGTTAAATTCAAGTTTCTCTACTGTCATTCTGTTCACGTTTCTTGGAGAATGTAAATTCCCTTTTTTTCTACTTGGAAGACAAAAAATTTTAAAAATTAATAAATTAATTAAAAACCAGAAGTGAGTTTAAGCAGTAAAATTCAGGTCCGGGTACAAACTTTGTTGAAATCCAGCTGTAGTCCAGTTAGTGTGGAAGCTCATTCCAGCAGCTTTGATTGTAGAGACATTATGTTGACCAGATGCTGCCTGTGAACTACACAGCTGCTGCAGTCAGCCAGTTGGAATGTCACTGGTATTGAGGTGATGGGGAGGAGTGTATAGCCTTCATGGTCTTCATGGCTGCTTTTTATCATCCAGCTTCTCCATCCTGAGAGCTGGAGCCTTGCAGGCAGTGTAACCGAAGGCCCAGTAAGGACCTGCTGGTTAAGTTCAGAGGAAGGATGAGGTCTCTCTTATAGCAAGGGAACAACTTGCAAATTAGGGAGCCATTTCCAGCTCTCTCTCTGCAGAGCCAAGACTCACTAAGCCAAGCCAAGCCCCTGATTTGTGCAGCACTCCACCAAAGCAAAGCCATAAACAATTTTTCACTGCTCTTGACCACAAGGCTTTTCCTCCTCTGGGGAGCTGTGGCTCAAGGACAGCTCCTGCTCTGTTTGCAGTGAAAGAAGGGCTTTCACAACAGAAAGCCTCAACAGAAGCAGTTGCTACGTGGGAGGATATTGAAAACAGTGATTGGCATCACACTTCCTTTCTTCTGTCTCCTCTACTGTTTGAACCCCAAGAACTTCAAGAACACAGCTGTTCTAGTGGCTAACTCTCTTAGCCTCTCCTTTCTCTTATTTCCCCACTCCAGCCACATGCATTTGCAGAACACCCTGAAGTGATCACACCCGTGGCAGAAGGGTTGTATTTCCTAGCCCTTCTCACTATCACAAGTATGTACTCATGGTCTATGGGTATAAAACTTACAGCTGCCCCTATTGCACCCAGCGCAGAGGGCCGTGTACCCACTCTGCCTCTGGGATGGGACAGAGGAAGGCAAGCTGTTCCCACCCTGGGGGCACACGCTCGCTGCACGTGCCAGGTGGTTATCTGAAGGTGATGCTGAGCCCTTGCAATTTCCCCTGTGGGGCTAGGGGTGCACCTTTTCCAGCTGATCATACAGATGCACTCAAACACTGCCCTGTCCGTAAGTGCCAGTCCATGGGGTTGAGCTGGCACATAGGGGAAGAAAACTGCTTATTGTTTGACTGGCATAGGATCGATCCCCTGTTTATTTTCTAAAGGAGCCAGGGGCCATGACTCCTCTGTCATGTCATGGTTGAATTTTGGCTGACCTCAGTTCTCACCTAGAGTTTAAGGCAAAGCTGCAGTTGTTGCTCTTAGAGGCTTTCCCAGCTGAGATGTGCTCCTGTTTTATTTCACTGTTGTGAAAACAAAATTAGAGCTCTCCTTACAACCAACCCCTTTTGCTGACTCTTGCTGAAAGATTTGTCTAAAACTTGGCAGTGGTTAAATCTAGCTACAGCAATAGCAAGAGAGAGTACAGCTGCACAGCTGAGAGTCACACAGTGCCTCCTGCCTCCATCAAAGGGAGACCTGTGAATTTGTGATCCACATAATGTAAAGAATCACATTTTCTCCTGCCCTTGCAAGGGGAACAATTGCTAATGGATCCCGTGCTTCTGTGGCATCTCTGTCCCTGCTACATTGCCCAAGTGTGTAGGTAAAGACACAAGCCTATGGAAACCTTTTGTCCTTTTGTAAATTGAAAGAGAGTAACTCCTGCCTGCTCACAAAGAGGAGAGTCAGACAGTTATGAGAAAAGTTCTATTAACCACTGACTTCTGAAGTCCTGAAGAAAGAAATTTGATCTCAAAAGCCACAGTAATCAAGGAAACAATAATACAAAGAGGATGAAGGTAGGATTTTTCTAAGCTAAGAAATTGCACTGGGTAGGGGTAAAACACTTTCTGTGTTTCTGTGTGTCTGCATGTATTTGCTGAGGTGAGAAGGACTTTGAAACATATTCTGTGATTGTGCAGTTTTCTTTGTTATAATTAGCAGTGCTACAGTAGAGCCTAGCAACTCTAATGAAGTATCAGGGGCTTATTGCAGAACTGATGTGAAAGAGGAATGAAAAAAAAAAAATTAGTTGCTTACTGTCTTAAGCATTTCAGGCAGAAAAGAGTATGAAACAAGCACCCAGAGTTGCACTGTGTCAGCACGTTTTAAAACATGAGTCGTGTGAGAAGGATAATACGTGAAAACCAAAGGTCACCTTCCATATATTTAACCAATAAAGGGTGGCATGGGGAGATCCTAAGAAAAGAGAAAGAAATGAGAGGAAACATTAGACCAGCAGCAAGGGAAATGTCTGAGGCTATTTTAAAAACCTTGAAGACACCTGTCAGAAGAAATAAGACCAGTTTTACTGGGGGGGGGAGGGGAGGGAGCTCCCAAGATTATTTCCACCGTCATTCCTCATGTTCATGTATTTCTAGTAATCTGGTTGTGATGTTTCCAGACCGTTATCCTGCTACTTAATATCTAATTGTCAGTGTACTATTGATCTCCTGCCTAGCTGTGAGTGGTTTCTAAGCACAGCATACAAATTGCCTAGGGAACTTTGCACTCTCTGCTTAGCAGTTTTGTTTCAGGTGTGTGTAATATTTCCTTATTTCTTTTTTCCCCCAGTGCTCTCAGTGGTTTGCCATCACTACCCATCTTGTCAAAGTTTTTCCCAGCTTATCCAAAAAAAGCTTCTGCTGTCAGCTGAAGCCATGTCCTTTTTTTTTTTTTTCCACTCTGGTTCTGCTGTTCCCCAGCTACGGAAAATATTTCTGAAGATCAATACTTCTCATTTTCAGTGGCCATATTTTCAGCCTTGTTGCCTTTCAGTGTCATTCCTTCCCTGCTCAGTGCTTTCCTGAAACCTTTGTCACAAGACTAATGTCCTGATTAATCAATAAGTAATAACACTGAGCTAATTCCAGATCTTTAGGGGAAATCCCAAGGGAAATACTCTGTAGGCTTACTTTTAAAGGTCTGTAAGGCCCCTAGCCTCATAGAAGTTCACAGGGCTAATTAAAGGGCATTACAGAGAGCAAGTATCAGAGGACTGCATTTTTTGCTCTTCATCTTGACCAAGAGTAACAGATGTTGCTCAGTTCACAGCCCAACGTGAAAACCCATTCCTTGCAAACACAGCTATGAGGTAAAGGAGGTTGGTTCCAGTGACCAAGTAACTGTGTGGGTGAAGCACAACCTTTGCAGAAATTAAGTTCAGGAAAAGGTGAAGGTTCAGTTGAGCAGTGCTGTGCTCCTTTGGACAAGACATGATAGAGGGAGGAGACCTAGCTGGGATATGGAAACCAGAATTATTCATGGGCCCTACTTTTCATATGAGAGGAGAGTAATTCAATCCCTGTTTGTCTGCTCTGCAAGGCTCATGATTTTGTAGCCCTGTATTTTTATCCTACCAAAGTGATCTGCCTCCCAGGCCGCAGAGCTCCTGCCCATCCGTAGGCCAGCTCTAGCCTGTTTCCTTTGTGCCCTTGGCAGCCACATTGAATCTTAATGCACTGTTTGATACAGATATTACTGCCTTGATCTACTGTCAGCCTAGCTGGTCTAAGTTCCTAGGAGGGACTGTCCAAGGCCATAGGTGGTGCCTTCAGTTCACGTGGTTCATTGACTCCTCTGCTTCTAGTCCTCGGCAGGGAAGAACCCATGACCCTGAGAAGCTGTGCAGTCATTAAGTAATCCAGCACCTTAGAACTGTTAAGAAGTTCAGCCCTTGCTGAACTTAAGAGACAGGCAAACGTTTTCTGAGTGTGCTGTGAAAGTGCCTCTCCTCATCCACCTCTGCATCTAAGACAAAGGAGATGAGGCCAAGCTAACATTGCCATTCTCTAGCTCTATACAGAGATCCCTTGAGCTATTTCATGATGCCCCATGATGGAAAAGTACACATACACAGCTGACATCCAAACATTTACAGCCTCCATATGCAGCGCATTCCCCATAGCTCAGTTCTGTACTAAACCTTCACTTTTTAAAAAGTTCATTACGTGGGAGAGCATAAAGCAGGGACAGCACAGCCTTATTCAACAACATAAGTGGGTTTCTCTGGCAACCATCATCAAGCTGCATTACATAGTAACTAAGTGTAGAAGCAGCTATATTTAGGTTCTGGGTCTGCTATGGCCCTATCTTTTGCACTGCAGAAAATTAACACATACCTGGACACCTAGTTTAAGGAGGAGGTGGGGGAAGGGGGAGAGGGAAATCCATCCACTGCTGATGAAGTAGGGATGCATCTTTGAAATTTGAAAAGCTCTGCCTGACCAACTTCCTGCTCCTTCCCTTTTTATGTTTGGTTTTTAGTCCATTTCCAATTCTTCATAAGTTTCTTAGCCTGCTCGGGACTTACCAATTAGCTTTGTTCTGTTGTGTCTGCACCAGTCAACAGATGCTGTCTGTGGTGTTCCCTCGAATCCTAAATCCTAGGTGACTCCTCCAGCCACGTCCTAGCTGCATGTTGAGTCTAGAGGTGGCTGGATGACACTCCCCCATGCTCCCTGCACTGAAGGAAGGTGCAGGTGGGCAAGCAGAGATGAAATGTGCCATGCTGATCTTTCCAAGCTGGACAGTTTCAGGACCTCAACCATGGGACTTCTTGCAGGGCACAGTAAGCCTTGGAAGACCTAGAACTGTTCATCCTACTTGTACAGCAGAGAGCACAAGCACCCAAAGACAGGCTCCTGATTCCCATTTAAATAATCCTAAATGTCTTTGAAGTTCAGAGACTGGCTTCTGCAGTGCCTGGCAATGCTTCAGCCAAAGAAAAGTCAGATGTGTGTCTACTGAACACCCCAGCAACACTGTAAGTGCTTAATGCATGGAGGTAGGGTAGCAGCCCCACTTACATCAGTAGCTGGGATGCCACCAACTAGAAGGAATAAGTAATCACTACTTTAAAACACCTATGGAATCTAAGAGTGCAAATAGTTGCTAGAAAGTGAGAAGCATCACCCTTTTATGACCAGCTTCCAGTAAAATGTCTCAATTTGAATACCCAAAAATAGCAGCATCTAAAATCATGAGTCCCTTTTCTGAAAGTGCTGGTTCTATATATAATACAGAGACATCAGAAAGAGTAACATCCAAGGGATTTAAAAATAGTTCTGAAATATTCTGGAAGAAATTAGTTATGAGGAACTTTTCTTAATGGTTTTGTTATTTTTTTAATATTTTGTGTCTTTCTTTAGTACCACTTGATTTCTGTGGTCACCCTTTCTCCCAATTTGCCATGAAGAAGTAAGTACAGCAGCTACTTTTAGAAAAGGAACAACTAAACTAATTACTACAGATCAGATCAATGGAAAGAGATCTTTTATTTCCAAGAATTAAAAAATAATGTACATATGCTGTAGGGACTTACCTACAAACAGTTATTAAGGATGATAACAATACTGTTGATACACATTTGGCAGGTACATCTCAAATAGTACTGATAGCTTGACATCCAAGGATTAGCTCACAGACTCATTATCTTTTGAATGAGCCTAAAGTTTTCAAAATTACTAAATCAAGCCTTAGTCTGACATAGGCATTATGTAAGTTTCCTTCCAACAGCCAGCCTATACAAGATGCTTTCCATCTCAAAATGTCCTTGATTTTCTGCTGGTTATTTGGTCAACCTCTGGGCAAAACAGCAGCAATTTCATAATCCACAAAAGTTTTTGGCATATGTTGCAACCACAATTTATGTATTTTCTTATCACTCAAGCCAAAAAAAACATTTTGTTTGGAACCCAAATCTGTATTTTAAGTCTTAACTTATTCTGTTCCTATTTCTGGAAATTTTATTTATATAGAAAATGGTGAGAGAGGACAAGAAGTTGAGTGGAAAATAATATGAACTGTCAGAGTCCAAGGGCGGAGATCACAGGTACAAGGTCCAAATGGTGGCAACTTACCTGTAGAGTCCCTAAGAGATCCACACTGGAGCCAATATTGGTTAGTGTCTTTACTAAGTGACTGTATGAGGGAAATGAGCATGCTCTCTGCGAGTTTCCAGATGATGTCAAAAGAGGAAAGCAGTCTGTACAGTGAAGAGCAGGCTGGAGAAATGGGCAGAGATGAGCCTCAGGAAGTTCAACAAAGCCAAACACTCAGCCCTGCCCTGGTGAGAAATAACCCCATGCACGGGACAGGCCCAGGTGGGACCAGCTGGAAAGCAGCTTTGCAGGTAGGGTCTGGAGGTCCCGGTGGGCACCAAGTTGACCAGGAGCCAGCAATGCACCCTTGCGTCAAGGAAGGCCAACGGCATCCTGGGCTGCGTCTCAAGAATGAAAAAGTGATTATTTCTCTCTACTCTGCACTTGTGAGATGACAGCTGAGGTGCCACATCCAGTTTTGGCCTGCTTTGGTAGTACAAGGAAGATGTTGAGACTCTGGAGTCAGTCTAGCAGAGGGCCACCAGGAGACTGGAGCACGTGACATACAAGAAGAAGCTGAGAGAGTTGGGCATGTTCAGCCAAAAGGAGAGGAGGTGAAGGGGAGATCTGCTGTTTGCAAACACTGACCAGACTCTTCTTGGAAATGCGTGCTGGAAGGGCAAGAGGCAACAGACACAAGTTGAAACATGCAAAATTTTGGCTCAACGTAAGAAAAACGTTTTGTGACTGTGCAACTTTTCTCCTTTAAAAGCCAGTCTGATGGGCAGTCAGTTCCTTCTGCCAGGCACCAGCCAGCTTTAATAACACAAATTATGAATATTACTTACCAGATATCTGGATATAGGAAAAACAGTGAAACCTCAGCATTGGCCAGAAAGTCATGGCAAGAGCAAAATTCTCCCCCTGAGCCACAGAGTGCTTCCAGTATATGGGCCAAAAGAAAGGCATCAAACCTAAGGAAAAGAGCTCTTCATCCTATTGCAAAATGCCACCAAAAGACAGGTTAGAATGCCAGGATGCTTTCAGAGGAGGACAGGGGCCCTTCCAAGCCGTGGTCCTTCTTTCCTGATGGGTTTATGATACAGCCCTGTGTCCAACCCCACTGTAGCCACAAAAGGCTGAGCTCTTAGAGAAGAGAATTGCTTGACAAAACTCAAGATATTATGTTCACTCTTCATCCTGATAAAAATGAATCCTGATCTTTAGAGTTCTGTAGCCCAAAAGACAAAGTCAGAAGTAGAAAGTGAAGTTTTTGTTCCTTTAAGATGGCCTTAGCTAAAGCGGAATTTTCTACCCCCAAAAAATGCACGCAGGAAACTGATGTTTTTGTTGGCTGAAAGTTCAAAATCAAGCTGAAGAAGTCAGCCGGTTGTGTTTTGCAGTTTAGGACTAGGCTGCATTACAAGAACTTAGGGATGTGATGCTAGTGGGCTAGGGACTGCTGTTACTACTGCTTACAGCAGCGGGGGCTTGTAGCTCATGAGAGACCAACAACATAACAAGCAGATGAAATGTGTGGACTGTTGCTTACACAGCACCAACATCTTTATAAAAGATATGTATCTTTTTTAGGCTTTACATCAATTCTGTCACAGACTTCCAAGAATAAATAGTTCCTCCCCTGCCTTGCTAACATATCAGCCCAAGCATCAAGACATAGTCTTATCTCACTTAAAAGTGCTGATTCCAAAAGGCTTATCAGTTTACCAAAACAAATATTAACAAAGAGATTAAATGAAAGGATATGTTTGCATTCTTTTTGAGAACATGCAAATCTAATATTTGGCTTCCTTATGAGAGGAAAAAATAAACCAGGTTTGTTGCCCTCACTGCCCTCCAAGTGCAGCCAGGTGAGGAATAGCTGGCATATCCTTTCAACATTAATCAAATCAATCATCACACCTTTAAAAATAATGTGTATGTTAAATTATTGTCAAAAGAAAAGACTATTACATGCAGTTTTTCCTATCATCCCACAGATATCCCATGAGAGACATAAGTTGGGTTTGTTGTTTTGTTTTGGGTTTTTTAATTCTGTGTAACACTGTACCTTTTTTTTTTTTTCTTTTTCCTTTTCTTTGAGATGGATGGGTGAGCCTGGCAGTTGTGCAGAGAAAATGTCTACATGTTTCAAATTATCTCTGTCTCTTAATCAAAGTATGGAATTTTAATAGGTTTTTAATCAAAATCTAGTCAAGCAAAGTAAGGATGTAGGAAATGCTAGCACTAGACCTAGATATTTTAGCAGAGGAATCACTTTGCTGTCCTGTCTTGCAGACTGATGGAGCAAGATCGTTCAACAATTAATGCAAAAAATATCATCATGAGGAGCTTAAGGTGTTAAGCTGAAAAAGAAAAAAGATGTTGAGTTTACAGGGTGGTGTCTTTGAGGAAAAAGGAAGTAAAAGGAAAGGTTCTCCTTGTGGAGAAATTGTGGCTTAACAGCAGATAAGTTGGAATAATCCAGAGCTTTGAAGAGAAAGAAGAGGCAAGGTTCTTTTCTGGACCAAGCTGAACCCACATGACCAGGACATAACACACTTCTGAGGAGGATTGCAGACAGGTTTGATGTTGGCTTGTTGAGACAGGTGTACAGAAGTGCCTGGAGGGTTTTTTCCAAGCCTGAGTATCTTATATTGTAAAATGCTGCTTTTGATATGTTCCAAGTCCTTGAAAAGGGAGCAAGAGTAGTAAAAGGCAACCAGGGCCTGGTCACAGCATCTGCTGCAGCGAGGCTGCCCCCTGGGCCTTACCACCTGCACCCCAACAGAGTAATCAAAGACAGGTCAGCCTCTCTGCTCATCCAGCCCTTGGACAACCAGCCCAGTAAAAATCATGGCACACCCACGGTATCCACTGCTCTCCCAGGATAGAAAGGACAGGCCTCTATGTTTTAATCAAGCCATTAGCGGTAAGTAGTTAATCAGCTTTTATGTTTCAACCTGCTATGCAGCCTGGTTGTCATCCTGCACTGCTCCTCTGTAGCTTTCCCTGGCTTTTACCTCCCAGCTCACTGCTTTGGAGAAACAGTGTGAGGCAATGCCCTGGTCATCCCCATAGGCAGGAGAGGTTATGCATGCTGCACTTAATGACTTTTACAAGGACTGAGATTAACTGTGAATAGATTCATCTCGCACATACTTTGACTTCAAAAGGACAGTTGGGTAGCTGAGTGTCCTGATTTGAGCCAAGGTGCAGCCAATTTTATTTTTACTGATTTTTTTTTTCTTCATTCAACTCTCTTTTAAGCAGCATGCTAGCTGAAAGTAACAGTAAGTTTACCAGCTGGTGGACTGATAAGGCCTGAATGTTTATAGATGCTGCCAAGACACCGAGGACACTTTGCTCTGCTTGTTGAAGCTGCTGCTTTGGACACTAAAGGAGCAGAGAGTCATATCTACAACCCTCCCATAGAGAGGAGTGGACTAGACAAACAGTAAAATTGGCAAACCGTATTATTCCATCTGTGTATTTTTGTGGCTCTTGGTATAAATTCAGGGATCACGGAAGTTAAGTCCCTTTTTTCCCCTCTTTCATTCATGGCCAGCTTGGAGTCCATCTACCATCTTTGATCCCTAGGCCCATGTGCTTCTGACCCTTATCATTCTGCCCTCAGCTCCTCTCTGCTCTGCCACTCTCTCTGGGACGTTTCAGAGCTGCTCACAGCTCAGGAGGTGCCTTGGGAGTTGCTGGGCTGGGGGAAGGCAACAGAGTTTTGCACATTCCTGCATATATTTGTATATAATCATACATATTTTCTTTTCTCATTAGTATTTCATTAAAGCTGTCTAGTTTAATTTTCAGTCCAGGAGCCCCTCTCCTCTCCCTCCTTTCCCTGCCTGGGTGGGAGGGGATCAAGATCACTGTTGTAATTTGTCTAATTGCTGGAGTTACACTGTGACACTGAGCAAAGCTGCTCTCCTCAGTTCTCGCCCCATCTTTAAGGAGACAGCAGGCAGGATCAGGATTGCTCAATGGCCTATACATAAGGTGGTAGCAGCCAGTTTGCAAACGTTTTCCGAGTGGCTCGAGAAAGAATAATCGCCGCTGCCCGCGTGCCCAGCTGCGCTTTCCCTCAGGATCTCTCCAGCCTGCGGGCTGAGGTGGGGGGAGAGCTGCCAGGGGATGGGGATGCAGGGACAGGCTGTGGGACAGGGCACAGGGGCTCAGGGAGGGTGCAAAAGCGGGGAGTGCTGGGCTCTTAGGGGTTGCTCTGGCTGCGGCTGCCTCGCCTCACACGGCAGCGCTGCGGGAAACGCTCTTCACGTCGCTTTGCTTCTCAGTCTTCCCCTTTTTTTCCACCCAATGCCTCAGCGGCTTGACCTCAAAACCGAAGATGTGGGGTGCGAGGGGTCTGTGTGCCTCTCCTCATCAGGGAGGCAACGGGGATCTGCTGCCTGCCCACATCCCATGCCCTTTCAAATCCTGCAGCCCTCCGAAAGTTTAAGGCATTCAAAGCTGCACTCGGTTTTGCTTAAACCCTGCCACACATCTACTCATACCAGCGCTTTGGCTGTTTGTCCTGCTGCTCAAGGGGGGCTGCCAGGGGCACAGAAACCCAGCGCCAGTGCCAGAGGTTTTGCATCCGAACAGGATTCCTGATCAGAATAAGGGGAAACCCAGACCGTAGTTGCACTTATTAATCCCATGTTTTCTGATGGCTTCGTCAGGTAGATTAACCTCTATCTCCGAACACTTGCAAAGCCTTGGAAGATGCCCAAGACTGGCTTGCTTTTTCAGGACCAGTTGCTAAGTACGTGTAGCATACTTTTAAAGTTTAGGGTTTTTGCTGTGGTTTTTTTGGTGGTTTTGTTTGTTTTTAAGGGCAGTAGTTACATTTGCAATGAAAATTGTGCATATGCAGCTTTAACAGTGTTAGCACTGGTTAGTCATTCTAGTGACTTTCCCTGGGAACTAAACTGTATTTGCCAGAATTAGATTTCAACTCCAGGTGTGTTGCTCATTTGTTTAGCTTTATCTTAATGCAAGATAACCAGCCAGGATTGCTTTGCAAAGCAAGCAACTTAGAAGTGGAAGCCACTTATTCTGACTAGTAATTCTCCCTTGATTATATAAGCTTCAAAAACCTCTGGTGTTCATCTGCATTCAGTTTAGATTAGTCAAACAGAATGAGATCATCTCACTTGCTGTACAGAACCTCCTCATGTGGCAAGTTCAGCTTTTACTCCTGCAGCTTTTCCATCTTCTGCCAAAGTCAATAGAAAAGCTTTTGTTGGCAAGGTTCAAATGAGGACAGACCATCAGTCCCCCAAAAAGCACACGTGGTTTAGCAGTGGTGCAAGACTCCCCAGCAAGTTCAGGCCACAAACTGTCTAAAGCTGGAGGCTGGTAGCACAGTGTTGCTAGCAGGTTCTTGGGGCAAACCAACCTTCCCCTCCCCTGAGGACAGATCTCCACTTACCTTCCTCTATTGCAGTTGTAAGTATATCCCTCTTTTTTTGTGGATGTTGCTGGTTGGGTTAATTTCTCTCACCAGGTAATGGGAAGAGCTGCTGGCAGGGAACAGACCCTGCAGTGAGGAAGAAAGCTGACTTTCTGACTGGAGTTCAAGCCTCTGGCATAAATCAGTGAATGCTGTACACAAAGACAGTATAACAAGTCTTTATTGAAGCAAGAATGTGAGTCAAAGAAACAGACAAAACACAAACACCAAGCATCAGAAAGGGAGCAAACATCTGACTCAGCAGTGCTGTGTGCTGAAGCCCCTAGTGTATGACAGCAGACTGTCATGTTGTTGATGGTATTTTGTCATAATTATGTGCAATTTGCTTACACATGTTGTTCAGCACAGATAAAATAATGATCAGCCTTTACTTGGCTTCTCACTGCAGAGTGACTATTTCAGTCCTGGAACAGCCCTTTTAATCTGCATTCCTTAGTGCCTCCACAGTGAGAGGGTGAATATTTGTACAGATACAGACAACTGGACTGTATATTTCACAGGCTGCCAAACTGATTTCATGCACTCTTGGAGGACTCAGTCTCTGGGGACTGCTCACAACTGCTTCAGTGCCCTTGACTGATAAACTTTGTCTTGTGGCTCCATGCTTTGGAAAGCCAATTTGCATGTATATTGCCAATGATTATTCACTCTTTATTTTTATTAGGGAATCACACAGAGGCCTCTTCTGACAAGATACCCTATAGGTGCTGTATGAACACCAAGCTTTATGACAGTTCTGCCACAAAGGGTTTCTGGTGTCTAAAAGGTAAACAAGAGTTTGATCCCTTTCAGCATTTACAGAGAGCTAAAAGGAGAAGGATCCTTTCTGCAAACAGTGTTCTTTGTTTGCACAGAGCTCATAGGCAGTCATGTCTCTTGAGGGAGCAGAGGGCAACACAATAAAGTCCTCATAAGCTAAGCCACATTCCTCCTTTGAGACCATTTGGGATCAGTCTAGATATTTATCAGATAATCTGTGTTCTTCTGCATCGTTTCTAACCAGCATCTGAAGGTACCATCTATTTGTCAGGCATTGATATTCACTGTGTTTTCAGGAGGGTGCTGGCCTTCACTATTTAAAAAGCAAGGTCTGTTTAGTCATGCTGAGTCTACTTGTATGGCCTTTATTGATTTTTTAAAAAGTAAAAAATTGAAAGAACACAGTTATATGGAGAAAAAAAGATTTGGCTTTCATAAACTCATCACTTATCCTAGGACCACTCGTGGTAGCTGCCTGACACAAGAAAGGCCCAAGGATAGCTGAAATCCTCCTGCTAGAACTCCTCTGCATGTTTTGTTCTCCATCACATTCTGTCCAGAAGCTAGGAGCAGAGGTAGGGCCAGAGCATGGACTTTGCACTATGATTTCAGGTCAGCTGGAACCCCATAGAGTTTTTGCACCTTTCCAGCGATGTACAGAGGATCAGGAGCTGAGCTGCACCCTTCAGTCACTCCCAGAATTTCCTTATTCTGTGCTGACAGCCAAATTCAACAGAAAAGAGGGACAGCCCTGAACTGAGAAAGTGTGTGCATCCCAGGCTACCACCCCTGCCCAGCCAGCAGCCCATCAGCATACCTTCTTTGAGGTTAAGGTTCACTGTAGCTAGATTGCTGCAGAATCCATCCCAATACATTAAACCCCCTACCAGTCTGGCTAGGGTACCATGAACATCTCGGTGCTTATTCACTGTCGCTGGCTCTTCCAGTTTTAAGATGGAAACACTGTGACCACATTCCACGAGTTTCAACGGTTTTGACAGGCTTCAGTCTTCCCACCTGGCTCAGGAGGAAGTTTTACAATTTAGCATTCATCCTCCTTTCCTTTTTACATGATAGAAGATAACTACTGTATAGCTTAAAAAAATTCCAGGTGGCAATGAAACTTGTCCTACATAATGTTCCCAGTTGGTGTTATGCCTTGAGACTGTAACTGTCGACTTCATAAGCTGAAAACCTTCTAATTTTTTATTGTTGTTTCATGATGAAAAAACTTATGTGTAGTAATTAATTTTGTTTCATACTCTTTATCATATAAAGAAAACATTAACCAGTGTAAGAATCAAAGTTTCCTGTGAGAAAATGTGTACTGTCTTACCCCTTACATTTCAGCCTCATGAAATTCAAGGTCTAAAAGCTTACAATCAGCCACAATACATCCCTTCTTTTTATTACCCTACCAAGCCAAGTGTCAGAAGAGTGGCTCTCACAGAAACAGGTCAATTTCATAGCATGTTAGGGGTTGGAAGGGACCTCTAGAGATCATCTAGTCCAATTCCCTTTGCCAAAGTAGGGACACCTAAGGCAGGTCACACAGGAACGCATCCAGGTGGGTTTTGAAATTCGCCAGAGAAGGAGACTCCACAACCTCTCTGGGCAGCCTGTTCCAGTGCTCTGTCACTCTCACAATAAAGAAGTTTCTCCTCAAGTTGAGATGGAACTTCCTCTGTTCTATCTTATACCTCTTGTTCCTTGTCCTAATACTGGGCACCACCAAAAAGAAATTGGCCCCTTCCTCTTGACACCCATCCCTCAGATGTTTATAGACATGAATAAGATCCGCTCTCAGCTTCTCAATGTACATGCCTTCAGTATAATGTGGGCTGCTTTATTAAAATATTACAGCTGTGATTGTGTTCCCTCAGCCCTCATAATTGATTGGATCAGATTTTTAAGACAATACTGAAGTCATCACTAAAACAGTGTCCTAGCTACTAAAATCACTACAAAACTAGTTCAAAAAACATCTTTGCTAATGCCTGAAGTTCAATTTTATAGCCTAACTAGATAAATCTCATTATTGTGAATATAAACTCAGAAACTAATTTATTTGCCAAGTGGAATATAAGCCACATTATCAGTCCAGTTCATAAAATGAATAGCTTCCAGTCATATACCAAAACATTCTCCCTTCTGCTGGTGCCCGAAACATTAGAGCAGGAACAGTGAGCATTTGAGAGGTTCCCTTCTGACTCCATTTTCATGCAGGGTGACAGAGCTGAGCTTTCTTTAGTGAGCCCAGCCTCACTAAAGGTCATGATCATATGGAGAGAGACCTCTTCCCTCCACTTGAAAAAGATCTTTGAGTAATTTCATCTCAGCAGCTCAGTAAGACTAAGTTGGGACAAACATAACACTGTCATAAATATAGTGATTTTTTCACAGGAATATCTCAGGGTTAAACATATTCTAGTGGTACCTAGGGTGACTGTGGCCAGAATTGGTTACATGCAGTTTGTGTGTGTGTGTACATACCATGTATTTTAAAAGAAAATACATATACAAACATTTATTTCCTAGATGCTCCTCTATCAGATGCTCAGCTGCTATTTCTGCAGAATAGAAATGTTGGTTATTACTATACAGTAAGCAAACCAATATTTACTAAAAATTCTAGACATCATCCCAAAGCTGATGGATATGCTATATGCAGAATGGAGTGTTCTGCTTACATTTCAGAGAGCAAAGCTTTATTTTTTAATGTTGCAGAGATGCTTTCAATCACTTTCTTCTCTATCTTCAAGCATATCAGTATTTCACAAGTGTTGCTAAAACAGTTGCTCAAGGTGCTGCTGAATGTCTGGATCATTTTCTTTTTCCATTCTGCATGGTAAAATTACATGTGCTCATCCCCAAAATAACCTGTTCACTTTGACGCCAACGGAGGAGTGCAAGTTTCCTAAATACTTCAAACTTTTTCCTTGAAATTGTATAAAAGGGCAGAAATTCAAACTGCTTGAGCCAGGGAGGCTACTGTCCTCTCCTAAAAGCTGCTAGGTGGACTGTCTTTAGAGGCCACCACGTTTCTGTCTGCCAAAACACAGTGTGAGTGCCTAGGATGCAATAAATTTCACTGCTGTGAACAGGACGTTTTGAGGAAAAAGTTATTTACTTGCACTTCAGGGAAGAAATATTTCATGCAAGATTTATACCCAGGACAAAATTTTTTCACCACATTCTGTAAATCATACAGTGAGTCAAAGGTCCAAGAATGGGTCAGAGGATCCAGATGACTTAAAGAAATTCATGAAATCACTTATATAAGCAAAAAGAAAAGGAAAGGAAAGGAAAAAGCAGTAAGTAGACTGGGCTTTGTGTGTCTATTCACACAAGTATACTTATATTAACACCATGATACTCACTTTCAAATGTTCCTCCAGTCTATTCCATAGCTTGCTCCTAGAAAAGCTGGCTGCTTGTGGCTTGGATGTGCACACACTTGGCTGGATAAAAAAATTGGTTGGACAGCCAAGTTGTGTTCAATGGAGTTAAATCCAGCTGGTGGTTGGTCACGAGGGGTGTTCCCCAGGGCTCAGTGCTGGGGCTGCTCCTGTTTAACATCTTTATTGATGAGCAAGTTTGCAGATTGTACTAAGTTGGGTGGGAGTCTCAATCTGCCTGAAAGTAGTGAGGCTCTGCAGAGGGATCTGGACAGGCTTGATTGATGGGCTGAGGCCAATTGTATGAGGTTCAATAAGGCCAAATGTTGGGTCCTGCACTTTGGCCACAACAACCCCCAGCAGTGCTATAGGCCTGGGAAGGAGTGGCTGGAGAGCTGCCCAGCAGAGAGGGATCTGGGGGTGCTGATTGACAGCCAGCTGAACATGAGCTAGCAGTGTGCCCAGGTGGCCATGAAGGCCAACAGCATCCTGGCCTGCATCAGGAATAGTGTGACCAGCAGGACCAGGGAGGTGATCCTGCCCCTCTCTCAACCTTGGTGAGGCTGCACCTCAAGCACTGTGTACAGGTTTGGGCACTGCAGTATAGGAAGGACATGGAGGGGCTGGAGAGGGTGCAGAGAAGGGCAAATAGGCTGATTAGGGGTCTGGAGAGCAGGTCTTGTGAGAAGCTGAGGGAGCTGGGGCTGCTCAGCCTGGAGAAGAGGAGGCTGAGGGGAGACCTCATTGCTCTCTACAACTACCTGAGTGGAGATTGCATTGAGGTGGGTGTTGGCCTCTTCTCCCTAGTGAGTGGCAATAGGACAAGAGGAGATGAGGTTAAGTTGTGCCAGGGAAGATTCTGATTGGATAATAGGAAGAATTTCTTCACAGAAAGATTGGTGAGGCATTAGAACAGGCAGCCCAGGGAGATGGTGGAGGCATCGTCTCTGGAGGTATTAAAAAACCAGATAGACATGATGTTTCAGGAGATGTTATAGTGGTTAGGGGTTGTAAGGCTGACGGTTGAACTTGATGATCTTGAAGGTCTTTTCCAACCTTGATGAATCTATGATTCCTAGTGCTGGTTCTAAGTCAACAGCTTCACTTCCCAAGTCATACTGTATGTGGGCAATGTGCCCTGGAAAATTAAAATAGTTTAGACAAGAACTTGGCAATAAATTGTCCCTGAACACTGAACGAACATTCACAGAGATAGAGGAAGAAAGCACTTTACAAATAATAGGATTGAAAGCAATAAACACTCACTGTATTCGTGCCCAGTCCGTGGGCACGTTCGTCCCCGTGTCCATGGACAGATGGAGCTGTTTGGACCTATCAGGTCAATAATCCACAAACTAAGAAGGATTTATGTGATAGATTGTAATGGCTTAAATCCACTTTAAAAAGGAGGGTTACAATAACCTGGAACAATGTTCAGTATATTCAGGGGGCTGATGTGGTAAATAATTGCGAACCTTTTTGATTTAACACAGTTATTTAAAAATCAAAAGTACAGGCAAAATAGCAGGGTTTTTAAATGCCTCTGTTCCACTGATCTTCAAACCACCTAAGCTTTAATATTGAGTGTCACAACAGTGAGTCAGAGGCAGGCTGGCAGAGCAGCCTTTCCCCAGGGAGCAGTGCAGGGCCAAACCTCTCTTCTCTTCCTGACTTGTGGAAAGCAAACGTGCAATCTTGGGATATAGTGGGAAGATGCTTCCTGCGGGTGCAGCATATGTTGGTTTTTCTTTTTCCCTTAGCTAACTTCTAAGCAATCCCTGTCCTTGCAAAGGCTCTCAGCTGCCATGAAGTGCAGTCATCCCAGCCTGAATGAGGTTTCCCAGATGCAGTCAGACCCTGCTGATACCCCATGGGAAGGGGAAACAGTCTCCACCCTGTGAGAGCTGGTTGCCCTTAGCTAGTCTGTTACAGCAGCAGGGCAGGTAGGGTTTATGAAGATTTTGCCTCTTCTGTTTGCTAATCAATTTAGCAGCTTCATTTTCGGTTAGCAAACGTGTTACAGAGATTTCATGTCTCTTTTTCTGACCAGGCAGGTGCAGGATTTCCTCAGTGTGTCATGAAGCTGATTTAATGAAGTAGGTATTTAGCTTATTGCTACATCTAGGAGCAAGTCTGTGCAGAGTAGTAAGCATCACTTAAAGCTCCCATCTACCTTGCTGGGTAGTAGTCTATTTCTGTATTGTCTTCTCCTCTGAAGAGCTCTTCCTATTTCCAGATTCTTGGCTTTGGCCTCCTTAGAGTTTCCTACATCTTCCCTCAAATTTCCTTACTTCTCCAAACTACTTTTTTTTTTCTTTAAACTATCTAAAATATTGGAAAGCTTCTATAATGCAGTCTTAGCAACAGTAGTTGCCTTTCTTTTTCCGGCCATGCAAGAGCTTGGAAATATTTCACTGTAGTTGTGTCTGTCAATATTGCCACAAGGCATTAAAGGAGCTTTTCACTATCTGTAGGAGGTATGGCCTCACAACAAGTTAACAAGAGAGTTGTACTTCATGGTGTTTAGAAGCTAGCATAGGTATGAGAAATACAACCAGCATCTCTGTAAAAGAGGCAATTCCTTTCATGTGGAGGGGTGGGCAAACTCTCCAGCAAACCTCTGGTCATACCAGCTCATTTCAACTTTCCACCCAGAGGGCAAAGCTCAAGGTGCTTCTCTTCCTTCTGGTGATGAGGAAAGTAAGCTGAGTGACATCTGAGGCATTGGGATGCTCTGGATACAAGTGTTGCACTGAAACCCATAAACAAATACAGAATAAACAGAGATGCCCCAGGGAATGCTGTGAACTGCTCACCAGTATGACCTTGGTTACATGCATATTGCTCCTCTTCAAGTCACGAGCAGTTCTGCTTGCAGCCCGGTAAACACATGGTTAAACACACTGATCTACATTTTTCTCTTTGTTGCTTTCAAGAAGTTCACAAGACTTACACCCACCAGCAGCAGAAATTTGTGGGAGCTGAACAAAGGAATGGTGCTAGGAGTTCGTTAACTTAACCACTTGTGGTTGGTTCTGCATGCTTGTTTCCCCTGATGTGTGAAATGTGTGTTTATGTATAAAATATAGGCAGCTTGAAATGTGTCTTTTTTTTTTTTTAATTTAAATATGTTCTTTTATAATGTATGTATATACAAATGGAGCCTAATCTGTTCCAAAACATGTTTGAACTACAGAAAAATTAAGAACTGGACTTCAGTGTGAATTTGTTTATTATATTTGCACAGATTAAGACAGGAGTGGGAAAGGGGAATAAAGGTAACTTCATTGGTCATGTGCCTTTTGTAAGAATTATGTCCCTTCTCTTAATTTTCTTACTGTTGTTCTTTACTCAGTCCTTGTTTCTGTCTTTAGATCAATGAACAATAGATCTGTTTGGGAAGATGGGAGGTAAAGAACCCTTCAGATATCCAAGAGAAATCACATTGCCTCTATATACAGAAGCTTTGCAGATGGCACTTTATTTTCTCTCTTTCATGATCAAAAGGTCAGGAATAGTAAATTTGATATGTATGAATCTTCTCACAATTTCTTATACAGTCATTAATTTTTCTACTGAGCAACAAATAAAAAAAAATCCTATTTAGGAAATCTGAAGAGGAGACAGCAGGGCTGGGGAGGCCTTGCTAAGTTTGGCAGTTCAGCATACCTGAACTGGCCTTCATACTTACTCGGTGCAGAACCTGAACAGGTACTTACCAAGCCCTTAATTCTGAGACTAAAATTTAATATTCTTTTAAATTGGGTCCAAGATTACAGCTGAATGTGAAAAAGGCTTTCATGATTTGCTGACAGTCATAGGAAAATGAAGAAGTAATTCTGATTTAAGCTGATGAATATTTAAACTAAAGTTCACAGAATTAAGAGCTAAAAAGAATCTCTTGTGGTGAAGAAGTGTCTTGATTGGTCTGAAAAAGAGTGGTGTTTTCAATTTGAGCTTTCTGAATAATTTTTAAATACATTTTGAAAGTAATTTCAAATGGAAAATTTATTTTGCTCTTCAAAAGCAAAATACATCACCATGAAAAATGTCAGAGTACAGTTTTTTTTCTTGTTGAGTTTGGTTTGCTGTGCCATCCCCTCTCTCCAATGACAGTTATTTCTAAGAACAAACACTTGGATAAAACTGATCCAAATTAAAAACAAAAAAATCTGTAACTCTGTGTAGAATCTTTTCCACTTGCTGTTTCAGACAAAAATTTTGTCCAGTTATGATCTGGATGTTGGAGGAAACATTATTAACACTTTACCTGTATAACCTACTGCCCTGCATAGTCCTTCAAATGTCAGGGTATATACTGGTTTAAAGAGGTTATCTGCAGCAAATAGATAACTCAGGGGTGAGCAAGGCAGCAAGATAGGCAGTGTGTCAGTGTCACCAGTGAGGTATCAGTCTGTGATGGCAGAGGGAAAAAAACATTTAAATGGGGCTATTTGTCATGCACTAATGTAGGGATGAACATAGAAGCCTGGACAAAGCTGAAGGTTGAATTTCCTATTTGTGCAAGGGGTACATGTTCACTGACTGTGGAAGACTGAACATCACTATGCAGGCAACAGTATCTTGTGATGAGGTCAGCTAGACAAAGCAATAGCAGAAATACCAGGAGTTCCCAGGGGAAATCCTGACTCCATTGAACTGGCTGGGAACTCTGCTATATGATGTACTCCACTGCTTTCCTCTTCATTATGGGACCCAGGGTGCTTCTGAGTTTGTGAGTCTGAGCATGCCTCCCATGCAGTTGCATACCAAATAGGAACTTATCTGGGCACATGTTTAACTTACTACTTCACCTGTGTCTGCTCTCCTGCTCCATGCATTGGCTGTTTCACACAGAAGGCAAGCCATGAGGGATACAAAATCTCATCACATCCTCAGAGGCCACTGTCTGAGTGACCAGGAGATCAAAATGTTATGATATGCCATATTAGAATGTCATCTTTCTAGTAGGAAGGAGTGGATGCAACCAGAGAAACCACGAGTCTCTCCCTTCACGCCTTGGCGCAGGTTTTCCTAGGTGGTCTACTGGCAAATCTTCTAAAATAACAGATCAACAGCAAGGAAAATCAGCTCCTGTTGATTATTTCATGTTGTATGAATGCCATCAAAGCTTCCATATGTGAGGGGCAGATTATTTGAATCATTAAACTTTAAGCGGCTATTTATAACAACTAGAGGTAGCTACATCTGGTGCCTCTGAGCTCAGCCCCTTCACGCAAGGGGCTGAGCCTTTACTTGCTCTAGAATAGTAGGATTCCCACAGCCTCAGAGCCAAGGGCTGTGGTAGCCCATGAATCCGTCAAGCTCAGACTGGGCATGTACAATTTATCCCAAGCATGAAAATGTCTTAAAACAAATGGGCAATGGAGAGGAAAAATAGTGGGGAATATTGACTGTAAGTGTTTTATCTTACCAGAAAATTGTGGGGTTTTCCCCCACATGTCATGGGGACAAGGTGACACAAGTTCCCTTCAGCCTTTACCAGTTGAACGTCTTTGACGATCTACTTGATTTTTTGCATATTGCTTGTGGACCCTTTACAATCACTGGAGTTGTTTGCATCTTAGTCTCTAAACTGACTAAAGAAATTCTAGAAGCTTGCTTGGGGCCCAATAATAGATTCTCCACAGCTGAAAACTCAGGGTTTACCACAAACTGACCTGAGTGTATTTATCAATAGATAACTTTTATTTGACAAGTATTTCAGGCTTTCCCAGTGTCTTCTAATTAAATCAAACCAACATAATCATACAATCAACATCATCAAAACCAGGTCAGCATATACTATTAATAAATTATCACAAAGCATCTGTCATGTGCTTAATCTGCTTTTTGAAGTGGGGGGCTGCCTCTGCTTAAGCCTGTGTCTTAAGCTACTGCTTTAGCCCCCTGTTGTTTGACAGTGCGTGATTGGAGGGCAAGATTACTCGTACTTACTGTGCCACATGCAGTGTAGAAGCATCTGACTCATTATCAAACAGCATCTCTAAACAGGTTGTTGAAAGCTTTTAATATTGCTCCTGAATAGCTAGGATCCACACTAGCTGCTCTTCACATTGAATAGCATTTATTCCTAAAATTCAGAAGGGGTAGAATTGTTTACGTGTTTTGAGATGGGGGGAAAAGGTTGCTTTGAGATCTGCAGAATCTGCTGAATGAAAAATTAAGGTTTTAAAGACAAAGCAGAGTTGGAGACTAAGGAATTGTTAGCTCTTTGATCTGCAATTGTCATGTAGCACTTTGGGGCATGGAATTGTGTGTCTTACTGGATTCAGCAGTACTCCCCCCATATCTCAAAGTAAATTGTAGAATCTCCCTCTACATTGTGGCTGCTGCAATCATGGTAAAGGTGAGAGGCAGAGAAAGAAATTCTGCTTTATGTTGCATGGACTGTGAAGGGGAGACAGATGTAGTGAAAACCATGTGTCCGATGACCTCTTGGCTCTGTACCTGTATAAGCTACCAAAACCTTGGAGGTAGACAGCTGCAGAATATGCTACACCAGTTCTTTTTCCTCCTATGTCAAATGAGGGAATAAGGTAAGAAATAAAGCTTTCATTCCAGCCTCAAACTCTCCTGCCAACATGCAGTGGGTCCTGGAATGGCTGCAGGAAAGAGGTGATAATTGTTGAAAAGAATACCTTTGGTAATGCCTTTTGTTGCAAACAGCCTAGCCCAGACTAATCAGATAGACAGTAGAGAGCATTGCATTTCATTTACGGAGCAGCAAAATATCTGTCTCCATCAGGACTATCCTGGTTGGGCCTTCACCATGGGCATTTGTCCAGAACCACTAATAAGTAGCAGAGAGAACATCAATTTGACCACACCAATTTGAATTTTGCATGTCTCCATGAGTATAAATGGAGAGTTGATTTTCATAAAGGTGTCTTCATAGGATTCTTCTATGCTGTCACAAACAGCGTTTATCAACAGAGGATCTGTACTTTCTGGTAAACAGTAACATCACTTGAACTTTGTGTCACCTTCATTGCCCAGGCCTGACTCCTTTGAGAACACACCTTACCATTCCACAATTAATCAGGACCAAGCAAAATGTTACCAGAATTGGGAGCTGCTGTGTTCCCTGCAATGCTTCTTGTACTCAAATGATATTCTACTGTATCAGTGGAAAAAGCAGGCAACCAGCTTCCATAAGGGCTGTGACAATGGACTTGTCAGTCACCTGAAAATCTTAACTCCATAAAAAGTAAATGGGTTTGTTCAAATCTTCTAGGGACTTCTTTCACTGCAGTTGCATATATTTGCATAGTGATTCACAGATAAGTTCATGCCAATAGCCACTTCTGTGAACAGATGTTGACAGAGGTATCAACAGAAGTATCAGAGTTATGTTAACAAGTATGTCTTTTTTGCATGCAGAGAGAAATGCATAATCTAGTAGCATGCTGGAAATTCAGTTAGTTCTGCTTTCCAGCATGTGTAACGAGTCATTGCATGCCAGTCTCCTTTGCAGAAGTATTAATGCTTCTCAATAATTTCAAGCAAAAATTTAGAATAAGAAGGGGAAAACCCGAAAAGTTTTGCTGCTGTAATATTGGTAATAGAAACTCTGTATGCATATTTTATGTCATCTTAATAAAAAAAGCAACATTCAATTTAAGATTGTGTATTAGTCAAACAGTGCAGTGATTGAATATATTCTTTTATATGACATTATATTCTTATATATGACATTTGAAATAATTACCTAAACCTTCAGATATTTGGTATGGTTTGTTTTAGTAACTGCTCTGAAGGAATCAACTCAACTATGTACCTCCCTTGCATGTTGGTGTTATCAAGATGAATCCTATAAAACATGGACATTTAGTAGAGCTGTCACAGACCAGCATGATATAACAGAAAAGACAAAAAGTTTTGAATTGAGTCTCAGCATCCTTTATGCATCATAAATTCCTGTTAACTCAACAGATAACTGACTTTACTGACAACAGAAGCTTTTATAGGAGACTTTAATAAACTGGAATATGTTTCTAGATACTAATATATTTTTCAGACCAAAATGAAATTAAGCAGTATGTAGCTGAAACACAGAGTCAGGGAAAAGAAATGCACGTAATTCTCTCCATCCTCGCTTATTCTGAAGCAAGTTAACAGTGCTACTTGAGTAATAGACCAGTTTCTATAGCTAAATTCAAAATCTGAGATGCACTTAGACCACAGATTTTTTTCCCCAGCTTTCTATTGTGACCCACTTTTGGTTTTATGTTCTTGTTTTATTTTAGATTATACATAACTAGCATCCTCTGAACTTAGTTTTTGTTTCATCAGAGTATGAGATACTAAAAATCTTGTTTCTCCTTTTTCATACTCTTCCACATGCTTTTGCTTTTTGCCCAAGAAACAAATACTTCCATGACTAGAAACAGTTTAATAACACTCTCTTCTTCTTTTTAACATGGCAAATCATCTGAAGCAGACCCTTACCCATCTGGAGCTCTCCTTTTATTGTGGTCAGGCAGCAGGAGGCTTAATGAGAACTGCTAGAAAGGAAGAAGAAGGGCAAAAAGAAAAGAGGAAGGGGGAAAAGATATTCAGTTCTTGAAGACTTGTACTTAAAAAAGCAGGTCTGAAAGTCCTGTCCTGAAGATTTAACCACTCCAAATATGTACTGAGAATTACCATCAGAGGCAAGCTTTTACTAATGGCTCTTAGGTATGCTTTTATTTTAACATCAAAATGAATTTCCAGATGACTCTCTCAACACTTGGTTGACATATTGTCCCAATTTGCCACTCTTGGTATTTTAGAGGTAGGAAGGAAGGAGGCATATAGAGTCACACAAAATTCTCAGGTTTAAAATCCTCATATGTTTGGTATTTTTTCCCCTGTTACTAAAAATGGTAGGGCCCATTTACAAATATG
>NW_009953786.1:9042066-9079576 GCF_000747805.2 Chaetura pelagica
TAGCTAAAGCCAAAAAGTAGAGTGAATTGCTACTTCACTAGAGTCCTTTTATGGGTCTGTCTAAAGAGGGGGACCAGCTCACATGAAGGAAAACAATGCCTAGAATCATGTACATAATTATGTATCTGCAAGAGCCTATAACTGAAAAGACATGTGAATTCCCTTACTATTCTACTAGCTTTGGAGATCTCTCATGTTTCCTATTTACAAACACAAAAACAGGGTTAAAGGTCTTCTCTGATTCTTCATGATGGGAATTTTTTATGATACAGGTACATTTTGTTTCCTCCAAATCTTACTAGAAGCCACACTTCACATAAAGTTAATCAGCTTAATTGTTTCACAGTATCCCTTTCCATTTCAGAGAATGATATCTTACTACCATTTAGTGCAACACCTGAATAAATCTTGAGTACCTTTATTTTCTTTAGTTCTCTCTGTGGATAGCCCTCTCAGTAAGATGCTGACTTTGATTAAATGAGGGTCCATCTCTGCTGCTGCTGCCATGTGATTGCTCAACCCCAGTGATTCTATTCTATAATACAATGTATGTTCTACCAAGTTTTATAGAACTGACTATCATACTCATCACCAAGTGTAGTGATGGATAGATATGCCAGGGCAAGTAGTAAAATCAAACCAATGCTCAGCAAATCATATCTGAACTGATGATGAAAGCTTTTAGATCTTGAAGTTTACAGAACTGCAATACCTTCCTTCCCCAGGCTTTTCATAAGCATTCTGTATTTTAGTATATTCAAAATGCAGCAGTCTACATCCTTGTAGGCACTCACTCAATTTCATTTACACATACCAAGTGCCAATTCGGTTTGTTTAGTCACATTTCCAGTCCTTATAGCAGAGATTTCAGCAGTACAGTTGTACTTAGAGAAAGAGGGCTACTTCTCTGACCTATCCACATATTAGAAGAAACAAGTTGCATTAAGAAACAGAACAGTAAGTGCCTTAGTCTCCATAATAGAAGAAATTGCTGATAGAAAACAAGACAGTCTTCAGAGGTAAACTTGCTTGAAGGAGAGCTTGGGCCTTCCGCTGTAAACATAGTCCTGACTTTATCAAGGACTTTTGGGAAGCACGAGGACAATAAGTTCCATGTAGACTTCTCATCTGTTGTTTCTGGTTCCCTTCTTCAGCAATTATGTTTCGCTAAGTTGAGGATTAAATGGTAAAGTATAGAGCAAAAGTCATCATAAGATTTGTTGAAGATGCTAAAATATTAAATGGATACTCTGGAGTATAGTGAGGCTGAGCTGGCTGATGTCAAGAAGCGATATTTAATAGATTCTACTAAAAATAAGTAAAAAAAAAATTACTTTTGGCAGGGTTCTCTATAAGTATTTCACAAGTCTATTTAAGTCTGCTTCCCAATGTTTAATTTTTGTATCCTATTTTTCAGCAGCTAATGAGCAGTGCAAAGTATCAGTTGCTGAAATATGTGGTTTGAGCAGCACTGGACTCTCTGAGCACTGATTATTAAACCAGAAGTTAGTTGGTAAAGCTCTGAGAACCACCTGAAACTTCTTTCTGAGCTTTGTTAGGATCGCTTCCATGAGGTACCATTACTATCTCTTCAGCTGCGTTCTGGGCTTTTTAAAAAATATCCTCAAACTTTTACCATGTGTTTAATGACAGTGAGAAATTAAAAGCTGATTAAAACTTTAATCTTTTATGCTCTATTCATTCTTTTTTTTTTTTACTCAGAGCATCTAAAAGCTCCAGGTTTGGTTATAGGGCTGTACACACACATGAAAAAAGTGAGCCTGCCACAAAGAGTTCACAATTAAAGATAAGAGGCAAAAGGTGAAAATGAGAAAGTAGGAAGCACTGAAATCATCACTCACAGGTTTTTAGTTTGTTAAGACTACTGCTAAGGGAGACCAGTTGTTGTGTTTTATTTCTTAAGAAAGCAAAAGAAAGCTTTGTAAGGATGGATGAAAAATAGGACAATGAGGAAAATGAAGATTTTTGAGGAGCAAACTGGTGAAAGCAGAAAACTTCTTGCCTGATAGTGCAACAGTGGAAGAAGCAATATGTTTGAAGGAAATAAGCTAGTCAAGCATCTGTTACTCTAAGTACCTACATACAGTCTTAAGTTCACCCTTGTTCTCCAGAGCTGTGGAAGTATGTATGACTGAAGCATTGCCTTATAATTGATTGCTGAAATGAGGAAGAGTTACATGGAAGTTTATAGAAGTCTGACATTGAATTGCCACTCCATCCTCTGCAGTCCTCCTGCTCAAGGCCTGGGACTATTAAAGAATTCCCTTCAGGTAAAGGGAATAGCATTTTTCCTATTACAATGCAAGTAGTGCTTCAGACTAGGTAAATACTTCCTAGTTCTTAACGTGGTATTTAAGACTAATTCCCATTTCACACTATAATTTAGGTATTAATCTTTGACTCATCCTTGACATTCTACTTTACACCTACAAGTACTTTGGTGTACAGTGTGTTTTGGAATTTAACAAAATTAGATATACTGCACTTTGCCAGAGAATGACTAGAGGAAAAAAGTTTCTTCCTAAGCTAACTGAGTCAAAAGCACACTTCTGCAGCTTTAGCAACTCCATGTGTGTCAGGACAGCTATTTCAGTATTCCATACGGGGTCTACATCCACTGAAGATGAACAAATTATGCAAAAAGGAGAAACAATTTTAACCAATCACCTATATTTGCTTCACATACTTTTCTATCTACGTGTGCAACTCTGTGTATGTGTGTACTCCCTATAGAAACTTTACACTACAAATATTTCCAATGGGAACAGTTCTGCTTTCTCTATTTCCTGGATGGTCTCTCCATCTTATCCATTTCCTAAGGGCTGCATCTCTCCAATAACTTACTTGAATCTCTCCCGTTATTTCCTACCCTTCTTTAGTGACTTCTAAGATAGAGATCAGACAGATAATAATCAGGCTTCTATTTTTCTTTTCCAAGTTAGACTGTATAAATGCTAGGGGAAGCCATGAGACTTAAATGCTGCATAGAACATCAGTGGCATCTGGTTTGGAAGCAGAAACTGATGATGGTTGCCTCCCAGTGATGTCTCTCAGTGCTTTTGCTCCCTTTGTAGCTTCTTTTTGGACACTCTGTGTGGCACCCGTGCTATAGCTGCCAACCCTGGCTCCAAAGCAGAGGTTGATGTGTGGCAAAGATCAAGACTTGTAAGACATTGTCCTGCCTGTAATTAGGGTGCCAGAACAGTTATGTCCTGAAGCAAATAGCATACTCTGCTGTTTATGCTGCTTGCTTTTAGCTTGATGTATTTTTTTGCCCCTTCTTATTGTCTAAAGTTTGTGTCCTGAATCTCATGTGGTCGGGTCTTTGTGTGTGGAAGAGCAATAAAAACTGAAAATTTGCAGAAAGGATGAAACATAAAAAAACTAATCCCAGAAGTGCAGCAGCAGTGAAGGACGTCTAGGGAAGGGGTGGGGAAATGGTACATGTTCACCTAAGGAAGAGGTTACACCATGGTTGTACCTTACTGAAATGTAGGGAGCACTTCAGTATCATGCCTCTGAGTTAAAACAATGGCAAGACACTGTAGGTCCTACTCAGCTGGTTTAGGCAAGGCTGAGTTTCATAACTCCACAGACTGCCTTGGAGGAAGGGAGCCCATATAATAGCAGTGGCTACAGAGCTCTTTGCCAGGGCTCTGTTTTGGTTGTTTGCTTTGCCCAGCAGCAATTGCTTGGGAGTTTCAGTCCCTCACATACACGGCAGTTGCTGCCCCAACTCCTCCAGCTCTCCCTCTGGCAGCAGAGATACAAGCTTAGCTTCTGTGGCAGAAGATACCCAGCACCCATGGGGCTTGTGGCTGCTGCTCTTGGGATCAGCAGCATTTGCTTTTGCCTTGTGAGGGGAGAGCTCAAGCCACTCTGATTTCCGCTTAACCAGTTTTAGCTTTTATCCTGCTCAGAGTATTTATCAGCCAACCCAGTGTGAATATACAATGTGAACAAATTAAAGTGGTGGTGATGGAAGTCTTCAAAGAGAAAAGATGGTGGGAAGTTCAGAAGTAGGTGACGAGAATTTATTTATTACAGAAACATCTACGAGTTGTAAGAGTAAAGAAGTTGTGGATGTGAAAATGAAAGGACATCTTAATGTAATAGTAATGACAAATTGGCTTTAAATTTTTATTTTTATTTTTTTTATTTAACCAACAATGACAATATCTGGCTCTGTTGCAATTCTCCAGGCAATTGGGAAATCCAATGGATTATTAAATGAATTAACTAAACAGCATCCTTTTCTGAGGCAACAAAGCTTAGTAAAAAGCCTTTGCAAAAGATAGACAGGGCTTTGAATAGCAGAGTGCTTGAAGGGCTAGACATATATTTTGAGCATCTCAAATGCATTCTTCATTAAGAAAACGGTTGACTGTGTTCTTCGAAGGCTCCTGCTTTTCAGAATATCATGGTGGCTTTCTAGCCACCTACAGAGGACTATAATTCTTCCATCAGCAAAGTAACTGAATAATTGTTTCTGTGTGAGACATTCTAGTTATATCATCTTGCTCAATTATTCACAATATGCACCAGAGGAAAAGGGTGAAAAAAGGTTTATTTGCAGCATAGAAATTGGGGGATTCTAAGAAAAGAAATTATACCCCTAAGGGTATTGTAACACTAGAAAGACTTACTGAGGAGGGTGCACTGTCTTTCAAGGGAGGTTATAAAGTGTAGGTTAGAGAAACATCAGTGAAGAATGAGCTTGGTGATGTTAATTTTGCCTTCGTGTACAGGGATTAGATAATTTCTCGAGCTCCTCTTCTCTCTAGCATTTCTGTGAACTTGTGTTTCTGTTGTTGTTCACTGTCCTTTTATTGATCTATCCCACTATGCCATTTGTTGTTTAGACGGCAAATCCACATTAAGTACTGCTTTCAAAGACTTATTCCTTCTCCAGTAATCGTTTTCCTGGAGTGCACGCTACATCTTTCTCCTATCAAACACTTCCTATTTGTATGTTCCTATCCTCACCTCCTCAGGCTTTCACAATTGTTTCCAGCAAATTGCATTTTCTCATAGGCTTCAGGCAGTGAGAGGAAAATTACAGCCTAGTAGTGAAAGTTCACATAACTAAAAAATGTTAATGTCTCCCAGAATGCACTATTCACATGGGGTCAAACAGTGGGCCTGCAGAATATGAGTGTAAAACACAGATTGATTTCAGTAGTGCCAGCATTTTTGCTAAATAAGCCTGTCATATACAATAGAGAGCTGCTATAGGTACTGTCCAACTAGTCCCTATGGTTAGAGACACTTTATCATACACCAAATCCCATTTTCAAGCTAAACCAAGTACAGCGCATTCTGCTTTATTTCTACAGCCAAACAACTCATTTCCATTTGTTATCAGATCCACTGAAGTATCCCTGTGAGTTGTGGCTGCTGAGCCACCACAGGAGCAAACTAAGAGCCCCTTCGGGCTTGAAGGAGGAAAAGGAGGATTCTTAGTGAAAGCTAATTTCTGTGGGCTCTTCACAAAAGCAGTGAGAAAAGCAAAGCAAGATTACTTGGCAATAACCTCTGTGGTAATAGTTTTTTGTTGGCTGCTGACTACCTACAGAGCTCTGAGAGAATAGCTTCCCAGCTGAAGTACCTCCTCAGGTGTGAGAACCTGGAGCAGAAGGAAGGGTGGTGGCCCAGTCCAGGCTTCAGTTGTCCCCTGGTCCAGCTCTGATGAGAAATTAACTGTTGGATGATTTTGTGGAAAGTTGTTCACAGAACTGTGAGAAAGTGCACTTCTTACATGGCTTGCTGACAGAAGCCTTTTTTTATCCTAATGCTAAGACATCTTGAATACAAAATTCTTTCCAGTGTCAACGAATTCCAGTTTAGGACCTCACTTAAACAGAGACTGGTGTTATCTATGTTCATTACACAACTTGAATCGAGCTGCTTATCTTCCTGTACCTACACAAGCCAAAAGTACAAGTCAAATAAGAAATAGGTGAAATACCTGGTAGCACAGGGTTACAGCTGGCACGCTGTTTTATAGCATGCTGCAATGTTCACTCCTTAGAGCAACAGCATTCTCCTTCTTCTAGATTCTGCCCTACTCCTTTTCATAGAATCATTTTGGTTGGAAAAGACCTTTAAGATCATCAGCCATTAACCCAGCACACTGCCAAGTCCAACACTAAACCATGCTCCCTAGTGTCACATCTACACATCTTTTAAATACCTCCAGGGATTGTGACTTCACCACTGCCTGGGCAGCCTGTTCCAGTGCCTGACAGCCCTTTCAACAACAAAAAAAATTCCTAATATCCAATCTGAATCTCCTCTGGCAGAACTTGAGGCCATTTCCTCTTGTCCTATCGCTTGTTACTTGGAAGAAGAGATCAACACCCACCTCATTACAACCTCCTTTCAGACAGTCATGGAGAGCCAGGTCACCCCACAATCTCCTTTTCTCCAGACTAGATACCCTACTTCTGTTTCACCACCACTTGTAACTTCCAGACAGACAAATCTTTCTTTGGTGACGGACCTTGCAAAGGCATGGCCAGTTCCTCTAAACGTCACTTTCCTGTGTGGTTCCTTCGCTGGAAAGGTACCTGGTTAGACCTTCATCTCATGGAACCATGTCAAGAGGCTATAGATATCTGCCAGTGGTTTATGCCTAGGTGCGCTAGGGGACTAGCACAAGGAAAGAGCAAGAAAGATGATTCAGAGGCAGCAGCTAGCCCTGTCTTGCTCCTGTCACCACAGTGATGATGCTGTGCTCACTCATCTCTGCTGCAGAAGCTGACTTTACTTTGTACATACCAAAAGAAATACTGTAAAAAATATTCCCTTAAGCTAGTTGGTACATCTCTGTCTCTTGCCCATGCTGGGCATGTCTAAGAGGCATAAAATTCTGCCTAACTTCTCATGTTTTCTCAAAGCCTGCTATAAAGCTACTCAGTCTAGTTTGTAGGTGATACCTGTCCTTGCTGACTGGTGATAGTTACAAGACCCCTTGTTTGCAGAGCACCATACTGTATCAAAAATACAAGATTTCAGGCAATGGCAGAGCTACTCTATCTCTTGAGTTTAAAGATGTGAACCCTTTCATACTTGAAATTCCTACTTGAGATACCTGGGAGATATTCTGAAGGTATCTGTCAAGTTCCTGCTATTGTTACAACAACTAAAAAGGTGTCTTATTACTACACAATAGCTCCCTACTTGCTTGTCTCCTTTGTTTCTATATGTATATGTGTGAGTATTTGTGGATGCATATTTTTACATATTATTAAAAAAATCTATATTCCTTTAAATCTGGCTTACTTGAAACAGAGATGCTTTTTATGCATATGTGACCACTTCAATGGGGGTAACAGAAGGAAGAAGTTATTTCCTAGTATGCTTGTATTCAAGAATGCTTTTTAATATATGATACTTAGCTCTGTTTGAAATGGGTATAGATAAAAGGTGTAAGAATAGAGGAAAGCAAGGCAGATGATCTGGATAGACAAGAGTAACTGCAAGTTCTGTTACAGAAGCTTCATAACACAAAGCTGTAAGCACTGAATACATACTTCCCTTCTGAAAAGGTGATTTAAAAATCCATATTACTTTCATCTTTTCATTATTTTTATTTTAATATTTTAAGCCCTGAGTTCAAGCTGCCTTTAAGTAACTTCAAAAGCTATAAGGGACTAGGCAGAGAAAGGCTTTCCAGAGACTGCTTCATAGCTTTTAAAGTTCTTTCTATGCCAGGGACCACTGATTGCGGACTATAAAGATATTAAATACTGTCACTTCTGCTGGTTGGATCATCAGTGCCTGATCTCTCCTGCCCCTCTGTCTTTCCTGAAGACGTTGTTAGTTTTAATACTGGGCATTCCAAGACGACAAATATGACCGCTCAGACAAGGTATTTTTGGCTTTTGGTGATCTCCTCAACTGCTTTTTCAAAATCAGTATTTTTTAATTGGTCACTTGAGCTTTATTCAGTGACGTTGAACTTTTGATGGATGTCACTTCAGAAGCATTTTCCAAACATTGTAGGCGTCATGGAGCAATTTTAGCATAAAAAGAAGAGTATAACTAGAGATGGCGGGGGAGCAAATTACATTTTGTATATATAGTATTAAATGCTTCCATTAGTTGCCATAGGGATGGGCAGAAGTTGGTCTGAAGTGACAGCTTTTCTGATGCTTGATGTGTTTAAAAAGAAAACACTGGGGGGAGGGTTTTTTTATTGTTATTATTACCCTGGGAGTCTTTCATAGGGGAGTAAGAAATATTAAAGTCGTATTTCTCAAAAAAGTGCAGCAAGGCTACATTAACAGACCAGATATCACCTTCACATCTCTGCAGAGACACTGACCTCTGCAAAACACGCATCTTTGTAGCTTCAGGGCTGCTCTCAGCTTCATGTTTCCTTCTGTTCTGCAACACAGGAGCTATCAAGGCCATCCCTCCTCTGGAGCAGTATCTGTGAATCTGCTGCAGCAATAACCCCAGCAAAGCTGTGTCCTGCAGTTACTGCTGTGCACACCCTAAAACCAACAGAACCGGTGGGACCTGATTGTCAGACTGGGTTTTTCTGTTTCCTGGCTGCAGTGAATCAGCATTCACTTGACTTGAATATTGGAAGTGAAGAGAAAGCAAGCCCTGGATATATAGTTACACTAGTAGCTCCCATGTAATCACATAAAAAAGTGAAGAGCTGCGAGTCGTGTATCCCAGTGTGTGATCTAAGCCTGCAGGTATCTGGTGTCAAAACTCTCATCCACACCAAACCTGCCCAGGAGTAGGGTACCAGCTGTGAGGTCTGCTGGTATTCAGCTCCCTGAAAATTTTGTGCACATAGTATGTGTGCCACACAAGGGACACCTGCTTGTTTTGCTAACTAAAACATGTAAATGCTTCAGAAATGACTACTCCATAATATGCAAACGAGAATTAATCAAGGATGCTACATGTTATAATTTTCAGTGTTTCTGAAGGTAGTCCGTAAGAGAAGGATCTGCCCCGTAAGGAATAAAACTAAGTACTTACTGAGTCTAATCTAAATTCACTGGACTTTCCATTGTTTTTTGCAGTTTTTAAACAATGAAATTTTATTTAAAAAATCTAACTTTTGGGTGCCACCAAAAGCACCTTCTTCCTTTTTCCCCCAAAGACAAATTACTTATCAGCCTGGGGGATACTGAGCAAGCACTTAATGTGATTTTGAGAAGACCACCCATAGACTGTGAAATGTCATTTGTCAGGGCAATTATTTGTAGTCTGCCTGTACGTGCTGTTCTGACAGTTCATGGGGATACACCTCACTAATGTGATTGTAGTACTCCTGATAATTAGTGAAATTTGAGCAACAGAATAAATGTATAACTTTTCTTCTCAAGGGGAAACGGAAAATATGAGCAACCCACAGATAACACTGGACTCATCCTCAGCTGATGTTTTTTAGAAACCATCTCCAGTCTGGTGGTGTTAAAAGACCCGATCTTCTGTCAAGCAGAAGAAACTGAGGAGGATCTGGCATTAGCTGCAGTGGAATGCAAATATGATGTTAGTCCTACAAATTCCTACTGAAGGTGCAAAGAGGTTTTTGCTCAAAGACAGGCAGAAATTCTATGAAATCATGAACAACATGAAGAGTTCACAGTACTCTCCTGAGCCTTCGGTGTCTGGTGAAAAAGCAGGAGGATGTGGGCAGAAAGCTGGCATGTCTGAGGAGAGAGAAGAACTAGTGTAGCCCCATCATGCTAATGGAACATGTAGTTGCAATATGTATTCCTCTGTTAGGACATACTTTTGCTACCAGGCAAAGTAATTTGACAGCTCTACAGACTTGCTATCATTAAGAGAGAATTAGCTTTTTCTGTCTTGTTATCTTGCTCATCATTTTTGACACTGCATAGCCCTGCATTATGCAGGATCAAATCCTTTGATAAATACAGAAAGCACAGTAATATACTTCAGCAATATACTTATACTTTCATATTTGTAAGTTGCATATACTCACATATTTGAAATGCATAAGAATATCCAACTTGTGCACATAAAAAACCCCAACTGTGTCCAGACTAAGTTAAAGGTAAAAGCAAATTTTGGACTATTTCCAGTAGTGCAGCACAGTAATGGGTGCTCAGGAATACCTGAGAGATCAGGATGACTTTTGTCAATTACATTCACCTGTTTCATTACAAGTCCCATAAATATTTCCACTGCAAATGATGTGGCTCCTCAGTAACTCCAGAGCAACACAGGGTAAGGAACATAAGACAGTTGGATGTTTCTCCTGAAGCTCTCGTTGATCTGTCTTCCTTGGGACAGACACTGGTCAAACACTTCTGAAAACCATATTAGAATTTGTTGCAGGTTTTGGAGGATGGCACAGTGTAGAAACAGGAAAGGAGACTGACTTTTATGTAAGCTATTCAGAGACTGGCATTCATATACATTATTTAACTATGTATTCATGGTGCCCTATGAATATTAAATCTCATCATGTTACTTGAGGACTACACCCTGTAACTTCATTAACACTCCATAGTTACATCTTTCCCTTACATAAAGTCAGTCAGCAAGAAGTCACTTGATTTTATTCTAACCAGATTGCAGTTCCTAGATTTTTATCAAGTGTAACCATGTTACTTCAGAATTGTTTATCCCATTTACAACCAGCAACAAACTGTGAAGCCAGGTTTAGGAATGATCTACTAGCAGTGCTGTTTTTCAAAGGCCATCAGGAGACTGTAAGTCTCCAGTTTCCTTGTGCTGGGTTTCCCCCTCTTTCAATGAAGGTTAAGACTGAGATCATTGGTCCCTCTGTTAGTGCAAATTAAAGGCATTCCCTGCTACATCTCTGGCCAATCACGCTGTCCTTTGCATAGGGGATAGCTCAAGCTCTGGTGACTGTTCAGTCCCAGGAAAGCATAGATTATAGATGATTTTGCGGTCTCTCATTGTTCCCAGCTGCCCCTTTGAATCCTTATGAAGCTCCAGTGCCAGAACTCC
The DNA here is from genome assembly GCF_000747805.2 of Chaetura pelagica. NCBI lineage: Eukaryota > Metazoa > Chordata > Aves > Apodiformes > Apodidae > Chaetura > Chaetura pelagica. The sequence goes on from NW_009953786.1 coordinate 9,053,059, forward strand.
TTGAAAAGTGAGTAGGAAGCTGAAAGGGATGCCTCCACCTCCACGATTGCTGCATGCTGGTAGGGCAATGGAGGAAGGCTTTCCCAAAAGATCTATTTTGCTAGTTTCACCCACCTCCCCTGCCACAGATAGCTTTGCATTTCTCTATTTTCACCAAGTCAACTGTGGGAATGAATTAGGGGAAGTTTCTCTTCCTCCATTCCTGCATAGTTTGTTATAGAAAAAAAGAAAAAAATTCTGGTCATGTAATTGAGGAGGATGGCAAAGATCCATATAACACAGAAGAATTTCTGCCTGTATAAAGACCAAAGTATTAGGCTTTACCATGAGTGTTCTCTCTAAATTTCTCTTCTTTAGTATATTTATCATATAATTATGACTTCAACCTCTTCTCCCTCAAATGAAGGCACATGAAACTGCCATGTATCATCTTAGAATAGAATTTTCTATGCAGAACAGTTAAACTTTGTTCTCCATGACCGCACTTGTAAGATTTTCTCAACTAGCAACTTCTTGAACTTCTCAGTCATGTCACAGGATGCTGGAGCTGACTCTTTAAAAGCTCATCTCTTCTACTTTGGAATCCATGCAGTTCTTGCTTTGGAACTAAATAACAAGATTGTGATCATGACGTTGGAAAAGCTCAAACCAGACCTTCCATGATTTCAAGAGCCAGGGCTACCTTTATGCTATCTTCACTGTTTCTGGATATCGATCATTTTTATAGCAGAAGTATTAAAAATAAAACCTCTGCGTTGGGAGTGCCTCTTCCTCTCTATGACTCTCTTAAAATTTCTAAGTAGTTTCAGCCTGAGGATGCCACAATGGAGTTGTTCAAAACTTGTAGAATCTTTTGAAAGCATTGATGTTAGTCTCTGTCACTGTAAAGCATCTGTAACCCTCATTTGAGTATTTTTGCTTTATTGTATGTTGCGTGCATCATAATATTTGTCTTGCTTTACAAATAAGAAAGAGAGAACATATTTGTATCCTAATTTTGCTAGCAATCCTCTCTTTTTAATAGATGGAAGCACAAGACTGATAATTATAATTTCAAAAACCATATTCTACATAGCTTAAGGGCTTAAACTTTTATATTCTTCCTTTATTCTGAACGTATCCCTCAGGAAACAACTCACTAATAATCACCTTGCCTACACTTTTCCAGTTACACATTATATTTGCTCTCCCACTTTCTTTCAGGTTAATATTAGTGTTTGTCAGCAGCGGACTCTTTTTTTCCAAGGCTGAGTCATTACAGGAACAGTTATGTTCTCAATAGAGAGTTCAGGGTAGGAAAAAAACCCAGCCCTATGCCTACATGGATCTGGGTGTTAGAAAACCAGAAGGCTACTCATTCCTTTTAAATGCCAAGTGTTCAATTACTTTCTTCTTGAGGGCTTGGTTTTGGGGTGGGTTTGGGGTTTTTTTGGTTTTCTTTTTTTTCTTTTTTTTAATTTGGAAGAAGTTAGATGTGATGAAGTAGGTTACTTAAGCTCATGATGAGGAATGCCAGCTTCACATTTTTTCCAAAGCATGACTGTGTTTTGTTTTGTTGGTATTTTTTCCTCAAGTGTTTCTTTAACAGAGATCAGTTGGTTGGTTGGTTTTATGGTCTGACTCAAAAAGAGACCAATCTCAGTGTAGTCCTCCATGGGTATCAGTGTATTTTATAAAACCATTGTACCTGTTATCCTGAACAGGGATCTGTGCTGATAAGAGGTCCAGTCAATAGCAGAGGTTTTTGCAAGTTGGCTTCAGGGCTTGATAGAGCACAGGGAAATGTTTTGAGAGCTGGAGAGTAGAGTTTCTGGTTCTAGCTACTGCTGTCTTTCCCTCTCCTGTCACTTGAGGTGCTCTGCTGTTCTTTGGAAACCAAGTCAGAGTACACATCTCAACAATCTATGCATTGACTCAAGGACTGTGCAGAACTTTTGGAGTGAGCCTCTAAGATATGTGAAGCCTCATCTGGGAATCATACCTAACTTAAAACAGATCTGTTCCATCTGAACAATTTTCTAGCTACACAGGCTTTTCAGCTAAATTGGAGGTAATAGATTTCTCATTCTTAGGGTAGAGATCTCTCTGGACTGAAAGTGAAATCTGAGCCCACGCAACCGTCCTAAAGACTTTGTAACCAGGCAGGCAAGGATTTCCCTCGTGGTGATGAATGCCACAAAAGCATATAAATATAAAGGCACCGTTATGTTTCTTGTTGCTAAGTACCCTCTAGTCAGAGAGAGCTCTTAGCAGCTGTCAAAACTGCTGCACTATAATTTAAAGTGAACTGTAAATCCCTGAGACGGATGAAGGTATCAAGATGGATGATCTTGCAGTGGTCAGTAGAGAGGTTGATGGTGACTTCAATAACTACACTTGTCAGTCAGGGTGGAAGATAAAAATACAGATTGAAAGGCTGATGGCAAAGAGGATCAGAAGAACACACTAAAGGCTAAAGGACAGATGCTATAAAACATTCTCTAGCAAGCAAGGTTTTATTTTTTCAGCCTTTTTTTGACTGGGAGATCCAGTGTCCCTAGAAAAAAAATAAAATTAAAAAAAGTGTTACATATTCCTTGCAAACAAGCAGATTCCTTCTGTCTCTGTTACCAGCTTTTCTTCTTCTTTTTTTCTGGTTTTCTGTTGAAGAAAGGTCAGCTGGGCTAAACAAGCAACTGGCCCACAGTCCATAAGACTATGGATCCAACAATTACCAGAGGACAGCTTGGAGGGACCTATTGTTCAGTAGTCATGATGGAAAATACAAACTCTCCAATCTGCAAAGAGGAAGGTGCTAACAACTCTCCAAAATGCAAATAAGGTGGCTTGCAATGTTCTTGCTGTTTCTGCTTGAATTTGTGCTAAGGAATGAAAATGTTTGTCATACCTCTGAAAACAGGAATGTGGTTTACCTAAGCCAGATCCACCACTAAGGTGGCACTGTCAGGTACCTACTCAATCCAACCATATTTAGGAGGGCGCCAGTGTAGGAATAGCCACACCAGATTCTACCTGGAGTTCATATACTTACCTTTATCTTTGATACTGTGTGGGTGTTTTGAAGCAGCATGCAAGAAATCTTAAGAGTGGAAACCTATGGAACAATCTACTCGCAGGGTTTCTTACACCCTAACCTGCACTAAAAAACTCTGTGCTCTGAGGGTTTATTTATCTTCTTGAGTTTCTTCTTAAAAGCAAAAAAACCCCCACAAAAACCAACAAAAAGCCCCAACCAAAACAAGCAAACAAAAAACCCCCACAAAAAACAAACACCAAATTAAAACAAAACCCAAAACCAAAACAAAAACCCAAACACAAAAACCTATGCTACTTGATATAGAGTCTTCTGATACTGAAATAAAAATCTAATTTTTCAGAACCTGCAGCTTGAGCACCAGTAATATTTGGTAGCACTGGCACGTTTACCTGATTTTTTGAGCAGAGTATCTGTACAGGATAGACTAAGCCTGACTGCTTCCTGAAACTTCTCTTAGCCAGAACTTCTGAGTCTAAATTTATCAAAGGATCACTTTGCCTTCTTCAATTTCTGATCCAATTTTAAAATCAGATTACAGTGGAACTACACTAAGACCTGCTGGAAGAAGCAGGGTCCTGGCCCTCTTGTGAGAGGCGCCCTGTACAACTTAATAGCATGGCCCTTGAAAGCTCCTACTGCCTGGCTTCATCAGGATTGCCTACACAATGTGCAGCTCCAATAATGCCAAACTAGATGAAGTGGAAGCCACCAAGAGATAACTGTGCTGTATTACAGTTTATTAACCACCCAAGCCCACTTACAAACACGTGAAAGGCAAATTATAATTAAGAGGATCTTGGTGGAAACATTCTGCTTTCACGGTCTTTGGATATGCATGTTTAAGCTATCATGCCATGTGCTATTTGATTTATGTTTTTACTGATGCTTTGACTGAGTAGTTTGTTTCAGTGTACTGCTAAATGCAGGAAAAATCAGAAACTGCATCAGACAACCACTCTGTATTTCATTCTAGAAAATAGCTGGCAATTATAATTACTCACCATGTTTCTGGCTCAGAATAAAAGTGGCACTGCACAAAAACCACACTGAACATTCATCGTGATTAGAAAATGCTCCATACCTTGCAGTGCAGTGGAGACATAAGAATAATTTTAAATGCAAATGAAATTGTGGGGGTAGCAATGAGAACAGATAAAAGACAGTAAAACAAAGCCCTTCACTTTCCTGAAATTAGCAGGCTAATGTAGTATAAAAAAAAAAGCAGTTCTACTCAGATCTGTGCTAAGAGCTTTCATTTCATCATAATATAAAACAGCAGATCCGTCACCTTTCTCTATTCAGTACTCTTGATTTCGAGGTTGAAGTGAAAATTAGAAGCTGTTCATTCTGGCTCACAGACTGGGTTGCATTTGCTTAGTCTTATTCCATGACAGTAGGATGGAAAGAGGTCAGTAACACTGGTAAGTACTTATCTCCTGCATCTGATTTTATTTATTTATTTTTAAAATCTTTCACAGTGCTTTGGCTTTTGATCAATGTATATTTCCTGAAAAAAGCTACATTGCATATTTTGTGTAAAGCTGGATCTTATGCAGAAACCTAGTGATTGCTCAAGAATGCTTGTATCCGATGTTACAAGAATGAAGGAATTACTTGAAGTAGGAATTCTGTTAAAGGAAAGATTTCTGGATAATCTATATGTTTCATAGCATCATTGGAACATTTCAAGTGTTGCTTTTTCTGTCTGCCTTCTCCAACATGTAGTATCAGGTAAGAAATTAATCCCTTCAAAATGTTATTTGCAGTGTATTAATAGCAAAATATTTAACAATCTCATTACCCTTGTGGTAAATGATTGAGAAAGTAGGTATTTTACTTAATGAAAGCAAATTATTAGACAAAACACAATGTTATGGTTAATCATTATGAAATACTTAAAATATCTCAGAATATAAGATGGAACAAGGAAGATCAGAGTGAAAAACAAATTCTTAGAGAAACTTGATGTAGGTTTTTTTTTTGCTTTGGAAAGTTTTTATCAAATCAAAACCAGGGGCTTAATTTTTCAGTGTAAAGGGTGAGGGGGAGTGAGGGAGATGATCGTAGTGTCACCTCCTGTTGCTAAGTAACATCGTCTCCTGGCCATTTTTATCTGATAAAGAAAGTCCAGTTGACGTTATGCATTATTCATCAGAGTTCCAATCAAACAATCAAAATTGTTTGCCTACACTGGGGACATTTAGTAAGATCAAAGAAACCCTCCTTGAAACTACTGGAGCTTACACCACTGCCAGGCAGCTCTTGATACTCCGCAGTAAGTATCATTTCTGGTCTGGGAGTGCTGCAGTAAAGTGAATTGCTGAGGAATTTTTAAAGTTTTCTGATCAGGATTGGCTTCTGAATTTTAGAAAGGACTGCATGTTTATCCATGAAAACTGAATCGAAGGAAAAAGGGAAAGCTTTGGAACTCTGGTTTCCTGATTTCTGCCAATGTAATCAAAGAAAATGCTTGAAGCAAGGGTCAGTTTCCTTGCTCCAAAGCTTTCTGTTAGATTTGCATGGAAAAGAACTATAGAGGTATTTTTGTCTGTCTGTCTGTCTTAAAATAAATGCTGTGCAGAGCTGTTTGTACGCTTATGATTATATGCCACAGCTAACTGAGGTGTGGAGGAGAGAACTGGCTTGTGTGTTTTCTGCAAATTCTTTTTTAATGTGAGTTGTTCACAGTAGAAAGAAATGCAGAAGGGAGCAAGAACACTGGAGAAGGGTCATGATAAAGTGTCTAATCCAAACCTGATTTGGTATACAACTTGGACAGCTGTAATCTAGGATGTAGACAGATCTGAGGTTCCAAAGAACATAAAAAATATAAACCTTAGGTAAGAAGCAGTGCTAGGAGTAGCATTCTATTTCTTAATGATTGCTCTTATCACGTCTTTTAAAACTGATGGTGGGATGTTCCATTGCCACTTCTGGTCAGTAAGAGGGGAGAGGGATGGCAAAATTGGCTTCTGGTCATTTAGGTTGAATGAAATATCCAGAATATTGTCTTCCTTTCTAGAGCAGCATTTTGGTGTATGTGGCATGAATGCTATCTTTAATGTACTCTCTTACAGTAGTACCTATTTGGAGATCCTGGCTTTGGATCTTGTTAAAGCAAATCACTGCCCCAAGCTTATTTTTAAGAGCAAAAGTAACATTCAGGTGAATCTAAGTATTTGTTGTAGAAAATGGAGACTGTGACTAGAATAAAGATGATTGTACTAGGAATCTTGTTAATATTGCAGTAGCACTTTCCTTTTATGCCTTTAGACAAGGATTTAGACATCCTAAAATAGAAAAGGGTAGTTATGAAGTTCTACGAATAGTAATTTTAAAAAGCTTTGACTTTAATACACCAAATGAAGTACTTTAGTGACTGCCTACACCATTCTTTCCACAAAGAAACTCACCAGTTTTTTTCTGTCCATCAACTCTGTAATTTTTCCCAGGAATCTGACTGATCATCCACACGGGAGTATTGTACAAAAACATAAAGTTCCTTCAAAATGGACTACTTTTTGGATGTCGAGTCTGCTCACAGACTGTTTTACAGTCAAGGAGCTCAAGGTAAGAAACTCCGGTACTATCTCAGAAAATTACTATTTTAACTGTACAGTTAAGATGTGTAGGGACAGACAAGGACCAGCTCTTGTGACTGACTTACTGAACTGTACAGAGGCCATAGGGAAATGCCTTCAAAATGCATGAGGTGTAAAAGGGATTATGAGAAGTATAATGATATGGTTGGATCTGCCTTCTCAGAGAATAAGGAAAGCTGTTGGGTGTATGGCAGGAGCAAAAGGAACTGCCAAGATTTAGACTCTGGTGTTGCAGAACCCAAATGGACAAGTCAGAGGGGACAGTAATGGCCCACTACTTGCTGTAATGTCCTTCCCCTTTCTCCTCACTCATCGATGCTGTCAGGATCATAATCTGGTGTTATTCAGTGCTGCAGGAATAACTGGTTTGCGAAAGCCCTGAGGCAGACCAGCATGCTGTGTGCAAACAGCAGACTTTTGATGGTCAGCTTCCTTCCCTGAGAAATGCTGGTCCCCACAGAGCAGCAGCAGTGCCAGAAAGGGGAAGAGTAATTGAGCTGCTTTGCCTGAATGTAGTTAAGGCTTGTTCACGACACAGATTATATTTTTGGTAAAGTCAGTTCACATTTTTCTCACCAGCTCTATTTTTGGAGAAAACTTGCAGTTTCAGAGAGGAGGGTTTTTTGTTCCTTAAACTTTAAACATTACATTAAATTGAAGAAACCTGTAAGAACCAAGTAACTCTATAAGGTTTTTTGTTGTTGTTTTTACATAGTACCTGTTTTCTAGAAACACAGTCCAATTGTTTTCCACCATTAATTTAACCAGTTGCTAATCAAATTCAAAGTCCAGCCAACCCAGCTCTTGCCTTCCCTCTGGAGGCCATTCTCCCAGAGCAAGATCTAATCCACCCAGGGGGATAACCATGGCCCCAGGATACCCATGGGTCAGTACCTCCTTTAACCTTTGGCTCAGCTGAGGTGCTACTGCCTAACATGTGCTTCATTGCCCAGCTGCTTCCCCAGTTATTGTAGTACATTTGCATTTGTACGGATCACAGAAAACCTTTATTGTCATGACACAGCCTTCTGAAGAACAGAACAACAGCCTTCTGAACAGCAACTGAACAACAGAATCAAATGCAAAGCACCTCAGAATTGGGGGAATAGAACAGCTGAGGGCAGTGACTGATTTTGCTGGGTTTTTCTCTACCTCAAAAACGCAATGGAGACCTAAGCATTGCCACAGACGTCATAGTAAAATAAGTTATTTGATATCCCTATGAGAACAGACCCCTTTCTATCCCATAGAACTAAAATTCAGGAATCTACAACTTAATGCTTTACATGCTATATCAATTTATCAGCAGCATCCCTGTGTAGTGCAAGGTACAGAGAGGACTAGGGAAGAAGCAATATGTATTCATGCAATGAAAGTCTATTACAGTTATGTGCACAAGGTGACTAATAAGGATTGCATGGGCATCCTTCACTATAAGCATTTCCAAGAAGGCAAGGGAAAAAAAAACAGTATCTGACCCATACTTGGAGAAAATACATTGTTAGCACATATAAAAATGATTGTACTGATCAGTTAGATGCATGATGTTGAAATTTTAACCTTAGCACCTGGTTGATTCTTTGCTTTAATGCAATTATTTTGCTTTCATAAACGCAAACTGAGGAAAAAAGTCCATCATGCAGAAGTGCATCCCTTGATCCAGAAGTCATCAGCAGGAGCCTGACCTTTAGAGCTGTCATGTGGGCTTCTATCCCTTGGCCAAAACAAGTAGGAACCAGCACTGAGGCTTGGGGATTTTTTGTCTCCTTGCTTGTGAACATTTTATGAAAGACGCCACTGACATGCTTCCACTGTGCACCACAGCACGGTACACAGGCTCCCAAACCCTAATTACCTCCAGAACTGGAAACAGTACATTGATACAAGAGCCACGCTGCACTTATGCTCTGTCTCCTTCAACTTCTCACCTTTCTCTTTGCTTCTTTTACGGCATTTTTCTAGCTCCTGTCCTTCACATCTCTTACCTCACAAGCTTGTGAGACCTATTCCCCAGACTCCAGTGTTCTCCCACTCTTCATCTCTGTGTTTGAGGTCAGCTGCTTTCCAGAGAGCTGGATGACAGTAGGGAAATCACTCTGAATACGGAAGTGACAACACTTCTGCTTAAGTTCTCAAATGCTGCAGCAATACCACAGCCCCTGGCAACAGAAGAGGTGCTTGAAGGGAAGGACAGATGGACAACCCCACTAGCAATAGGTGTGTGAGATGAAACGTGGCCTGTGTAGAGGTTTCATGAGGCTTTAACAGTCTGAGGTAGCACTGAGTATCTCTGAGGTGGCAGAGATGGTTTCATCAGGCAAATTGATGAAGCCCCTGGAGGAGTTTAATCATCAAGCTTTCCTGCAGCAACTGCCTTTATTGCAATCCTTAGCCCCAAACTTCTTGGTGGTAGCAACCCCTTCCTCTGAGCTATCTTACCTGCTGCACACAACAAGAAATTCAAGCCTATCAAGTCTGTGTTGATGTTGCCTCTACAGCTCTGATAACTTCTCTCATCTTTGTACCTTGTGCCACATTTTAAGGCTGTATTCTATAAAAAGAAGGCATTTCTATATGAGATAATGGCATGATTTTTCCAAACATGGGCAAAAATGTATTTTTTGCCTTAGCCATCTTCTGAGAAACAGTTAAACTGCTTTAGTTATAACTTTCTGAAAAACAAGCAAAAAAAATACACTGAACGTGAGACACACATCTACCATAAATAGCATAGCTCACACAGCTAGTTTGGAACTGAATACAAGGTCTGCAAGAAAGCACTGTTACCAGTTCTAACTAATGGGATCACAAATAACTATTTGATGTTCATATAATAATCTGATGCTATTAGCAAATAATGCTATCAAAAAAACATGTGCATATGCATTAAAACTGCATTATGACAGAATTTAAAGACTATGGTATTCTGCCATTTAATTAAAATCAACATCAAAACACATTATATGTATTATGATTACTTTAGATATATTAGTAGTTATTGCATTACAAAATACAGTTTGCAGACTGTAGAATGGGAATTTATGCCCCATTTACTCTTTCTGTGAGATTTGAAGATTTCTGCCTTTTAATCCTTTGATCCTGTAGATCAAGTAAAAAACTCCTTTCCAATATCTTCAAATTAATGATATGTCAATGTTACAAATGGCACCTGTAAAGCGCTCTTTCTTGTCTGTACCCACTCCTTGTGGGTGGAAGTGAAGGGAAGGAATAGGGCTGCAAAATGTTGGGAAGGAACTCAAAGAGCTGTGATAGCATTACTAGCAGATGATATAAAATCCCAGCAGACCTCAGGTTCTTGTGTAGTTGAATGCAGGATGCTCTGACCTCAGCAAAAAGACTGAAACCAAGTTTTGTCTCCCAAAAACTACCTGGTTCTCCTACCCCTTGCTGCCTGCACTTGTCCCTCCCCCTGCAGAAAGCTCCAGGACTGCCTTTGTTCTGTAGGGTAGGAGGAGAGAGATGTTGCCTTATCAGCTGCCTCCTCTCCCATCATCTATTTCTGCAGAAGCAGCCATCACCTCACTCCTGTGGGCTGAGCGCAGAACAGAAGATGTTTGGCCATTCGGACTGCATCTGCTGTTCAAACAGCTGTTCCCTGTTTCCTCCAAGGAAAGTGAAGCAGGAGGGATGGAAAAGTCACAAAAGCTGGATCTGGCAGTAGGATTATCTAGATTTAGAAAACTTGGTAAATGAAGCCAGCTGGCTGTAGTCTTCAGATACCAGCCGGAAATATCCTAAGCTCTGCAACCCTCCCTTACTGTCTCTTCTGTGTCCGTATGTTGGGATCTAGGAGATAGGGGAGTGTTCTTGCCAAGTGCGTAATGCCTGGTGGCGCATCTGCAAATCAGAAGCAGAAAAGAAGGGCCCATGATTCCCTGCATCTAGCCCCTTGCCCTAGGAAAAGTCTGAATCTGACATGTAAGCATGGAGCTGGACTTGAATTTTTGAAAAAGTCTTTTCCCTTTGAAGTGTGTGGAAGATACAAGTCATTCTTGGATGTAAGTGCATTCTAAATACAAGTCTACCATGCCTTCCAGAATGTATACAATGGGGCCTGGAATACAGTTAATCTCACTTATGCCTGATGTGTCCTCAGTGAAGATGTTCCCACCTAAGGCTTCTGACTAGCCTAGCATGTATCAGTGGAGAGAAGCAGTCATTTTAAGAGCAGGGTTCAACTAATCTCAGACATCTTCCTTGGGATCCTATAAATCATGCTTTATTCTCGCTACTCTTTATGAAACCTGGATGAAAGATGTCTGTGCTATTGGCATTTGTTTGCATAGAGGAATCACGTGATAGCAGGCAAGACAGGACCTAATTCAGGAAAGGGAGTAACTTGCCCCAAACAGGTAAAGTTGTCATTCAAAGCTGTAGATGTGCAGATACCATCTTGGCTGTAGCCTACTTTGGAGACACATCAGCTTTGATCTTTAAGTTCTAGTTGAAAGAAGTTACGCTTTGGGGAATGCAAAGAAAGACCTCATATTTGACAAAGTGGAGCAGGCTGGCACTAAGGAGGAGCAGAAGCAGCCTTCTCCATAAGAGAAAATTAACCAAGAGGCAGCAAGATGGGCAGAGGTAGCAGCCTTGCCTACCAGAGGTGAAGCGCTGGAGCAAGTGAGTAGGGCAGGTCCTGTGATGGTTCAGCCAAGAGTTTGGAGCATTAGGCAAGACCAATGGTGATGAGACAGGTATGAGGCCAAGCAGGACATTGAGTCAGCAGTCTGGATGTGGATCAGTGAGGATCGCAGCCAGCCACAGGCATGGCCACAGCCTCACTCAGCAAGTGGGCAACAGTCTCGGTGTAAATGTATAGCAGTGCAAATGCTTCTCCCAAAAGAAGGGAAGAAACAGCTGTTGAGGCTTCTTGATGCTTTCTCAAACAGCTCCAAAGCTGATCAGGGCTTTTCAAGCCACTCTCTACAACAACTGTGCCATGTCAGAGAGCTTTGAGCATAGTGAACTGAACTATAAAGAGGGAGGTCACATTGGGCCCTGGCCATTGGTACCTAGCTCTTACCTAGGCTTGTTCAGGATGAAGAAATGAGGAACCCCTCTCTTCCATTGTATCCAAGGAGATGGAGGTCCTTGGATGAACTCTGAGAGAAGAATGTACTGCCCAGTACGTTATAAATTTAGGTACCATCATAAAAGGAGAGTTGCCCATTGCAGACTGCACGCAGCACTTTTCTCCAGCCATGAGTGCGATGGAACGGGTCCTAAGACTCACCTCCTCCCTTGGTGCCCCTGGCAGCCCCACACCACAACCTGGAGGGACAGGTTGGGCATCGTGAGATTGGGACGCCATTCTGGGCTGCATGAGTCCACCTTCGCACCACAGTCAGACCCTCTGGTCCCCGCCGGGAGTCTGGGTTCTCCTCTCAGGCGACTTCTGACTCAAATACTTTCTAATTTCCTGGAGACCTGTTCATCGACACTTGCAGCCTTATCTCTTTTCGCACCAGCAGGGGGCACAAAGCTTAAAATTAACCGCATTAATTGAGTGTTTCCAAGATGTTCCTACACACCTTGAAGGTTTTGCTAGTCCATACGGCAGGATACACTGTGCATATTTAAATAACTGAACAAAACTCTATTGAAGGTTTATATTAAACTATCTTTTGTATCTATATATAATGTATAGATCCACTTACAATAGGTGGTGCATTTACTGGTTGCAACATTCCTGCAATCTAGTTGATGAATGTAAGGAGTGAATAAAAAAATGTAAAGTAGAAAAATATGGAAATAAAAATACAGTACACAGGGCCAAGGGATAATACATGTACAAGATTGTGTAGACACACAGGGGATGATTGCTCCAAAGATTTCAGGAAATCCTTCTTGATCAGTTTTCCAGGTTTAATCAAATACGCCTAAGTACAGTTTTATTGCCATGCTTCCCTCTTGCACTCTGTCTCCACAATTTATTTATTTCACTGTGCTTCACTTTTGCTCATTTATTTTAATTCATGTAGTGCTGACTCATTATAGATGTTTGCCTTTAATCACTGCTGACTACTCAGTACTACCTTGCTTCTGCTGTCGCATATTAAACCATGTCCAGTATTTTACAAAAGAGTATCACAGAATCACAGAATCTTAGGGGTTGGAAGGGACCTCGAAAGATCATCCAGTCCCACCCCCCTGCCAGAGCAGGATCACCCAGAGCACATCACACAGGAACACGTCCAGGTGGGTTTTGAATGTCTCCAGTGAAGGAGACTCCACAACCTCCCTGGGCAGCCTGTCCCAGGGCTCTGTCACTCTCACAGCAAATAAGTTTTTTCTGATGTTTACCTGGAACGTCCTATGGTCCAGTTTGCACCCACTGCCCCTTGTCCTATCACCAGATATCACTGAAAAAAAGCCTGGATCTGTCCTCCTGACACTCACCCTTAACGTATTTATAAACATTAATGAGGTTGCCCCTCAGTCTCCTCTTCTCCAAGGTAAAGAGAGCCAGGTCCCTCAGCCTTTCCTCATAAGGGAGATGTTCCACTCCCTTCATCATCTTTGTGGCTCTGTGCTGGACTCTCTCAAGCAGTTCCCTGTCCTTCTTGAACTGAGGGGCCCAGAACTGGACACAACACTCCAGATGTGGCCTCACCAATGCAGAATAGAGGGGAAGGAGAACCTCTCTTGACCTACTCACCACACCCTTTCTAATGCACCCCAGGATGCCATTGGCCTTCTTGGCCACAAGGGCACATTTCTGGCTCATGATCACCCTCCTGTCCACCAGGACCCCCAGGTCCCTTTCTCCTACACTACTCTCCAGCAGGCAGCCCCCAACCTGTACTGGTACATGGGGCTGTTCTTCCCCAGCTGCAAAACTCTACACTTGCCCTTGCCGAATTTCAAGTTTCTCCCCGCCCAACTCTCCAGCCTGTCTAAGTCTCTCTGAATGGCAGCACAGCCTTCTGGTGTGTCAGCCACTCCTCCCAGTTTAGTGTCATCAGCACACTCTGTTCCCTCATCCAGGTCGTTGATGAAGATATTGAATAGTACCAGTCCCAATACAGACCCCTGAGGGACTCCACTAGTCACAGACCTCCAACTAGATTCTGTCCCATTGACCATATTGCTGCAGTATGCCCAGATCCTCATCTAGAATGATTGCACTGCAATGTTTCTTGTGTAAAGTGACATTAAGATAGTCCATCCACCAACTTTTTTTTTAATTAATCCATCCTACAGACTAACACATTTTCAAAGTTATGTTATTTTGCAGGCCTTTTTGGTTTTTTTATCATGTGATGTCAGTAGTTCTCAAGTCTAACAACAGTTAAGACCAGAAAATGTGCAGCACTGATGTAATTTCCCTCCTTTTAAATCCAAAGAAGTAATTGATCAACATCCACCTTTTTTTAAAAAAACTTTTTTTTTTTTTTCCCCCCCACCTCCTATTCTGGCATGTCTTCATTATTGAGAGTTTAGGAACAGGCAACTGAGTGCCACGATTGGAGTCTCTGACTTGCAGGGTCAGGTAGCCTAGCTTCATCAGTTGCATAAAAATATCTCAAGAAGAGTTGCAGTAACTGTACTTCAGCTACTTTTTGTTCATTTTTTTCAATATCCAGTCAGACAAATTAAAGCCAGATGAAAGAACGTCCTTCTAATTCTCAGCAGTGTATATGAATAAAACTAGGATGTTTGAGATCTATTTCTCTATACTCAGAAAACTTTAGAAAACCTATGTGTGGATCACACTTGAAAAAATTGGATTCTGAAAACAAAACGTTAAATTTTTTCCTACTACCAGTTAATTTTAAGTAAAAAAGCTTCTATTTGTCCCTCTTTCATAATAATTTAGCTGTTTGATTTATTTTTAATAGTCTGTTTTCTGAAGCCTGTGCCTTTGAATACAATGGCAGAGGAACAAGCACGTTTCTTCTAAAATGTACAAAAAAATGTTAATTAAACTTATTGTGCATACATTTACCCAACTATCACAAACTGACATGATGAGCATGTGCATAAAAGTGGTTGTCCTTTTGATTGTGAACTGTTGTTTGCAACACTCAGGCCTCTACTTTCTTTCAGATTACTGGTGTCCATCAAACCTGTGTTAAAAATCTCAAGGGCTTTGCTTTAGAGTCATGCAGCAAACCATATGCATGTACTTCTCTGTTTATCCAGGAGACATAAGCTTATAAATCATTCTTCGCAAATGACAAATTATGTCCTCTCCAGTGCTTGCACACATCTCCTACTCTCTTCTCCTGCCAGTCATACTCTATTTCCCACACCTAATCCTTCAAATGTTGTTGCATTTAAAACAAGAGAAAAACTAACTGGCATTTAATCAGACAAAAAGATTGTTTTCCTCGTAAACATCCATTTGGACCCATTGTTTGGTCTGCATTTAAAGAAGAATATTCACAATCTAATAATGGGGTTTTTTTAAGAACAGACAGAGTATCACGCTCTAGATGCATCAAAGTGTACCTGAAGTAATGTTTTTAAAGCTTACTTTTAGCCAAAACCACATTCCTGCAGGCTTTATCTACATGTTATGCCATGGTGAGCCCTTTCCATAGAAGCACGAAAGAGGAGAACTGACTAAGAAGCTCATACACTTCTCTAATGAAAAGAAATAAAAGTAGCAAGCAAGAATCCTAGTCAATAGCAAGAGCAGCACTGCCATTAAAATCTTTCCATAGGTATTCTACAAAGTTGATCAAAATTTGTGCTTAGATCTCAGGTTATTCTCAAAACCATCTTAAAGATTTCTGATGTAAACCAGTATTCTTTTATGGCTATTATCACATCACCTGAGATTGATTGTGATTATACACATCAGAAACATACCCCTTCCTATGCATCCAGGTCTAGACAACTCCAGCAGAAACACTTTAGCACTTTGCTTGTATTAAGGTTAAAATAATCAAGTCTCGAAAGTTTTTGTCATTTCAAGACAAGAATCTGCTATGCAAATTATAGTTTCTAGATGATGACTCTACTGAGGCAAAAATGACCTGGGTATTGGTGTCATCAATGAGGTGTTTTAAAAACATTTTAAAAAGTTGATTGATAAAGGCAGGTGGAAGAATCCAGAGGGATAGTTCAAACTTTCTTTTACTAATTTTTAGAATTTTGGCTTTTTACCTCTGGGTTTTACAATTAAAAATGTCCAAATCTTCTTCTAAAAAACACAAGTCTTAAAAAAAAAAGAAATATTATAACTCTTCAAAACATAAAGATAGTTATTGGCAATCAAATATCAGTACTAGTATTTTTTATTAAAATGTATTTTAATGGGACAAAATGGGAGCCATCAAAAATTCTTTGCAAACCATCCCCCACATTTTCAGTAACTTCAAAAAGCATTCAAACAACAGACCACCTGTAGATGTAACTAAATATATTGCAAGTATGTGTTCAAACTGCCTCTGAACATGGAATATAATAATTTAAATATTTCCCATTCCTTTCTCGCAAGTGTGTACTTGTGTTGTACTTCAGTCACGTACAATATTTTGAGGCAACAAATGTGAGACTACACATAATCAGTTCTAGGGTGTCATTACCTGCATTACAGCATTTCTGTTTCTAAAGTATTTTTCCTCCATAAGCAACCTTTTCCCTTTCTAACAAATACCAAGACGAGATGTTGCTGCAAGGTGCCAGTAGTGGCATAACCTTTATGATGAGCAATGCAAATAGACTGAAGGAATTCAAACAAAATTACTGATTTGATTCCCTTGTGCTGCTAAAGCGGTTGTTTAAAATCCAGGAGAGATCTCCAGGGGAGAGCTGCCAAGCTGGTGAAGGGTCTAGAGAACAAGTCGTAGAAGGAGCAGATGAGGGAACTGAGATTGTTTAGTTTGGAGAAGAAAAGGCTAAGGAGAGACCTCATTGCCCTCTACAGCTCCCTGAAAGGACGTTCTAAGGAGGTGGGTGTTGGCCTCTCCTCCCAGGTAACTAACGACAGTACCAGAGGAAATGTCCTGAAGTTGCAGCAGGGAAGGTTCAGATTAGACATTAGGAAGAATTTCTATATTGAAAGAGTGGTCAGGCACTGGAACAGCCTGTCCAGAGAGGTGGTGGAATCACCATCCTTGGAAGTATTCAAGAAACATGTAGATGTGCCACTTCAGGGTACACTCTAGTGGCTGAGGTTGTAGGGTGTTTGTTGGGTGTTGGGTGTTGTTTTGTGGGTGTTCTCTGGTGGGGTGCGTGTGGTTGTTTGGGGTTTTTGTGTTGATGGTTGGACTCCATGATCTCAGAGGTTCTTTCCAACCATGACAATTTTGTGATTCTGTGATTATTTGTGATGGAACCAATTGGGCAAATGTTCACAGAATCATAGAATGGTTTGGGTTGGAAGGGACCTTGAAGATCATCTAGTTCCAACCACATATAGCAAGTCATTCTCTTAATCAGAAGTACTATGGATTACGGTTAGGAAAAGAGTATATACAGGTATATTCATGGCATGCATATTCAGCATTAAATAACCTGATAGCTACTCTGTGAATATCTGAATGCCATCAGCTATACTTTCCAGTTCTGTGGCTATGTAAGATTTGATCTTTTTATTGCAAAATGTTTTAATACTTATTAGCTGCCTCTGATATTTTTCTAACATTTACTTAAAATTTCTAGTCATTCTTGAAAACTCATTTTGGTAACAAACACAAAGGAAAGATAATCATGGTTGTCAAAGTAACATATAATGATTACTCCAGGAAACATTTTCCAGCATCCTCCTACCTCTAGTCAAAATGAACACAAGCCAGATATTTTGACCCAAAAGGTAAAAATTATTTATAAACAAATATCTAGAAAAGCCCACTTTGGGTTGGAAAGGACTTTAAAGATCATCTAGTTCCAACCCCCCTGCCATGGACAGGGACACCTCTCACTAGACGAGGTTGCTCAAAGCCCCATCCAACCTGGCCTGGAATTGGTGGTGGTTTTTTTCCCAAATAGGTTCCTGTGCCATGATCCATACCACCCTGAAGTGCATGGGTATCCTTTCACTGACTACAGATAGATCATGCCAGCTTTAAAAGACAAATCTTCTACATGGTTGTTTTATGAGATGGTTTTTACAATGCTAAATTCATATACAGATAAATCTTCCTTAAGTGTAAATTTGATGATGCAGTACACAAAATTCTCCTCAGCAGAAATTTTCCATTCTCTTTTATCTTCATTACTGTACATCCCTATGACATGGGAGTAATAGTTTACAGTCTGGTTGCAGTGTTTACTTTAGCTTAATCTAAATAGTTGACCCCATAAAATCAATTTCAACTCCTGCCCTTTGCTTTCACTTCAATTTCAAGATTTGGCTTGGTAAGAAATGAGTAAAAACTTGAAAGGAATCCATTTAAAACCAGAAAACAAGTAAGTTAGAACAGAAATAACCACTGCCCTCTGCAGCGCAGATTTGCTTGTTTAGTAAACTACATAATGCTACAAATTGAAAAATAGAGCGTGACAGCTTTTGTTAATTCATACTAATTATATGCTATCATACCTAACACCTAAGTCAGGTTTTAGGCATCTGAAGGCTTCTGAATGACAGGTATTATTTGGAACTGTAAAAAACTTTTAGAAGAATGACAGTTAGCAGGCTGCAGAATAAGTTCTTAGTCATTATCAGTCATGTTCTCCAGTCCCAGCAGGAAAGTATGGTTCTTTATTAGTTATTATAAGTAGAGCAGCTTACAAAAGCCCTAAGATAAAGACTGTTAGGCCAGGCAACAGCAAGCAGGAAGAAACATCCAGGGTTTAGGCTCCTAGGTTCTTACGGGGTCCCATGTCAAAGTTAATGCTAGTAGTCCCACACAAAGGGTAAGGATGAGCTTGCAAGCTGAAATTCTCTTTCTAGCTCTATCTGAGGTGGTGGGGAAAGAAACACACTGAGAAAGTGCTTGTGCGTGGTGCTCACACTTTCAGTGTGATCAGCCAAATCACATCTAGCAGTTGTGATAAACTTTACTCAGAGAGCAAACTGAAGTGGGTATATTTATAGAGGCTCTCCTGTTTGTGATTTGTAACTTATAGGCTCAGCACCCACAGCATTCAAAAGCCACTCATGATTACAATTCACTGAAAAAATACTTACATTAAAGGGACATTATCAAAACTCTAAGGTCAAGCACTAAATACTTAGACAATGCCAGAATAAAGGTTGCCTCTGTGACATTATTGGAGTCTCCTCATATACATGTATAATAGTATGGTTTCTAATTGCATGATGACACAGTAATTTTTTACTATCCTACCATTTGCTTCATCAGTGCATGGAGTGGGCAGTGCTCACTTAATGAGACAGTAATAAATATTTTGCTTTCTCCTCCTTGAAGGGATGGCCCCAAGCCATTTAAACTCTGTTCAGAAGATACAAATCTTAATTTCCTTATGGGCTTTTCATTGGTGCTTCACTGAAGTATATGAATACTTTACAAATATTAACAAATTTATGTTTTCACAAAATTCCTACTGAAAGAAAATTATTATTCTCACTGCTTCACAACTAAGAAACTAGGGCATGAAGTGACCTAGAGCAAAAAGTAGCTGTTAATTTTGAATGCCCAATAAGACAACAAGAAACTGAGATCTGGAATGCTTGCTGTACTCTCCACACCATGTGTCTCAAGCACAGCTTCCACTAATGTCTGCAAACTAAGAAAACACTTAAATACTTCCATTACTCAGGCATCACAGACTCAAAACCACTATTCAGAAAAAGAGAAACTGCAGCTATTGAGAAGTTGTGAAAAGCCAGGCTTAAGTGGCAAAACTAAGAACTTTGACCAAGCAATCTGTGTCGGGAACAGAGCTATAACCTATGTCTTTGGAGCACAGCAATCTTTTCTTGGCATTGTTCCGAGCACCTCTGAAATTCTATGGGCGTTGAGGCAGGGACCTTGCATCCTCTTCTACTACCTGCTATGGATCTTCTTTTCCATTCAGTGATTTTCTTTCTCTCTCTCTCTCTTTTTTTTTTTTTTTTTTCCCTTCTCCCTCTTTTTCTCCCCCCTTTCCATTTCTCCTTCCATTCTTTTCATTTCTCCTCTTCATTAATTGTTTCTTACCAGCTCGTCGGGCAACTCTTCTCACGGTGCCCACACTGATGACAGCTTCTTCTGAGGACGACATAGACCGCAGGCCCATCAGAAGACTCCGCTCTAAAAGTGACACCCCTTACTTGGAAGAAGCTAGGATCTGCTTCAACCTTGATAATGGTAAGACCACCCCTTCCCCAAACCAGCTTATCATTACAGACTTTCTGAGATGCAGATGGACCAGGTGATACTTCCTTGTTCACCAATGTATGGTGGTTCACCAGACATCCAAAGATGACATGGCTGTTAAACTACAAGCACCTGCACGTGTATGTACAAGGATCCTTTTCAAAATTCTCCTGCAAGTACTAACTAAAAGTTTTCCCATTTTAGCTCAGGTGAGCCAGCCAGATCACAGCAAAAGACAAGGGGGCTGCAAACAAGATTCAAATCTTATCCATTCCAGCCACCCAGAAACATGGAGATTTTTGTGAACACCTATAGAAGAATTGGGAGTTAGGACCAGATCTCAGCTAAACCAAATATTACAAGCATGGAAAAACATCCAGCACACCCCAAAACCTCTACAGGCTTAATTGGCAGGAGTGTAACAGAAAACTTAATTCTGCAGGAATGAGTGAGAGAGCTGTCTCCCAAAGTTCAGACCTGCTGATGTTACTTCCTCTGCCTACAGAGCTATTGAGCCCTAGCATTCCCTGGTCCTTTTTCTTAGTGAGGTTGACCAAAACAAAACATTTTGGAAATACTGACGACTTTATGACTTTAAGCAGGCTGGGTTTTCTGTAAAAATTCAGAACTGAGCAGGATGAGCTACGACACTCACTGGGCACACAATTTAGCGGCAGAAAAATCACTTTATGCAGCACTTTTGTGCTACCCAGATTTAAAATAAGTAAGTAATGTGTAATGCACTAACATCTAGACGTGCCAACTGAAAGTGGTGCCCCAACACAGCAGGCAGCCTGCAGCCACACGGTGAGAAGTAACATGGTAAGAGCAGACAGGATACGGGAGAAGCAGCAAAACAGAATCCCTGATGTCACCGGTGTTTTTTCCCCACGGTTGCATTTTGCTCAAAGACCTGCTGAAGGGACTTAGCAATACAAGTCCCAAGCTGTCAGTGAGGGTTCTTTGAGCCTGGGGGTAACTCAGTGCCCTCAGCATCTTAAAGCCTGGTGCACCCTTCTGGTTTACTGAACGGGTTTGCCCGAGGAAGGAGTCGAAGGGATGAGCCCTTAGACCTCCCGCCGAGTCTCGACGCAGCCACGGGTTGTCCAGGCATAAGATAATTTACATTACAATGTTCAGATGTTGAGAAACGAAGGCCTGAGAGGTTTTCCTGCTCAATTATTTTGTTCAAAGTGTCTCAGAAAAAAACCAAACCAACCCAAAACTTGATAAGCTGTGATCACATTTCTTCTACAAAGATCAAGCTCCTGTTTTGTAAAGACAACGTGAGGAACTTTGTTCTGGGCTCCTGGTGCAACTTCCCGCCCTCCTAATGACTGATGGGGCTGGAATGAGTGTTCCTACCTCGTTTGGCCTTACAGATGGTACCTTGCTGTGAAGTTCAGCTCTTCTGATCAACTACATCTGCTCTGTGTCTGGAGATGAGCTTCCAGCAGCTCCTCAAGGCTCAGGTTGCTCACAACTCTGCAGAGCCCCAGACACAAGGAGCCTTCAGTCCTGAGGGGAGTCTCTGGCACAACCTCCCCCCATGCACTGACAAACTACAGCTCAGAAAGGACTAGTCCACAGCACTTGTGCCATTGGTGCTTTTATTTTTTTGGCACTTAATGCTGGAAAACTACAGAGCAGGTGTAACAGGTTTGGGGTGAAGCAGCGTTGAGCAGAAGAGAAGAGTTCTCTGGTGAAACAATGGAAGGAGCAACACCAGGATGAAACACGTCTTTAGGAAACAGCAGTGCCTTTGTGGAGGGATGCAGGAAAAAAGGACCCAGCCCAACCATTTGGAACATATTAGTGGTGTGGGCAGGCTGGAGAGGGTCCAGAGAATGGCCATAAAGATGATCCAGGGGAATTGGAAGCCGGCCATGTGAGGAAGGCTGGGAGAACTGGGTTGGTTCAGGTTGGAGCAGAGAAGGCTCAGGGGAAACCTCATCACCATGTCCCAGCACTTCAGGGGTTGCCGCCCGCCCTGTGGGTACCGGCTTCCCCTCTCTGTTCGGCTCCTCAAAGCCTCCCCCGTGCTCAACTCGGCGCCCTGTCGCCCTGCAGAGCGTGGTGCCGCTGCCATGCAGGACTTCTGGTCTGTCCCTCCTTCCTCGCCAGGCTCTCCTGGCATCCCTCCCTGGAGATGCTGCCCTTGGTGTTCTGCAAGTTTCTTCCCTTCTTCTATCCCTTTGCCTCCTTCCCCTGGTGGGTTCGTGCCTCAAAAGGAAACGTGCACCTGCCTTGTCCACTTTTTGTCAAGTCTCGTGAGGTCCCCCGTAGCCTCAGCGTTGCTTTCCAGGACTCTGGATGGGTGTACAGCATGATGCTTTCTACCAACACACCTCCAGCTCCCTACGTTCCCCTCCTTCCACCAGTTATTGGGACGAGTCCCTGCCTGACCTTTCCTTCCCCCTTCTCTACTGCTGCTGCTTCCTCCCTGCCCCTTCTTCCTCATGGCTCCTTTGAGATGTTGGCTGTCCCCTTCAGTTCATCCTGCACATAGTGACTGTCTTGTTTCTTTCCTACTAGGTCTGTGGTTTCCCCTCCTTCCCTGACCATTTATTTCCCTATGGTCTCTGTCAACAGTAAACTGCACCAGAGGTTACTTGCTCTCAAAAACAAAGGAAAAGAAAGTTCTTTCTGTTGTTTCTCCACACCAAATCAGACTTCCTCTGTCTGTAGGAAGGGGGTGTGAGGGAGAATCTATAGCCAGGAAGCTCTACTGCAGGCTTCCTCATGTCCCAGCAGCAGTAGTGCACCAAATGACCCAGCTGTGTAAGTCTTTGATGCTGAGCCTGTCACCTCACTGGCAGCTGTAAAGGGAGAAGAGCTGCCTCAGAGTTCCTGCTTGCCACACTGCCATCTCTCCCATCCCTCTTCCCTTCTTTCAGCTGGCAAAAAGTTGGCAATGGCAGAGATGCGTTTTCTCCTTCATTTGGGGATGGAACAGATGCCCATCCCGTTATCCCTGCTGTAATTACACCTTGGTAATGGCTAACACACAGTTTGGGTTTATCATTGACAGAACGGTGGGTTACACTGTGTGTGTGGGGTGTAGTTATTTCATTCTGATCTTGACTTTGTAAAAATTGACAAAGCATTGGTAAGTTGGGTGGCGGTTCAGGGCAGAGGCTGGCAGAGAGTGCCAGACACCAGGTTTTGGCTCTAAAGAACTGGGAGTGAAACTGGGAAGGGCATCACTGTGTGTAAGGTGTAAATAAAAAGAGACTGTGGATGGTTATTTCACTGCTGAAACAACCCTGTGTTGATTTGTGCTGTCACAGGTAATGTTGTGTCATGTAGTTATAAATAGATAAACCAGTTAAGGGCAAGGCACCTTCAGGTCACCTGGTGCCTCACATCTTCATGCTGAGCTAGGCATGCTGTCTTTGCTACAACTCCCAGAGGATGGGGAAGTCCCTAGGTACCTCTTTCCTGCAATCCACTGAAAAATTTAGTAATTACACTTCCCTTCTTTCTGTTCCTCCCCTCCCCCCTGCTCTCTTTAATTTATGTCTTTACTTTCAAACCCGAGGATGGAATTACTTTAAAAGGAATGGTACTGGTGTATCAAGAAATACAACTGAAAAATGTTGTAAGTAGTACAAGTGTGTATTTCCATTAATCCATCTGGCAGTGAGTAGTTTTGAGCTTAAAAAAATTAATGAATTGCTTAGCAACCAGTATTGAGTGAGTGAGCCAAGAAGCAAGTGAAACGTGCCACTGGTACCCACTTCATCTCTGAGCTGTGGGTTTTACTCTTCTGTTTGCTCAGGAAGCACAAACCAAGCAGCCTGGGTCTGAGAACTCTCTATTCCAAGGAAACAGCTGTTAGAAATTTTGTTGAGCCACTTTTACTCACACTTGCTAATGCTGCCTGGCACTCTTGCTTTTGAAACTTATTATTTATGAGGTGCGACGTTCTGGAATTTATTCATTTTTTCGGTTGTGTGTGAAAAAAAAACCCAACAAACCAACAACCAAACAACCCCAAACAACAAACCACCTACAGCTCTGTTTCTAACGTGACCTGGTTGCGCTGCTGGCGATGCTGCTGCTGCTGCTGTAACCCCGGAGGGCCCCGGGTCGCTCCCGCTGTTCCCGGGCGGAGGGACCGGTGACCGGGGGCTGGGACCCGCGGGCGCTGTCCGCTGCCCCTGGTGCTGAAGCGGCGGGAGCTGGACGCGGGAACTGGCGCCTCCATTCCCGCCTTGGCTTCTCCCTCGCTGTCCTCGCAGTGCACGCCTGTGTAGTTCTTCGTGCCTGTGCCGGGGGGAGGGGGAAGGGGTAGAAAGGAATTAAGGCTATCTCTTCCACCCATTGATGGAGTCAAAGCTAAAGCGATTCCTACCTTATCTTAGAATCGTAGAATGGTTTGGGTTGGAAGAAATCTGAAGGATCATCTAGTTCCAACCCCTTTGCATGAGCAGGGAAACCTCCCTGTAGAGAGGTCAAAGCCCTGTCCAGCCTGGCCTTGAACACTTCCAGGGGTGGGGCATCCACAAGTTCATTGCACAACTTGTGCCAGTGTCCCACCACCCTCATAGTAAAGAATTTCTTCCTAATAACTAATCTAAATCTACCCTCTTTCAGTCTGAAAACATCCCCCCTTGTCCTAGGTCTACATGCCCTTGTAAAAAGTCCCTTCCAACTTTTTCTGTAGCCCCTTCAGGTACCAGAAGGCCACTATAACGTCTCCCTGGAGCCTTCTCTTCTCCAGACTGAAGCACCACAGCTCTCTCAGCCTGTCTTCATAGGACAGGTGCTCCAGCCCGCTGATCATCTTCATGGCCCTTCTCTGAATTCGCTCTAAGAGTTCCTGGAGCAGAGGAAATAACCTGTTCCTTATTTGCTTTCCATTTAGTGCATTCCATACCTACAGCTGCTGCTAAACCACTGCTTACTGAGCTGTTTTTCCTACAGCTGCTGCAAGTTGAGCTGTGTTCCCCAGTCATTGTCATCTATCAGGACATGGTCAGGACTGGGATGCAGTGTGCAGCTGCTCTGCTGTAATGGAACTTAAAACCCACTTTTATTAATGAGGCATAAGCAGATGCAGTGAATACTGTTCTCCACTCTTAATCACAACAACTATTTAAGAACTAGCAGGTTTTTATCTACTTCAGCTGTAACTTATAATTATACCATTACTGCTGTTATCTGTACTGTTGAACAACTAAGAGACTGCATATGCAGAGTCAATTATACAGTCTGCGTATAGCACAGATTTGGTCTGGATTGTAAAAACCCCCACAGTTTATAAGTGATTAACAAGACAGTTTCTACCTACCCTTCTCTTTCAATTATATTAACAGTTCTGCTTTGTTTGATTTTCCAAAATATACTTGTTTATTATGTTTGTTTCTGAATACTGATCAGTTAACTCACAATTAATACCTAGCAAGAGTTAACAAATGTTGTTCAATCAGGAGTCTTGCGTATGTTTTTTTTCTGGTGTTCCCAAGCTGATTAAAATACAAAGCTGTTTTTGAAAAACTAAGGGTTATTCTGCCTACTGTTATACATATGCAAATCCTATTAATCTGAGTTATGTGCTCATATCAAGAGGATAATGTTTCCCAAAGGATTTAAATTACCTCTTCTGCCAAAATTAATGTAGCTACATAATGTCATAAAACTATAGGTAGATATGAATTCCTTTTGCATATTTGATACTAAATCAGTCCACATACAGAAATTAATTTTTTTATTTTCTGAAATGCTTCCTCCAGTGTGACACTAGAGGAATGTGGAATGTACTCTCATTTTCAGGTGGTGATCTTTTGTTTTCTTTAGCATGATTAGCAGTCCAGCATGGTTCCATCTCTTAACAGCCATCTTTGGCTTTTTGTACACATCTTCTTATAAGCAGTTTTCAAATTGTCTTTCTAACTTTCTTATTGAGGCTAAAAGCTAATCCCAAATTGCTTCTGAAAATTTGGGCCTCCATATGTGACAACTGTCCAATAGCATAATCTCACTCCTGGTCCACTGCCATCTGACAACTTTATGAGTTTTTTACAGGTTTTGACCTAATTATATTCTTCCCGTTGCAAAATATTATGCTTTTTAAATGAGAATTTCAAGCTTGATAAGTTAGCAGAAGTCATGACTGATAAGGAAATAGGCCACTTAAAACTCTTAACTAAATGATCTGAGATGTATCATCTTTTCTTCTGCCTCCTTCTTCATGCAGCTGCTTGGGGAATCCCTGTCAGAATTTTGTTGATTTTTCTTGGGGGACTGGGGGACTACCATGCTGAGTTGATCTGTTCAAGTTCTCTTCTAGCCCTTCAAGTGTCAGTCACTATTGAAGGCTGCTTCTGTACACAGACAGATACTCATACTCCTAGCTGAAAAAGAGTAAGCTTTGTACTGCAGTCCTTTGCAAAGTTGATTCTAGCAAATTGGCTTCTTGGTGAGTGATATAGTGATCTCAGCTGTGGTGGGACTTTTCATGAGGTGGTTCAGGGAGGTGACCAAATTTCAGTCCTTGTTCGAACAAGGTTGCTTGTTTACTTAGAATTTAACATGGGAATGGAGACCTGGGGAGAAAGCAAGCCAATGCCTTGTGGCCAGAATGACTGCAGTATCTCTACTAGAGGTCAGCAAAGAGGGGATGTTCCTTCAGAAAG
>NW_009953786.1:9079686-9090178 GCF_000747805.2 Chaetura pelagica
TGTCTTTAGCTTCTGTGCCATCAAATGAGGGGAGGGGAGCTTCTGAATTTGAATATATCCCCCCTGTCTTGGCTTAAAAGGATGCTCCAGTGGTGCAACTGAACAGAGGCTTGTGGCCAGAGTGCAGGAGCTGGGCTCTGAAGCTGGGGAGACAGAGTAGGATGATAGTGCCTGTGCCAGCAATGGAGCCTGGCTGGCTCGCTCGACCCTGAAGCACAGCACAGATTTTATGTGCACTGAAGCCACTTAGCAATCTCACTGAAGTGGCTGGATCCTGAAGTGATGTAAGCCATTTGTTGACTTCAGCCAGGGATCTGAGCCAAACTGTAGAAATACACATCTCTGCTTCCCTTCGATGATGAAAGAACTGTTTTATCTCTTCGTGGTAAGGAGCCACATGTTCTCCTGGAATGTGTTCTGGGAAAGCAGAGCTGGGAGGGAAAAGACTGAGTAGCTCTGCACAATTTTGCCATGTGTGCAGAAGAAAAGGCCTTGTGTGGAGAAAGGTAAGTGAACGCCATGCCATTTACTGTTTTTAAGCAGTAATGAATAACTCACAGTGGGGAGGGGAAAAAAAAAGCCCGTGGCAGCCTGTGTTAGTGCTGTTGCAAGCAGAATTAATTCACAGGGTGTAAAGAGGGAGGAGGATCCTGGCAGAAGCTGCTGAATGGCTGAGACAAATGTTAGTGAGGTGGGAAACGTTCATTGTTGGCTGTTTCTGTGATGCAGAGCTGGTAGGGGCAACTGCTGGTCTTACAAGCAGGAACTTTCCCAGTCTGAACCAGGCAGTAAGTTAAAATCAAAAGCTTCTTCCTTTTTCGTTGTCCTGGCACCTTCCAAACTCTTTCTGGGCCCTAGTGCTTCTTTTAGCCTTCATAGTAGGCTGCCTCTCTGTTATTATTTCTATCGCTGTATTCATTCCATTATGTAGCTTTAAAGCTGTGAGGAATACTTTTCAGAGAGAAAAATGATACATGATTTTCCTTCCTAATGGAAATATAATGTTGTGTGTTTTAGCCTCATACATGTTCATTTGTCTGGAAGGATGTGCTCCATATATCTGCAGTGATCAAGAAAGAGGTTATGCACTTTATTTTGTCACTGTGTAAAATAAGAAAACATATTTATATGGCTCACTGAGGTGGGTACATTTTAAACAGGTGAAACAAACTGAAATTACTTAACTGGATTTTCTGCAGACAACCTCCATCCCATCCATTTTTAATTTTCTCTAAAACCCATCATTTGATTTAAAAGTTTCTGAATTTGTCACTGGTCAGCCTTACAAATTATTTAGCGCACTAACCCAATTAATTATCTCTGCTGTTATTTGAAATGTTATTGCATTTTGGAGTTCTGATTTTTCTTTCCTATTTGTTCAGCATACGTTTGGGTATATACGTAATAAAATCTTCTGCAGGTTTTCCTGATTAGCATAAATAATCCCCAAAATTATCTAAGAATTTAAACCACTTTGGATTTATGGAGCTCACAGATTAGAAATTATAAGGGGTAATCTGAAGGGCATGTTTGCATTTTTTAAAATACTCTTAAAATTATGGTGGCTTTAAGATTTCAGGTAGAAAAGATTGGACTTGGGAGAGTGGGGGAGAGAGAAATGTGCAGTAGTAGGCTTTCTAATATGTGTGGGAGGCTTGATTTCTTACTTGAAGAAGATTAGTAAAAATGCATGCTTGGAAAAATTCATCTCTCTCTGTTCTAATCACTCCTTCAGATTATTGTCATGGAGATCCTCTTATATTTAGGAAGCCAAATCACTGGTTTTGGCAAAGCATTTCTTAATGTGTTTATAGAAGGGCCTCTTTTGCCTTCAGGCTTTGTGTTACCAAAACCCCTGGCTGCATTTTGATGGAATTATGACCTTTAGTCTTAACCTGGCTTAATTTGGAGAATAGCTAGAGATTGGATTTGTGCCTTTCACTCATTTTCTGGCTGTTTTCCATCCTTGAGAACATGAGTGCACACACCAGGAAAAATGAGCCTCCAAACTGAACTTCACCCACTGTGTGGCAAGAATGTGCTATTTGAGATGACAGGCTCTTGCCAGGGCTAAGTGGAGTGGCTGAAAGCACCTCTGTATCAACAGCATGTGCAACAGGTAAATGTTCTCCTCTGAGGGAGGAACAGAGATTTTAACCTCTGAAGGTTTTAACTCTTATACTTGGCTTTGGAGCCCTTCAGTTTAAGAATATTACCCTGAGATTCTTCAGTGAGTGTCAGAGAGGAGTAAGTTTAGAGGTTCAAGTCCTGTAAAGGAGGGAGATACTTGAGCTTCACTAGCTGCCACCCCAACAGGGATTGTTGATGCCAGCTTTAGTTAACAAACATAATTGGGGGCAATTTGAAGGAAAAGGTATAGTTAATCAAAATGATGGAACTGGCAAGAGGAAACTTATGCAAGATCCATTTCTCTGAACGTGTTGGTGATACTGGCTAAAGAAAACTAAAAAAAGCTTTAATACTTTAACTGTTCTTGTGGTACCATATGTGTGTATCATCTTTCTTTCAGGGAAGCAGCTCAGACAACATGCAGTCAATGGTGAGATAGGAGGAAGGAGACAGAAAGGAGGGAAAGTATATGTTTGCTTTTGGATCACAATATGCACACCTGCTGCCTCTTGCAGCTGTGTGCATTACATGTGATTTTAAAGCTGCAGCAGTGCTTTGTTGCTTACCTGATTTGTCATTAAAATTATGTGGCAGAATTTGCCCAAGTAAAAGGTTATCTCTATATTTGTCTTTTGCTTGATGAACTTTTTGACATAAGCCAAGTTTATTCCTGCAAGCTGGGACACTGTAAATTCCTTCTGGTTTTCCTGGTTGTCATGGTTTAACCCCAGCCAGCAACTAAGCACCACCCAGTCACTCACTCACTACCCCCCAGTTTAGATTGGGGAGAGAACTGGAAGAGTAAAAGTGGGAAATCTTGTGGGTTGAGATAAAGACAGTTCAATAGGTAAAGCAAAAGCTGTGTACACAAGCAAACAAAGCAAGGCATTCTTTCACTGCTTCCCATTGGCAGACAGGTTGTTCAGCCATCTCCAGAAAAGCTGGGCTCCATCCATGTAAAAGTGACTTGGAAGGACAAATACTGTCACTCCAGAAGTCTCCCCCACTTCCTTCTTCCCCCAGCTTTATATGCTGTGCATAATGTCATATGGTGTGTAATGCCCCTTTGGTGTGTTTGGGTCATCTGTCCCAGCGATGTCCCTTCCTGGCTTCTTCTGCACCCCCTGCACCACTCACTGTTGGGGTGGTATGAGAAACAGAAAGGGCCTTGATACTGTGTAAGTGCTGCTTGGCCATAACTAAAATGTCCTTGTGCTACTAATGCTGTTTCCAGCACAAATCCAAAACTTAGCCCCATACTAGCTACTATGAAGAAGATTAGTTCTATCCCAGACAAAACCAGCATACTGGTTCATCAGGAACTAGGTCTTTAAACAAAACACATTTTTCCAAAACTTCACATAACATTGTCAGAACTGGCAACCCTGTTCAGAATTATTAGCTGTAAAACTTTCTGAAAAGGCCTAATTCTCAGTAACAGGTATAATTAGCTTTAATGCTTAATTACACTGAGTCAACTAATTGGTTTCATTGGGACTATTCACAGTGACACTCACAGCTAGGCATGTAAGTGCCTCAGTCTTAAAAGTTTTTAAGTTTCTGCAGTATGACAAAAGTCATTAATTCAGAAAGAATGTCCTGGGATGTCTGCATTCAGATAATATAAAATGTCAATTCTAATGAAATATTGTGTTATTAGCAGTTGTTTCTTGTGCTTTGACTATAGACCATAGAATCAGTTTGTAATATTATACTTCAGTAGCAAGATAAAACTTGGCTGCACTCACTTTCTTGGTGGTTAACATTCATGATAATGTATCTCTTGGGTATAAGGTGCAAAAAGTGTCAGTTCTAACATTTTAATTATATTAATTTAATGGATTTTACATGGTAATACAATTTGTTGATATAGTTTTTATCGTTCAGAATTCTCACTTGTAGCGAGAGAAGAAGGGGTAATGGTTTTAAGCTGGAAGAGGGTTGATTTATTTTAGATATTAGGAAGAAGTTCTTCACTTGAGGGTGGTGAGACACTGGCACAGGCTGCCCAGGAAAGTTGTGGCTGCCCCATTTCTGAAAGCATTCAAGGCCAGGTTGAATGGGGCTCTGAGCAATCTGGTCTAGTGGGATGTTTCCCTGCCCAGGCAGGGGGTTGGAACTATATGATCTTCAGTGTCGCTTTCAACCCAAATAATTCTATGATTCTATGAATACTTTTGGGGTTAAATAATTTATAATCATGCAGTAACCATTTTTAATCACGCAATTCTGTTGCCTTCATTTAGGATGCATTGGTGGTCTTGTTTTATATTGATAGCTTGATCCTCATTACAAGTTCGCCTTCCCTAGGTTTTCTTGGGAATCAATGTTATTAAATATGTGGGAGAAGGTAATTATTGCCTTTACTTTAAACTTTGTAATAATTTTATCTTGAAATCACAATCTAATCAATAAGAAACAAAAGGAAGATGGTGTCAGAAGAACGTAATGAATAGCGAATTCAGCAAGAAAACAGGGAAGCAAAGTCCAAAAAATGAAATGCCTCGGTTTCTTCTGCACTCCAGATTCTCTGGTTTCATTCTGGTTATGAAGTACTGAAGACAGGGGAAGTATGTGATGAGCATTTGCATGCTGATACCCTGGGTGGACACATGCCACTTTAACTATGATGGATAGCAACTGCAGCACGTATTTCAGTTAATGAGAAAATCCTTGCTTTGCATAATTTATATTGCAATATTATTTTTACAGTTAGTACTTGGACAGACAGACATCTGCTTAATAGTTTATAAGCAAATTAAATACTTGATGCTTTATTAAATGGAAGGGAAATTTCATCAAGGCTAAATCTAATTCTTTGCTACAGTGTTGGAAGTAGCTAAAGCCTGATGCAAGCTTGATGCTCCAAATATGGAGATGACCTGTTTTGGTTGTGACACTTGTCTGCCTGTGTGTCCTTATTTCTGTTCTGAGGATAAGAGGATGAGGAGTGGTAAAGAGTCTACTGATGGTTAGATTTGAGAACTGACTGGGGTGCATGTCCTTGGGAAAAACATTCCCATGTTCACTCAGTCAGTAAAGCATTAAGCCATCAGAAACAGTCTTAAGTTGAAAGAGTATGTCTGAAGCTAGTCCCATTTTGCTACAGCTTTGCACTAAGCCATGGAAATCTCTCTCAGGACAAAAATATGCCCCCAGTTAGGATGAAACAAGAAATGAATAGTTATATTGCAGTATTATTTAAGAAAGAGATTACTTCCATATAACATTTGCAACAGTCTTTTGTTTTCCTTGCCCAGATCATGATAGTACAGTTTTTGTATATATTTTTTTCTTTCTTCTGCTTAAATCTCTGTTTTCTTGTCCTAGAGAATTGCTAGAAACAAACACAGAGACCTTGATATGGCTGTGCTTGATGCATAAGGCATCTAAAGTCTGGAGAAGAATGGCTCTTTACCATGCTCAGCCTCCATTGTGAGAGCACGTGGGCATCAAGTTCATGTTGTTCAGACTGCTGGTGAAGAGGTAGTTGGGCATCTCATGCAATGCTCTGGGCTCCTTCCTTCTGTGGGATTTTGTTGTCGTTGGCACCTCTCTTTTTCTGCCACCTTTTCCATTCTCCTGTACTTATGCTGGCAGCAGTGATATGGTGGCCTGCAGTTTCTTGAAGGCTGCCCCTGCTGCGTTGGGAGAGTTGCCGTGCATGCAGTTCCCTAAGTTGGGAACTATGGTTTAAAATGATCACCTTGTTATCCAAAGGCCCACTGATAAAGAGCTACGTAATCTACAAGGTGCTTCCATTCCCCATAGCGACGATTGCTCTTGCTCCCTGTTTAGTGAGTGCTCTTCAGGTTGTTGTGGGTAGAGGTGGTTTATTGAAAATACTGAGGTGGAGAGGTAGGAATAAATGGCTTTGAGCTGCTAGCAAGTAGTCATTGTTTGTATTTAAAGCAGTTTGGTGTGTTCATCCATTCATGAACAATTTTATTTTGTCTTGTCACCTTCTTTGCTCAGCATTCCTTATGGCTTAGACTACACATGAAGGGTCTTTTTGGATTTCACTGATGCAATGAACATTTTTCAAAAAAACTTCAAAAGTTTGTTTCAAAGTTATCACAATTACTTACTAAATTGAAATAGACAAAAATAAATGGAAAGCAATTGATCATTTCAATTATCTCTGTATGGATGCACGGCAACGTCTTGGACCATTTAAAAGCTAATAAAAAAATTACCTGGGTTTAACTGATAACCTGTAAAATAATAGCTTATAATTATAAGGCAAAAATAAATCAACAAGGCTCAGTTTGTAATTTAGTCTTATCTCAAGGCTCATAAGAACAAAGCATTCTGTGAGATAAAGTTGATAAGATTGCTTGAAATAATAATTGTCAGGACAAAATGATTTATAAATAATATTTATTTTTTAAAGAAAACAAAGACAGGTATCACTGAATAACTGTCTAACTTGCCAAGATTTCCCCTCTGCAAGCAGTGTATGCAACAGCTCTGTCAGTGTTAAAGAAGACCCAAGGAGAGAGTGGCAAAAATGTTTGGTTAGGAAGTATCATTACACAGATGGAATACAGGTTTTTGTTAACAGGCTTTGTGACACAATAATGGGAAACTAAGGGGAAGGAGTCACAAAGATGACAGCACCTTAGGACATATGATGTCATTATAAACTGGCAGGGCTTCCTAAACTCGGCTGCTCACAGCTAATGCTGCCCAAGGCAGCAGAAACATGATCTCAGCAGGTACCCACCTAAGTGGCTGTATAATATTCCTAGAGGTGTGTGTCAGCAGCCTTAGGAGCATGCGGGGACCATCTGTTAACCAGCATGAGTTTAAAAGGCTTAAAGTGGGATTGCTCCAAAAGATGTGCACTTGTTCTTTCAGCTACCCAAGTCAGTGGCAGGTAGAAAGATTAGGAGCAGTGGTGGGTGCTCCTTCCTTCGCAGCAGCTGTTTCAGGTGGCTTTTGGCAACACTTACCGGTATTTGTAGCCAACTGCCATTTAAAGTGGTTCCTAGTGTTCAGAAATGTAGGATTTGTTTGCTTGTCTCTTTTCAGAGATGCATCCTGCTTTTAAATTTCTTTCGCTCTGTCTGCTAAAATAAAGCATCGTATCAGCTATAAATCAGTTTGGTGAATAAGGAGGCACTTAGCTTTCGTTAAAGCTTGAACCAGAAAGAAAGAGAGCTCTGTCAGCAAGTGATAGAGGGGTACACTGCGGCCATGGTGACAGTATTAGCCATACTAAAATCCACAGTCGTTTTAGCAAAACATCATTCAAAACATCTGACCTCCCATATAACTTCCTGTCACTACATTAGAATGCATTTGGCTGTGTTTGCTCACGTGCATGAAACTTCTGGATTAGGTTTTTGTGTGCAATAGAGCTTCAGTATACCATAGCTATTACTAGATATCCAACTTCCCTTCTAGAATGGTATATTGTGGGTGGATTGTCTTTGGGAAGAGAGTATTTTACCCCTTTTAGAATTTTATATTGAATTTAAGGCAGAGGTTTAGAGTGGATTAAGCAAGAAAACATAGATTGGATCTTGAAGAAGGTATTCTCAGTAGCTTAGATCAATTTGCATGTTTTGATTTAGCAGGTGTTGCTACTTAGAAAGAGAACCAGAACTATATCTAAAGAGGCTTCTTATCTATTTGTTTTATTGGGGGGAAGGGTGTTACTGTTGTGGCTGCTGTTCAGTGTGGCCCCTTAACTAATGTATCATCTATAAACACAAGAACATATCTGTTGTTTTTCCCGTGTTCAGTTGTGCCCTGAATACTGCACAATCAGTCATCTCCAAGCTCCATGTATGTCTTTTCTATGAGGAGGAAGCTCAGGAAGACCTAGAAATCAAACAGCAAGTAAGGATTAGAGAGGTGGAGGGGACCTCTGTTGGGTCTTTATTCAATCACAGTAGCCTTAATAAGTATGAGTAATAATTGTACTTGCTAACGATTTTCCCTCTTCAATTTTTGAGAGGGATGAAGACATTTTCTGGGAAGAACTGGTACGTGTAGAATAAGGGGGAGAATGTCCAGAGTGGATTCAATCATTAAGCTAGATTTCTTTCCCTGAAAAGAAGATTGCTGGACTTAAGAAAGATGTTCTTTTGTGCTAGAATTGAATGTGCTGGGTTGGGTTGTTTGGGGTTTGTTTTGTTTTGTTTGT
Organism: Chaetura pelagica; assembly: GCF_000747805.2. Classification (NCBI taxonomy): domain Eukaryota; kingdom Metazoa; phylum Chordata; class Aves; order Apodiformes; family Apodidae; genus Chaetura; species Chaetura pelagica. The sequence continues at coordinate 9,087,971 of NW_009953786.1, forward strand.
GGTTTGTTTTGTTTTGTTTATTGTTGGGCTTTTTTTTTTCCTGCTTATTGGGTTTTAGTGCACTGTATTTTTCTAATTTAATAGTTCACTTCCCATCAAACATTACCAAAACAGTTTCTGTAAATCTCTCTGCACACAGTATTTTATATAAGCCAAATATATTTTTCTTGCTAGATCTTATATACCTTGTAGCACAACTGCACAGGTATTTATGTGTATCCTTGGAGGTTTTTATTCTTATCTGTAAACTAAAGCCTTGAGTACTAACCTTCTTCTTCTGAGAAAGGCCTCTGATGCTTTTTCCTAAGGAATCCTGTTAATTCTGTGCTGTTCTGTGTGGTAAAGGGAATGCTCTCTCTGAATGACTTGCCCTCCCTTCTGAAGTCTAAATCACAATCATCTTTTCTTTTGAGGTTGGAGAAATAGCAGTTATTTGTAACAGAGGTCCTCTGTGTTGTTTTTCACACTGCTTAAATAAATTACTATAAAAGCCAATAAAGGTTCTTTTTCAACCTTTTATCTACTGACTCAAGAGTACCCTGAAATCACTTTGGCCTCAGAGCAAAGGATTAAGCACTCATCTTGTGCGAAGAAGCTTCTTGTCATTGCAGTATTTTGTTACTGCATTTGCATTAATTGCCCTGTAAGGATTATGACAATATGTTCATTACAACACAAACCTCACCTTAGAAACCTTTTCTGGTAGTTTCATAATTAAGTACAAGCAATGTTGGGTTTTTTGCAGGCTTCTTTCTCCTTCCTCTTTCCTCAGGAAAAACATACAAAATCTAAGCAAATAAGTTTCCTTTTAGTGGAGTTGTGGAGTAGTTCAGAGTGGCTTGAAAACAATTGAAAAATGTTCCAAAAAATAGGTCTGACTGATTTCCTGGTCATTTAAACAACACATCTATCTAGAGGCCCTCTTCTATAATAGGATTTTTAGTCCCTGATGGGTAAGGAAATAGTTATATGAAGCTCCACTTACATTTTGTACTGTATCAGAATGAGTGTCGCAAAAAAACCTTTAAATGGTTGCAGGGTAATTAAGGTTCACTGGTACAGTGGTAACTAGATGGCTATATTTAATTAGTCTGTCTGTAAGGCAGGATTGCTGCATCATATTTGAAATGCCCTTTGAGGAAGATAATTAAATATGTCATACAGGAGCTTTAGTGTGATGATCAGTGTGGTTAGTATTTACATTTGCTGCAAAGTGAACTTATGTTACACAGATAGCACAGCTTCTGATAGATCACCATTACTGCTCCTTCTTCAAATAAAAGAATACATGTTCTATTACAGTTCTGTAATTAGCCATGGAAAAAGAAAGAACTGCTTTCTCATAATGATACTGACTTCCCTAGCCACCTCCTGCTTTGGCTTATTGTAACTGTGGAAGGACACAGTTCAGGAAAACACTGATGTGTCTAAGTTCATCTTTACCAAACACCACAAGTATGTTCCTGAATTGATCTCTGAGTTGCAAATTAAAATCTATTCTGTGGTGATCATAATCTCAGCATCTTTTCTTTTCTTCTCTCTGTGTTTTTTTCAGAAAAGAGATAGTAAACCAGCACCAGTCCCAAATAAAACTGATGGCAGGAGGTAGGCAGATGAGGTTCTTCTCATACATTCCCATTTGGACACTTGCATTGTCTCAGGAGACACAGCACAGCCCCTGATGTGTTGTCACAACTCTGCATAACTGTTTGCAGTGCTGCGAAGTATCCTGCTCAGAATCAGGCTGTGCCCATGCACAGAAGAGTGCAGAGAACAGATGTTGGAGGAAAGGGGAAGACTTCACCACATCAGCTCAAATAGTGGTTCCTGCTGCTCTCACTCGTAACTGTTCTTTAGAGCCTTGTGCTTTCCCTGCTGGTGTACACTCAGTTTTAATTGGACCAAACTGGGTTTGCTAGACCAGCCTCTTGAAAATCAGGGCTGCAGATACATGTGTCTGCTGTGCATGTTAATACATAGCTGAGATGTACCTAGGGCATGCATGCAGTTTTAGCAACACAGGAGTATTCCCCAGGTCTCTGATAGTAGTATATCCTTAATCTTTGCATAGCCTCTTCTGTCCTGCTTGGGCTGCTGGCCCACGCAGCCTCGTAACACCTCTTGAGTTGGACAGGTATATGGCAACGTGGTTGCCAGATGTTCTGGGCTACTTGTGGTTTCTGCCCAAACACAGTTTCTCTGTAGGGA
>NW_009953786.1:9090264-9122532 GCF_000747805.2 Chaetura pelagica
AGGGAAAAAGTCCAAGTATGCAAAACATTTGCCAGGGATTTCCAGATCTGAAGCAACCCAGTCAGAGCAGCAGGATAAGCCTGTCTCTGGATGCTTTTAAGTCTGTGTACTTTTCTCTACATTCAAAGAGCATCTCCACTAACCATGCCTGGCCAATCTGACACATCCTAGAAACGTTTATATTTCAATCTGGGAAAAACTATATCCCAGGGGAAGCCACCCACCCCAGCTTTTACTACTGTCCTCAGGATGCCCTTTCAAAGGTAATTTGCAGCAGACCTCATGGTGCCTGCGCTGGAAGCAGCCTTTTCTGGGTTGATGAGGACACTGATGTGTCTTCATTGTATTAGTAAACTAGTGCACCAGCAAGCTGGAAAAAAAGCGCCCGCCTTTCATGTGTTTCTCATCCTAGAGGTGCAAGCAGATAAGTATTAATTGACTATATTGAAATATTTGTAGACACTTCTTTATTAAATGGATCCTCTCTTAATTTAGAAGTGCTGATGCACTGAATCAGTTCCAAGGTCTTGTCCTGAGGCCTTTAGCTCATTTTCTCTGTAGTGACTAAAGAACAGACAGTTCTAGGGTATGTGACTGTTGCAGTTCTTTAGTTCTTGCTGAAAACATTGGTCGTGCTTCTCGGAAGATCAGAGAAATAATATACTTAGATGAACATAATCTCTGTTCATGGAAGTCATGGGAACAGTTTCGTTTTGGTCATTTGGAGTGCAGGGTGATTACTTCATTGTTGATTCACATCATTAAAACATTGGGCCTTCTACATTTGTGGAAGATAGCAAGAGAAATGGATGTAACAGCTATCAGGTGGGTCCATCGGGTGTATGACCTTTGAAACCTCTATAAAAGAGACCATTCCACTACCTAATTTAACATCACTCTTCACAGGGTGACCTGCATGTAGTTTTATTAATTGCATGCTTTTATGGAAGTATGCTAATTCTTGGGGTTTCCAGCCTGGCCACTGTTGGTTTGGCAGAATTTGAAAGAAAAACAGCAGAAAGTGTGGCAGTCATGGGTTTTTTCATATCTGCTTCTTGTCTGTTTGCTACTGTGGATCTGAACTGGGATGGCTACTGGGACATGGAATCTGTGGGTGGAAGGACTTGGGAGAAATGAGGAGGAATCTAACCCAAACACTTGTGTCCCTGAAGGATCTGCTGAAAAACGCAGGCTATGAAATATGGAATATCTTCTCTGTTCAAAAGGTACTTTCAAAGCTTTTAGGCTCCAAATATTAATGCAGTTTCAAAGCTATATGTATTATGAAAAACAAGATTAAAATAGTGGAGGTCAGGATTGCAGCATGTTTTCTTTAAAATAGTAATGATTGTCAGATGATGCACTATCTGGCAGTTAATGGAGTAGCCAGGAATTTAGTACTAGAATCTTAAATGTCAGGAAATGAAAAAGCCAAATCTTGTCACAAATACTCTGCAGTCTGGAAAAAGATCAAGGGATGTGAAGGTAATAGTTTGTCTAAAATGGTGTGACAGATTCTAAACTTAAGTAATTATTAGTAATCAATAAAAGACAAGCTTGTTTTTATTCTTCGTTTATTTTTGTCTACCTTTTAAATTTTGAGTGGGCTCCTGCTGTGATGTTCATGGAGCAACTTAGCTTCTGAAGACCTAGTAAAGTAATGAAAAGAAGAAGAATCACCTGTTACCATCAGATTTGTAATTTACAGTTGCCTTGGTTTAATGCAATGTGAATGTTAAAAAAAATATATTTAAAAAGCTTGTGGGGAGGAAGAGAGGAAAAAGACTCTCACCTCCAGCTAAGAGCATACACTGAGAGCTTTTTGCCCTTGTCAAAAACAAGATAAAGGAGGAATTTTTGTATCGCTACTGCACAGACTGGTTTGTTACATGAATCATCACAAAACTGCTAATCTTCAAAGTCTGAAGCTTTATGCTGAGTCCAGGGTGTTGGATTCTGGGCAGCAGCTACGTGCTTGAGCAGCCCTGTTTATTTCAGTGGGACTACATGGGTGAGAGGGGGCTGCAGAACTGAACTCTGCCTTGAAACCCTACTCTGAGGTACTGCTCTCAGGGGGCTTCAGGAAGGTGGGAGGGAAAGGCACTTGGCAACATTCTTCCCAGAGCAGAAGGCCACTGTTAAGTCTCTCTGCTTCATGGGATGGGAAGACCTGGTTTTCCCATGTGCTTAGTCTGGGCCCCACTGAGCAGCTGTCCTCCTGCTGGGATGTTCATCCAGCCAGAGTAGTTGTCTCACTGAAGGAGCATTAAGGTCACTCATGTGTCTTAGCGCCAGTCATGCTCTACTGATATATCAGGGAAGAAATCTGCCCTTCAGGGCTTCCCTGCTGTGATGCCATTTTGAGCTTCTGCCAATGTGGTTTACCCTTTGAAGACACAAGAGTATTTGTCCCTCAGTATTTGTCTGTAAAACACCAACACTTCCTTTCTTGTTTAAATCTGCGTCAAAGAAAAGGAATGCCTGAGAGCTAAGCTATTGTAAACCCAGTGAGAAGGAGATGGAAATAGTATAAGCCCTTTTGTTAAAATGAACTGTTTTTTCCCACCTTCTGCCTTGTTTGTCTCTAGGTGAGATTTGAGTGGGTAAGACAGTTGATATATCTGGTTGGGTTTTTATTGAGTAATCCAGAATGGGGGATAGCAATCCTTCAGTTTTACTCAAAGTTGAAAGAGGATGACAGTCCTGCATTTTGCAGCCTGGTGTAAGTACTGTCCAGTGCATGGCAGCGGCCCTTTGGAGCCACACAGACTTGGGCATCAGCAGGATCCTGCTCTGGCTTTCTTCTAAGTGCAGTTCTTAAGTAGTCCCCAGGGAGTTGTTTTTCCTCTTAGCAAGTAAAATTACTGAAAATCCAGCAAGTTATCTTTATGAACATCATTTAAATTCTCTGTATTGAATTTGAGTACTAATACCTGGCCAGCCCTGTGCTGTTCTTTCTACTTGCTAGTTCTCAACTAGTGCCTATGTAGTTTCATGTTCCTCTGCTACCTTTCAGCTCCTTTGCCTGGAGGCTAAGGCATGAAAGCTGAAGAGGTAAAGACCCCAGTCACAGGCATTTCTTGTACTGTACTGCTGGAAAATGTTACTGTAAGAACATATTGATTCTTCTTACCTCAGAAATCAGGTGACCTTCTAGGAGAGGCCCAGTGTGCATACATAGATTTAGGATTTGATCAAAGATAACTTGAAATAAGAAGTGAAAAATTGGGAGGTTCAAACCAGTCATAGTTCACCATCTCTCAGGCAAGTCGGGCTGCCAGTTAAGAGTGCTACCTTTGTATTTCCGAAGCCTTGTGAATAAAATATGAACTTTTGCCATAGGAGCAGCTTAAAGAAAATTTAGTGTGTTAGGGGCATGCTGCATTCCTTTGTGGGTAAGAGGATGTTGTCTTTTGGGGTTTCTTTTGGTGGTGTACAGTTCAGCTAAAACAAAAACTTTGTGCCATTTTGTATGTCTTTACTACTTAGTAAAGTATCACCTAACCATCCTTGTACTTCATTAATTTCCTGGTTTTCTTTTGATGCTGCTTTGTAAGATACCTAACATTGGCTTTCACTCCATTGTCATGGGAAATTGACAAAAGAAACACAGAAATAATCTCTTAAAACTGGGATTTAATCTGCTGGATTACTGCACAAGTAAATCCTGAGTATTTGAAAAACCACGCCCTTGTTCATACTTTCACCCCTGCAATCTAAGACTCTATTCTTCAAATGCCTTTTCTAGCCTTAACTGGTAGCTTTTGAGAGATGCAGTCATTGAAATACTGCTCCAACTGGTCAGGCTTTCTTCTGAAGGGCTCTTGCTAGACAGGGTCCCTCTGCAGCTCATTGGAGTGTTTTCAGCCTTGCATAATGGCAGGAGATACCTGTGTGGAGCGTGGAAGGGTTTCCTCCCTTTTTGTTACTGTGGGATTTGGTTTGGTTTACATAACCTTTCAGGAAATTCATTCTTTCTGAGAGTTGGATTCTGGAAATCATCACTGAAGCCGGGTGCCTTCTCTTTCATTATTTTGACTGTTTAGGATTAATCAGATCTGGATGCATCAGCAGTTGCAGAGAGCATAATTTTTGGAGAACTGATGCCGAGCTCTGGAGGGGGAGCCTCTTTTTATAAAAGAAACAGTTTTCTAAGCTACCAAATGCAAACAATTTAGATAGCACCATCTGCTGCAGGTGTAGCAAATCAATGTTGAGGAATGCCTGTGTAGCCATTCAATCAAATAAGAAATAGTCATCTATTTAGTGTAATTGAACATTTGTGGTAATGTGTATTGCTGGTAATTCCTACTGACACCAAGCTCTGAAAATATCAACCTGAGTATTTTCTGACAAAACTTTCCATGTGGCAAAACATAAATTTGCCTGTTGTCATTTAAAAAAATGATGTGATGTCCTTGTGTGGCTTCCTGAAGCATAGTGCTATTTTATGAGCCAGTCATCTAAAGAAGAAATAGATGCATCTCTTGTGAAATGAGTGGTAAGTGCCTTAGATGTAGTTATATTTCTTTATATTTATTTTTTAATGCTTGTTTGATGTCCAAGGATATTTTTGAATCCCCTTATTTTTTTTATTAATCTAAAGGAATGTAGAATACAGCTGGCTTCCATGCATCCCTCACTTTCCTTTTTTTCTGGTGGCTTTTCGAGTTCAGTTTTCAAGGTAATTCAGCCTGTAGGTAATCCTGGGGTAGACTACATGTTGAAAGATGGAAAGGAAATGAAAAATTAAATGTTCCTTTGATTATCCTGTGTCCCTCCTGCCAAAACTGATCTATGCTGTCTTAAGTCACCAGTGGCTCTGTCCTTCCCTCCTGCCAAAACTAATCTATGCTGTCTTAAGTCACCAGTGGCTCTGCTTCCAGCCCTAGTTCACCTATGGTGAATGTTAGCTGTGATGCTGTTTTCTGACCATAGATGACTATGAGTTTATTGTTGTCCTGTTTTTAAGGTATATTTCAGAGTTGTTTCACATGGGGCATCTGTATCATGTTCATTGTCATTGGCTCCGTTCTCACAGAAGCTTGAGAAGAGTTTCTGTGCTTTTTTGAGTTTGTGATACTTTTCCCATTGTCCTTTAACTTCACCAGTTGCTGGGTAGTGATAAATTCAAAGTCTTCTCATGTGGAACCTCAAATAAAAAGCACTCAAATGCTGACTAGAACTTAGACTTTGCCTGTTATTTTATTTGCTATAAATCAGTTGTGCTTTACTTATACTCGAGTCTCTTCCTATCAAATGGGTTCTCTCTTTCCTAAGAGAATACACTTAAATCAGTTCCTTTCTTCCTAAACAATACATTTTAAAAGTATTTTGTATACGATGCTGAAAAGTTTAATTTAACCATTAATATATTTTTTTTAATCAATATTTTCTTTTTTGACCAAACCCAGGAGGTTGGCTTGCAGCACACAGTTGTAATTTCATTACATTTCCAAGCATAAGCCAGAGAGGTAACCTTTGAACAAGATGTAATAGGATGGGCAGACATGTTATGGGGCAGAAATTTTTAACTGCTTCATAAGCTGCTCACATTTTTTTTTCATTTTTTGTTCAGACCATTTTAGACCTAGCAATATGTGCATTTGTGTGTGCTGTCTTTTGAGAAGGAGGTTCAGGAGGTGGCAGGGGATATGTCCTCAGGTATTGACTTACTCCATTATCTTAAGAAGATTTTCCAAGTGTATCTTACATCTGCCAGAACTGTAACACGAATCTAGATACAAATTCTTTTTTAAATAGGTAAATATTAAGTAAGGCATGTTGCTGTTGTTTAAGGAAAAGATCAAGCAATGGAAGCTGAAAAATAACACTGGTCAGTAGAGAGGTCATAGTTTCCCAAACAGTTAATTGAATTTCTTCATGCAGAATTCCAGCCTTTGTGCAGAGATCTCCGTAATCTTCTGGAGAAGTGCCAGAGATTTTGTGCTTTGGAGATGTAATTAATCAAAGAAGTTTGCTTTGACAGAGAAGCTGTTAAATCTCTTCAGTCAATTTGTGTTTTGCAGGCCTTCAACAACTCAGGATTCACCAAAACAACATGCTTTGCAGGCCAATGTTTTCCATTTATGGACTTGATATCTTCTCCATCAGTTGACCATCTGACAGATATTTTGAAAGCTTTTTGGTGATGGCAGTGGCTACTCTTGTAGTGTCTTTTTTTCATTATGACATTAAACATTCAATGCACTCTGTCACAGGGCATGAGATGTCTGTATTTTTAGCCAACATGGAAGGCTCAAAGCTAGCTACCTGTAAAACTTATTTTTGTATACTTTCAGAAATTTAACTTCTGTGAAGTTGGTTTCCCCATACCACTTCTAAATCTGGGGAAAATAATACTTTGCTCTCTTACAGCTTGATTAAAATTCATTACAATTTTAGAATTTCTATTACTACATGGGGGGGAAAAAGCAGCATAGCCAAAACAGGATGAGGCTGTAATGAAAATCCTTTAACTTAGAGTGCTGATTAATTGCAAATGAAAGCTGTTTGTGGTGTAAGATGTACTCTGAACAAAAGCTCAAATCTGACACAGGCTGTTATCTGAGAGGGTGATGGCTCTGGAACTGAGCCTTGCAGATTGTGGAAGAAAAGTTTCAGAAATATGATTGCCTTCTGTGACCAAACACGTTTTAATTGTTTCATGCATGAAAAGTGGGAGTTACTCATATGTACAAGCACATGGTTTCATGGCAATTTTGGATAATCTGTGTGCAAACTGCCATTATCTGTCCCATCCATGGCCGTGCCCGTGCTCCTCGCTTCAGCTGGAACTAGTACCTGTCCAGAAAACCATCTAGCAAAAGAATAGGCCCCCATAAAAAGGGGTTTTGGCCAAATCAGCTGTCTGGGCCAGCTCTCAGCCCAGCTACAGTGGGCAGATCAAGGGAGGCCACAGGTATTTACAGCTAGGAGGACATAATCTCATACCAGATTGGATTTAAATTGGTTTGCCTTGCTGTGGAACCACACCTAAAGCCACAGCAAGGGCAGCAGGGAGAAACAAAACTGCCCTCTTCTCTCTTCAAAGCGTTTGTTGTTCATGAACCTCCCTATAGGAAGTAAAAGAGACAAGATTCTGGCTTTTTGGTGTAGGGTGATGGTGTAAAACGATTAAAACAGAGTTGTTTGAACATAACACGCTTGTACATTGGTGCAGCTAATGATAGAATCAGGCCCAGGATATATAGGAAGGACAGAAAATTAACTGCTTCCTCCATAAGCTATTGTTGGCACTGGAAGTATTTAGAAATATTTATTGCTATAATTTAACTAGGTCATATACAGAGCCTTCCTCTCTTTGGCAGAACAGGATATAGGAGCTGTAAAAGGCATGTGACATTTGAATGTGCTGCAACATGATTGATTTTATTTTTTTTTCTAGCTGTGTTTTACCTGATTACCTGATGAGGCTTGGGCAGTAGTAGCCCTTTATATGTCCTTTATACACTAGGATTGTTTTGAAGAGAATTATGACAAAAGGATGTAATGTGAATACACTCAACTGAGTCACACAGGTCTAAAGTAAAAATGGTACATTAAGAAGACAGACTTAAATAAAAGTCATACCTTTAACTAATCTTACGGGTAGTACAGTAGCACAGTAAATGAAAATAAAAGATTTCTTATGACAATGATAAGTCACAGAACCATGCTGTATAACTTGTGCTATTAAATACAACCTTTGTCAATTATTGCTAATCTATATGCATCTCATACTCCGCAAAAAAACAGATCTCAGACTTACTCATGGGCCTTCTGTTTAATTCAGCCTGTGCTTAAGGTTAAACTTCACAGCTGAGTCAAGGACACAGTAAGCAGTTGTTGTAGTGTGGAAGCAGAAGGCAGATTGTTAAGTCTTTCAATTTATTTTTAAATGTGTTTCCTTGAGGAATGTTACATCTTTTACTTTCTTAGAATAAGTTATTGCCTTCACCCCTCACTTCTCTGTGACTTCTTGCTTATGATGACTTGCTTATTGGTAAACAGCTGAGAGAAGAAGGCAAATGCCCTTGCACACTGTCCCTTCCTACCATTTAGGAACAAGGATTGACAACATGAGGATAGTCATTCTGACATACTATTTCAATGAGTTGTCAGCATCAACAAAATTCATACGTTAGTGCATCAACAAAGAATCCATTAAACAGCACTAGGAAGAGCTTCAAAGAGAGAATTGTGTCTGACTCTGCTCATGAAGCTTGTCTGAGGGTCGATTTCTGCGTTCTCTGCCTGGTTGAAGTTCTTTGAGCTCTTCTGTACTTCAGGAGTGCTACTAGCAGCAGTTCACTGGATAAAGGTGTATGTCTTTCATTGTATGCATTTGTTTTGCTAAAGATGTGTAAAAGCATGAATCATATATGGTGGGACACTGTTATTGCTGTAAAAACATTGGTTCCCAAAACTGAAACAAGCTGTATTTGCAACTTTTTTACCAGTACAGCCATATCCTCACTCAGATAATTTTGCTGCTTTTTACCATTGACTCTATCCTAGATAAAGCAACAAAAGGCTTAAATGTAGGTTTAACAGCTTGTCTGTACGGAAGTTTTTCAGTGAACTGAGACCCAAGGAGTGCTCTTGCAACAGATAATTGTGGGTGATCGGGCCTGTAAAAGCCACTGGGTTAAGAGTTTCAGCAGTAAGATTTCAACCATCCTATCAATCTCTCTTGTACAAGTATAAGTTAAAACAATAAGCACGCAATGGAAATCCTGAAAATCAGCTCTAAAGGCATTAATAATTTATTTTGCTTGCTAAACTATTACTTTCATATGTTTTACAGTATTCATCCAACCATAATTTTAGCTTCTGGGTATTCTTTATTGTAGCAATGTGCTGTTGAATATATACCATTACATTCTTTATATTACTCATGGGATGGGGTTTCAAATTCATGGTTTTCAATGGTAGGCATGAGCCTGCCATACAAAACTCTTGTAGTCTCAGCTAGAAAAGAAGTTGTCAGAGCTGTATGTCAGTATGTCAGAGCTGTAAGGTTAGAGGATTTAAAAAAAAAAGAAAGAAATTGGTGTTTTATAGAAGTCGTCTGCAGTGTAGGTAAATCAGATTGTTATGCATATGCATTTGGACTCTTGTAATTGACAAAGCTGATTTGGTGTCTTGAGAATGGTCTTGAAAACCGGCCATATGAGGAGAGGCTGAGGGAGCTGGGGCTGTTCAGCCTGGAGAAGAGGAGGCTGAGGGGAGACCTCATTGCTCTCTACAACTACCTGAAAGGAGGTTGTAGTGAGGTGGGTGTTGGCCTCTTCTCCCTAGTGATAGGCCAGGAGGAGATGGGATCAAGTTGCACCAGGGGAAGTTCAGATTGGCTATTAGGAAAAAATTCTTCACAGAAAGAGTGGTGAGGCATTGGAACAGGCTGCCCAGGGAGGTGGTGGAGGCACCATCCTGGAGGTGTTAAAAAAGGGTTAGACATGGTGTTTCATAAGATGGTTTAGGGGTTGTAGGACAGATGATTGGACTTGATGATCTTGAAGGTCTTTACCAACTGTGATGATTCTATGATTCCAGGAGGAGATGGGATCAAGTTGCACCAGGGGAAGTTCAGATTGGCTATTAGGAAAAAATTCTTCACAGAAAGAGTGGTGAGGCATTGGAACAGGCTGCCCAGGGAGGTGGTGGAGGCACCATCCTGGAGGTGTTAAAAAAGGGTTAGACATGGTGTTTCATAAGATGGTTTAGGGGTTGTAGGACAGATGATTGGACTTGATGATCTTGAAGGTCTTTACCAACTGTGATGATTCTATGATTCTCTGCTGTTGTTTAGAGAAAATACTGCAGAGATGCTGTCCAGAATAGGAGTAATTAATCAACCTAGCTCTTCTTCAATGCTAGAGTAAGGTGGAATATGTGCTACCAGTGCTTTTAAAAACTGTCTCTGTGGGCATTGTTCGTTTGCTCCAGATGGACAAGGTTCCTGAATGCAGGTCACTTCCTCCACCCCTCAAACTTGAGGAAGCTAAAGGAAAAGGTGACTCAGCATGGAGAATTTAACTGGTGGTAAAGCATTAATACTTCAGAGTTGTTGTTGGGCTTTTGTGGCTACCATGGTGTTGAGGGGAAGACCAAAGCTTGTGCTTGTGTGTGCAGAGGAGCCTCCTTTAATAGTGTGTATCACCGCCTCCTCTCTGCTGAGGGCAAGAGAGGACAGGATAAGGAACATCCATTCCCTTCACTGTTCACAGAGGTCCCTGAACTCACTTTGCCCACGTATTGCCAGTGATGGGAATAATAGCCTCTGACTACACACACACGAGGCAGTATTCTGCAGTTTTGGAAGTATTCCTATGAAGTAATTAGTGCTCTGCTAACGATATGGGAACTGACAGTTTGAAAACTGTGGCTATAAACTATCCCTCTCTTCTTATTCCTTGCCTCTTCCTTTTTCTTTCTCTGGGCTCATATCTTCCTCTAACATCTGCACATAGGTATTCTGACCCAAGCTTGCTGACATTTGAAAGTGGTAGTCTCCAAGTCTGCTTTTAGGTCATAAAGCCAAGCAAGTTATGATAGTGTGTTTTTATTTTCATTGTTGCACATGCAAGCGTTCGCCTTGCACCACTGCCTATGTTGCACTTGGTTAAATTTGTCTTTTAACACCACAGTGAAAACAAGCATGAGAGGATTATGGGAAACTTTTGGAAGTTCTCTTTCGGTAAGAAGGTTACTAACCTAAGAGTAGGAACCATTAGCTCCCCAGTCCTCAAACATCATCATCACGACTCTAGATCTGAGTAGCAAGGGAAAGGAAAGATGTACGGTTCATATGTTTATATGACAATTTTAGGCTAAGGGAAAAATCCCTGGAAATTATAAGATGTCCATTGAAATCAGTGACTGTTCATTTTTGGCTAGGAGAAAGACCAAAAGTACCAAAAGCAGACACGTCTGACATCTACTGAAAGTCTCATTTTGCCAGCCTGTTTTAAAATATACCACAAAAAATGCCCAATAGCCTTCAAATACAGTCTGCAGTGCCAGCTGATGACCAAACCTAAATGATTCTTTGGAGTTTCATTTAAATATTTGTGTGTTTGTTTTTGGAATTCAGGAAATCCTGTGTCAAGCCATGAGACTGTAAAAGCTGAAAATTATCATTTAGTGGGGGCTACCCAACTGGGGAGTGACATTGGCTATTTGTCATGAGCTGGAAGACTCCTGCTGAGGAGCTGGCAGTGGTCACACATTGCTCAGGGATGTGTCTAGTTGGGTTTTGAATATCTCTGTTGATGGAGACTCCACAGCCTCTTGGGGCAACTTGTTCCATTGTTTGACTTTTTTCACTGTAAAAGAGTTTTTTCTTATGTTTAAGTGGAATTTATTTATTTCAGTTTGTTCCCATTCCCTCTGAATGGGATTCTGTTCACTGAATACTATTAAGAGTGGTACATAAGAGCCTGACTCCTCCTTTACACCCTGACACCAGATATTTATATCCATTGTTGAGATTCCCCCAAGCCTTCTCTTCTCCAGGCTGAATGGTCCCTGCTATCTCAATCTGTCTTCAAATTGAAAATGTGAAAACCCTTTGTTTTGCTGGACTCACTCCTGTATATCATGTTTGTCTTCAGGAGCTCAGAACTTGGGAATACTAGAACTGGGCATGACACTTCAAATATGGTCTCAACATCTGTGTGCTGAAACTCAGGGTCATTCATTTGGCTGCTGTGTTAATGCGTAGGGAACAGGTCTCTGCTACCTCAGTGCTGGTTCAAGCATGCAGCATTCCCTCATAACTATCTTTTACTATTGTAGGCGTGAAGGATCCCAGTCCATCCCATGTCCCTTCCCTTTACATGTAACTTCCAACTCTTTCTAGAACCCCACAAGCAGGCAGTCCTCATCTGCTCATGTCCAGTTCCCCATGTCACCTCTTGGTACGGTGACAGAGCAAGGTGTCCATTCCGAAGAGTCTTGTACTAGGAGCCAAAATTATCCTTGGAGAGAAACCAACACTAGGCCATAAATCTCTGTGCTGGAATACAGCAAGGAATAAAAGGTAATTATGATGGCTTGTATGTGGGGTTGTGGCCCCCTTGAGCCTGTCAACTGCCTCCTCAAGTCATCTCATCTGGGTTGATCCCAGCATCTGCTCCGGCCATTACACAGAGCACGTGTAAGAACTGCAAGTCCTTGCACTCATGCCTTCCTCAAACAGAGGTGGATGGGGCGGAAGGATGCCTCACTCAACTCTCCAGCTACTTGGATATGTATTTCATCCTCTGGTGATTAAAGAACCTCTCTACCATCAAAGGAAGATATACTTAATTTGCTTATCTTGGTCTCAGATAGGAGAAAAGACATGGTGACACCAAAGCCAAACCTTTGGTATGTGCTGAAAGCTGGGAAGGGGCTACCTTCTTCCTGATGTGGAAGCAAAGGAGCTTAGATGTCAGTTCCACATATTTACTTCCTTCCCTTTTTTGCCCTGAACATACCAAACAAGTAGGCAGCAGGACTTGTCCTAACCAGAGAGCTTACAACACTACTCTGCAGTATCTAAAGTGCCTCTGCAGGGCTTATGTTGGTGGTCTCCAAAAACTGATCACAACTTTTTGTGAGCATGTATGCAGGGCTTTGATACCATCAGGTAGAAAGGCTTTGTTGTTTTGGTTTTTTTTTCTGTATGAATGTAAAGGATCTGTATTTTTTTGTAGTTTTAATAGAAATTACATTTTTTAATTACATTTTTTCTCATAGTGAAGATGTGTGAGCACTTGGAAGTGCTAAGAAGAGAGCTATAATGGTGCAGAAGCCTGAAAAATCATAGGGCTGCTGCTGGCTGTCACTCAGATGATTTTGTGTGACTTAAAATTCAAGAGATGTATATCAAGTAGCAGGAGTGAGTCACCAGAATGGGGATGACTCAAGTTGTTGCTATGAATTCTGTGAGGAATGTTAAATGGTGGGTTCTCATACCAGCAGTGCTTCAAGTCTCTAGGTGACAAGAAGGAAGCTTTTTAAATGTTAGCAGTAAGATGAAGTGAAGCCACATTGGGATACAATGGGAACAATAAGACTTTTGCCAGTTCACAGGCTAGGAACGTTGTGTAAGAATGTTACTAAATCTTCTCATGTAAGGATAAGAGTAAGGACAGTGATATAGTACTTCTGATTTTGCTTATTTGTTTATATAAATTATTTATATAAATAAAAAACAGCTATCAGCATCACAATGATGAAGACCTTCAGGAATATGTTTGAGAATTAGCCTGGAAGACAGGGTATACCTGGCACAAAATGAGAGCTTCCCAGCAGTGTCATGGTTCCTGCACCCAAAGGTTATTTTTATGTTTTGGGAGCATAAAGTCTGAGTGATATCAGTGATGCCATCATGCTTCTGAATAACACCAGTTCAGAGCAAAAGTACACTTGGGAAGTCTGCAGGCCTAATGAGCTTTTGCAATAATTTGTTTCTTGTGAACAGGGGAATCCAGTTTAAATAAAGGGAAGGTGAGGGCATGAAGCAGAAAGAAAACAGTCCTTGTGGCTGAACATTTTCAGGAGAGTACCAGCAGGTGATTTGGACTGGTGTATGAATGGAAGGCTGTGGAAAGCCATAAACTAGTGACCCAGACAGAATTAAAAGGAAGTGGAATTTCCACCTGTTCCAGCAAGTGCTTGATGATGCTGCCAATCTAAAATAATAACCCTCACAAAATTACCTTTCTTGTGTTCTGTTGAAATCTCTGAACAGGTGAACAGGCTCTGTTCAGCAGTCAGCTCTATGGCATGCAAGGTCTGGGTCCCTCTGCATGATTCTTTATTCCTAGATTGTGTGAAACAAGGTAACAGAAAATGTGCTCGCTTGCTTTCAGGGAGGATAGGTGTTACTGTATGACAATCCTAAGGTGATGAATCTCTACACAGGTCTTCAAAAAGTGGCCGTAATATTGTAATGTATTTAGCTTCAAATGCAAATTTCAGCCACAGAAAAGGATGTAAGTGGACAATATCTATTCCAGATGGAAAATTGCTGGTGTTTAGAGCTAGGATACTAGATTTAAAATAGAACAATTTTTCAACACTTTTACAGCTGTCAAGTGATTACTCTTACTGACCTAAGATTTATTCAAGACCACAGTCTTAATACATCTCTGCAAACCTGGAAGCTTATTGTTGCAGCCCTTGTATATACAAATTTCTGTTTCTTACAACGAATTCCTTAGCATTCTTATTCAATTGCACTGCTCCTCATATTAAGACCACTTATTTGTTTGGGGTGTTTTTGTTTTCTCTCCAAACCTCCTATCACCACGGAATCCCAGTTCCCTTCAATACATCCAAATCCAAGTCTTGTGCACAAGTCAAGTAAAAATGGGCCTTCTCAAAAGTGGATGAAGCACTCAACTGCAGTTAGTGTGAGTCCTTATATCCACAGTGGTAGTGTTGGCTTGTCTTTCAAAAAGAGTATGAAGCTCTGACGTAGTTCTTTCCGGCACACATAAATTTTCAGGGCAAAAACTCCAGCATTTCATGAACAAGTTTATTGATATCTTAAGAATTTTCCTGACTATACTAATCCAGGTTCTGGAATAATATGTGTATTCTTCTGGAGAACAGAGATTCAGGTTGAGCATGCTGGAAGAGGTTTTGACTCTTCCCAACCATCCTTTTTTTTCACCTGCCTAGTGAATGTTTTTGAGTTTTATTTGTTTGTTAACCATCTGTTATGCACCTCTCTAACTGTGTATTGCTACATGTGGGGAGAGAGACATTTCCGAGCTGTCTTTTGGCCTCAGCTCTAACATATCACTATGACCTGTAGCCAGAGCAGTTCTCTGTCGAAAAATATAAAACAGATCACAGAATCTGTTCTTACTGCTGTGTTGGCTTCCCTACAGAATGATGTGCAAACTAAAAATAGACATTTTCCAACTATCATGCAAGGCACTGAAACTCCACTAATTATTTAACCTTCTCACGTAACAGGTAGCCTGAATAAGAGCTTCTGTGAAGAAATTGGCAATCAAAGCACTTCAGAAACTTTTCAGCCTTGACTACTCCTACTCGTTTGCTAATTTTAGTGCGCTCTCTGTTGCCGTCAAGAATCTAGCTCAAAGCTCTGAGATTCTTCTCACTTCATCAGTATCGTAAGACTCCTTTTTTGTGTCTTATTTTTAGGCATACAGCTTCTGGCAATTAATGCACAGCCTCCTTTCTTAGGGAAAAGTGTGATTGTTAAGTACTGCAAAAACAGGCAGTGTTTCGCAAATGTTTGAGATTGGAAAATGAACTTTTTCCTATTTCATTCTTACTCTGTGTCAGGGGCAGATATTGTAGGTGCAGCTGAGTCTGTTTCAGTTCTCTCTGCAGGATTATCTGTAGTCCTAATATGTCCTGCACTTGCATGAATGTTTTACTGGCCTGGAGCTTAGTCTGAAACAGTAACTAGGAAGCCTGTTCTGAAGTAATGAAATATGCATCAGTGAACAAGTGAATAAACACAGCAGATTGCAGAAGAAGAAACACACTAGTTAAGGAAATGAACTTTGTTCATTTAATAAATGTTGTTTGTTCTGTTTTATAACTTGTAGTTATGCTCATGTAAGATTAGCACAGAGTGATCCTGTGTAGAGCAGAAAAAGGGCTGCATATATGAGCAGAAGGTGGAAGAAGCAGTGAATTGGACAAGGGAACCGCAGGGAACTTGATCCTGCCTGAATGAAAGCAGTGCTGTTGGCTGCCAAGTTCCCTTTCCTGTGTCTGAAGAGGGTACAATGACATTTATTATTGGTTAGTGTACAGTTGTTACTAAACAAGATAAAAAGAGCTTGTGATGTGCACAGTAGTCACAGAATACCACAGACCTGAGGAAGAAATTTCTTAATATGCTTGTATTTTACTTTTTGCAGCAGCAGAATATTCTTGAACGCTTGAGAAGAAGTAATGGTTTCTCAGGAAGATAAATTAGAGAGGAATTTTTGGATGGGGACAGAAACGTAGTAGTTCAATGCATGGCAAGAGTCTGACTATTTTCAAAAGACATATAGTCTTCCCTCCTCTCTCTTTTTTCCTTCCTCCCTGCCACTAAAATAGTGGTATAACTATTACATATTAAAAGATCAGTTTATAAATATGTGCTGACATACTACTGGATAGTGCAAAGAAGCAGCCAAATTTTGATTGCAATCGCTCAGCTAAAACTTTCACCTACATGTTTAGAAGGTATTTATGCTGATTCCCTCCTTGCAGAAGCAAAGCAGAGCTTGCTAAAATGACTTCCAGATGGAGGTTGCATCTTCCTTGATCATACATGACTATGCACAGACCAAATCAGGGCAGTCCTGAGGGCGCTCTTGCTTGATCCAAGTGAGGAATCTTCATCTTGGAACTCAAAGGGGACAGAGAAAGTTAAGTGAGAGTCACCTGCTTTAACTGGGCAAAAACACCACCAGATTGCAGTGATAATTGAGAAGCCATAGAACTGTTGCTGTGAATTTTGACTTTCGGCAAGGTGTTACATGGAGCACACCAAGTACAAGTGTAACATCTGATGTTCTTCTGACAGTCTAAGTGTTTTCTCCTGGATTACTGTTTTACCTTGAAGTGGCAGTAAATATGATTAAAAATAGGAATGAGGAAATGTGGGTGTCATCCATCTGATGCTATGGAGTAAACACAGCCTGTGAAAATGAAACGACTGGTAGGACAATACACCAGTTGATGATTAAAAGCTTTGGTTGTGTAGGGAGCAAAGGCCTTTCAATTGGATAACCATAATCTGAAACTGTCAACAGGAAAAGTGGGAAATGCAGTGGTTGGAAGAGAATAGAGTCATCCTTTGGGTTTATTCAACATACTGCTCTACTTTGGAGCAATTATTGAAAGTGTGGGATAAGTCTCTCTTCTTTGTAAAAGTGGTCAGAAGCTTAACTGAGGAGCATTATCTAGGCCCATAGTCTGTACTCTGCATTGAAAAGCATCTTTGCATCTGACTTCAACTGGTGTGCTGGGAAACTGTTCAGAAAAACAGACTGATTGAAAAAATGCTAAAATTAAGCCAGACCTAATCTGCTGGAGTCCTTTGAAGATCACACAATGGATGTTAGTGTTCTTAGTGATTTGTCTCCAGCTGCTAAAATCAAAGCACTCAGTGATTTGGTATAGAAACCAAATGATCGCATCTGTACTGCCCAAATATTTAGCATATCACTCACCAGACCCTTCAGAGCTCAAGCTTCTATGACTATAGCTAGGCATAAAAACCTACGGGTCAGCCCATCTTATTTTTGTTGTTATTATCATTATCATACTTTTAGTCCTTCTCACAGGGGGATATGACAGTGATAGTTTACTTAAAAACACATCTGACAGCCTTCCCCCTGCATGTTTGACTCAACAGATGCTGTTGAGAAAATCAGAAATGCTTTTACTGTCTGTTCCTCCAAGTCACCCCTGCTAGAAAACGTGCATATAATTGTTACTTAAAACAAACATTCAGTTACGTTCTTCCTGGAAGATTTTAATATACTTTAAATTACTACATGTGATCCCACTGGGACTGCTTTTATGCCTGGAAAAAATCAGAAAGTAGCATACAGCATGTGCTTTATTTAACACAAAACAAACAAACAAAAAAAACAAAAGCAGAGTAGTTGTCCAAAAACCCAGACTTAGAAAAGGAGACTTTCTTTCTCAGTAGACCAGGGAAGTAGCAGTGTAATTCCTTGCTGGGATGCTTCAGTTCTGACCTGAAGAAGTTGCCTGCAGGGTTGTTTCATTCCTTCACTTGTTCTGTTTGTGGTATCTCTCTTGTGATTGGTGTGGATTTCAAAATGCATCTGTCCTTCAGCCTTCAGGTAAGCTGTGGACACAAACCCCTTTCAGGCAGGCTACTCATGAGCTGTTGCAACCTAATGCCTTTTAGTCACCATCAGCAACATAGCCTGTATCTGTTTTAGACACCCAGAGCTTTGAGGCTCCATGTAGTGTTTCCAGGCCACTGAACAAGGTGTTCATCTCTTCACGCAACCTTGCCATGGAAAACCCAATAAAATAGGCCAGCAAGATTATCAGTTTTAATGCCATGAACAGTCTCCTGGCTCTTTGCTCTGGGGTGGTCAGGTGTTGAGAAAGCATGGCAATTTGTCATTGTATTGAGAAAGCAAGAGGAGCTTTAGAACCTTGACACACATACAGATGTCATACATTTATGTGTAAAATGGCACCTTTCTTAGAAATTATGCTTAACTGAGATGTCAAGTATGTGCAGGGGATCTTAATGATCTAACAGTCAGAGACATGCCACATAGAAATATTTGCTCTGCTTTGCTTGATGAGAAGTAAAATAAGAGCATGGAATAATTCAACTCCTACCAAAAGGCGTGGTGCTGCCTCAGCAGTGTTATCTTTTGGGTTGAGGGTAGCTGTGTCATCACTAGTTGTCCAAGTGCTGCAGCAGTTGCTGACCTACCTGTCTGTGCTGCAGCCCTTCCTAAGCCATGAGAGTAATTTCATGCAAAATTACTCCCTAATTAAGTTGCACAGTGGTAGAGCCAGCACAAGCTGTACCGAAAAAGGGATGCCACTTTCCAGTAGGTACCAGAAGCTCAGCATGATGTTAAGCAAATGGAATAAATGCCTCTTCACAGCCCAGTGCTCTCTGTGTTTGACCTTGCACTGCCAGCTATTGTGTGTTGGCTAATAGTACCCTGGCTGTACTATAAACAGAAGCCAGTTAGTGACCTCAGTTTCAGTAGAGTTAGGCCTCGTATCCATATTTTGGATTGTTACAATTTGAAAGGTAGACTGGAATGTACAATTATATTTCATAACCTGGTGCTGCACTGTTGGGCTATTATTAACCGAGGCACCCTGAGGAGCTGGAAAGAAAATCAAGAAATAAGAAGTCCATTTATATGTATGTTCTGGTGTCTCCACTGTTACTAGTAGGTGTTATATAATTTCCATAAGGAAAATGTGCTTTTTTGCTGCTGCTCTTGATGTTCTGGAATGCAGAGTCTTTTACATAAATTGAAAGAACATTTCATAATAAATTTTTGTTGAAGAATCTATTAAATAAAGGAAAAATTATACTAGGGAGACAGATCATCCAACTGCAGAAACTATTCCCCTCAAAGTGTGAGGAGACAGAAAAGTGAGAGCCATTACTCTGGTTGCATTAGAAGACTACATTTATCTGGGCTGGTTACAAACCGAAGAGTAGTTAAGTAAGGTTGGCTGTTTCAGGTTACTTTAGACAGAGTGATTACTGAAGTAGGGGTAGGGAATAGCTTTCTCAGACCCAATGCCTACAAAACCATTGCCTTGGCATTCCGTGCACTGTGCTGCTGGCTGCTCTGCTACATGCATAACCATTGCCAGTGGTTTTCTTTGCACCTGGGAGCCATTGTCTATACTGCAAACTAAAAATTTTGGGGGTCTTTCCCTTAGAAATAAAATAGTGAAGACACAGAAGATACGGAAGTAGGCCCAAAATGTTTCATTGAAGTAGAGAATATGTACTTGTGGACAAGTAATGGGTAGGCTTGGCATTTTGCTATGGGAAAAGGTTTTGTGTTCATGAAGCTGCTATACAACCATCTCTGGAGAATTATATCCTCTTTGCTTATACAGGTCAAAGCACCCCAAAAATAAGCAGCACCCTTGGTCTCTTAGGAAGACTCTTGTTCATCTTTTACAGCTGTGTTTCACTTTTTTTCTTAGTGGAACTTTACTTGCTTGTACTGCATCCATCAATACATCACTGCTGCTTAGTCTCTACACAGATGACTCTTTCTAGAAGGGTAACCCTTTTGTTGTGGTCTTAGGTTGGTCCTCTCTTGTGTGATTGCTTTTTTCATTGTAACCCCCTTGCTGATATAATATAAGTAAGTATGAAGGCTTCACCTGCTGTAATAATTTGTGTTCCTTTTTAAGCAGTTTAGGGAACTCAATCTCCCTTAAGTAATAAGGTAGAAAATATGACTGGTGACACTAATCTGGTCTCTGGAAATTAGGTAGCATTGCAGCTTCTCATATGGCTCCAACTAAGGGCAGCATCCCACTGTGCTACATCAGGAGCAGAGTAAACTCCTCCAACCATTGTTTCACATCCTCTGCTATTCGTTCAAGGATGGTATTAAATTATTTTTGTCATATTTCATGGTTGGCACACAGGGTGTTACTTTAGTCAACAAACATGGGACATTGCACTCTTATAGGTTCCTCCTTGCCTGATTACCCATCCCTGGGGAGATATAAGGATGAATGTTGACAGTTTTCCCATTCCTCTCTCATCCTGTTGCTAGAGTTAGAATGTGAGAAGGGATGAGGAAGCCAACTCCTTTGTAAGATTTTCCTGCTTTATATAGGAAATAATATGTGCAGTCCCAACTTTACTCTCTCTGAAGGCTACACGTCACAGCCTACTAGCTATCTTAGCTTTCTTGTAGGGAATCAGAGCTTGATGTTCTTGCCTAGCAAAATCTTTAGGGCTTGCTCGGTCTCAGGTGTATCTTTTTCCCCTTCAAACTTGAAAGGAAGAGGGAGAAAGTGAGAAGGAATGTATCTGCAGCAGAGGTACCCTCAGAGATCAGATCAAGGTACTGTCTGTCATCATTGTGTTTAGACTGCCAAATAAAATAATGATTGGAAATGAAGATTAAAATTTGAAATCTTCTTTAATGTCTAATGAAAAATCAGTAATCTTAGCATAGCATATGGCGTTGCGTTCAACTCTTAGTGCTGTAGGAGTAGTTTGCAGCTGACAGCACATATGTCTGTGCAGTATGCTTTAGATTCCCCAAATTTAGATATTCCATTGAATCAGTAATTTTTAAGCTTGAAATGTAAGCATATTCCTCTTCCTCTTTCTTCTCCTGCTCTGTCCCCCATGCCCCCAAAAAGCAAACTTTGAAACGTTAAGGATTTCCTAATGCTTTGGAATTGTCTCCTGGGCTCATCTGGAGTGATCCTTTTGCTCATGCTTCCAGTATTCCTTTGAAAAAATAAATAAATAAAGGTACTTGCATTTATGTTCAAGGGAGCAAAGGACCCCAAAAGAACTTCAGATGGCATCTCAGAGCTCACATACCTCCCAGGAAAGCCTACTGAGTTGCTAATTTCCAATTCTAGAAAAAAATTGTTGCAACTGCCAATATGGGTTTGAGCAAAAAGGACAACTTTCAGGTTGTCTGAGCTTTCCTTCTATAGAGCATTTATTAATCCAATTTCCAAACTCTCACTAACTCATTAAAGTGTGTGGATAGTTGCAGAATCAGAGAATAGTAGGGGTTGGAAGGGACCTCTGGAGATCATTGAGTCTAACCCCCCTTACAGAGCAGAGCCATCTAGGGCTGGTCACACAGAAATTGTATTCTTCAGGAAGAAAGAATACAAAATTCTCTCATTAAAGACTTGCTTTGTTTGGCTCCCTTCAGAGTAGAATGTCAGACTTTATTTCTTATGGCATTAGATTTTGTTTGTGTTTCATTACCAGTAGCGCTTGTATCACATCTTTGATACAATTTATATTCTGGCATTTGGATTCCAAAGCAGAAGGCCATATGTACATTAATTAAAATTTATTTTTTAAAAAAGTGGTTGAATGAACACAGAAGTAACACCTCCTTAGTTTGAAGGGATAGCACACACGCCTTGGCAAATTCATGCACGCTCTCCTGAAGGCAAAAATCTAATGAGTAATAAAGAACTGTTCAGCATGAAGTCAAGTTTAGCCATGTGCTTTCATGACTGCTAAGGTGAATTAGGTATGAGGAAATATTTGAAGAATAAATGCTTGGCTGCAAAGATGTGCATATTAAGAGAGTCTGTATCAGGCTATCCGAGTGCAAACTTGAATACTTCACAGGCACAATACTAGGTGCAGTTTCTGACTTACTCATTTTCATACTTCAAAACTAAGTTTTTCTCTTTGAATATGCAATAAGACTACAGGAGCTTGGGATTCATTTGCTGTTTTCATTTGCCTGCATCCATCCAGAGCTGTAGCACATGAACTCTGTGCAGTTGAGTACTGGCATGTGAGATGGCTCCCTTTCAACCTGTTTTATACCTCCTAAAGGGCTCTTCTGCTCGCATCACTCTGGCCTGTGGACTTAACTCCCCTTTACCTGCAGTCTGTCACTAAAGTGCAAGCTATTTTCACTGTCCCTACATGTACGTAGCTTAAAATCCTCTGCAATGGGTTGGCAAGCCTTTTGGCAAAGGCACTTTTACCCTACATTGTCCAACAGATATCATCTTCCAGCTCTTCTTCCTCGAAGAGGGGAGCTTTGGCCATGAAAGCCAAACCACTGCTTGCAACACCCGTTGCAGAGCCTGTTGTTAATTCTCCGTGTGCCTTCCCTCCTACCCAGGCCTTCCCCTTCACCTGCAGAATCAAGGAGGTCATCTCCTGGGCTCTCATGCCCTCTACCTCTGCTCTCCAAGTTCTCTAGTAATTCTTGAAATAGCATCTACCTGTCTTGCTCTAGTTATTCACACTAGTCACACACCAAAAAAAAAAGAGATGAAAAATTATTTCAGAAACTGTGTTTCCTTGGTATTTTACAACTTCACAATGTCTATTCCATGAGTATTCTTAAAAGACCAAACAGACTATACTAGTGGTTCTAATTGTTTCAAGAAAGTACCCTGAACAGTGTTATTGCCTGAAATGTGGAGAATTGATTATTGAGTTGAATAAGCCAGACTTTCTGGAAATACAAGATTTGCTTCCTAGCAGAGTTGTCTCTCTCTACATATATTAACTTGTTTTGAGTAAAAATATATGTAGAACTGTAGGGACTGCTATCAAACAGAAAAGACTTTAGGAAACAGGGTTGAATCTGAAATTCAACACATACAAAATCACCTTGAAAACAGGGGCCAGAACACCTCAATGGAATTCAGCCCTTTCGTTCATTTTTCATGAGCAATTATAGAAGTGTTGTTCTGTCTGCGAGAATGTCTGCAGAATGTCTCACTGACAATTCTCCAATAGTCTTTTCAATACAATAACAATTTACAATATAATATTATAAATCTTTGGATTTTCATGCTGATTTCATAAGGAGTTTCAGCAAGGGAACAGAGAAGCACTACAAAAATCATATAAATAGGCAGCTCTCAGACAATTTAGACGCTGAAAGTTGTTTGCTCGGGATATTTGAGAAACTTAAGCAAATTAGGAAAAAAATAAGTGTTTTTTAAAGCAAAAAAAGAAGCTAAATATGTCTTGGTAGTATCCATTTGGTTTAATTCATTATGGGTTTATTTTTGGAACTTAATATTCTTATGTTCTTTTGCCTACCACTGCCAGTTAATGTTTTTGTTACCTGTGACAAAGATCGCTTGCTCTTCACAATGTCATGTTCTGAGAGAGCTGGCTGCTATAATCTGGCTTCCTTTCAGTGTTCATCTGCTCATCATTCTGATCCACCATATCAGAGTCTTAGTACAGTCCAGCAACATATGGCGTATCATGAAGAAACAGTTTATATTCCTGGTGCAATCTCCAGCAAAGGTGATTAAAAACTGAATAAAGCTCAGATGATTTTTAACAACTAAATTTTTCCTTTTCCATGGCATTTTCTTTCCAGCTTTTAGGAGTATGTGTATGTGCTGCCCTCTAGCAGAATATTATATAGCATAGCTA
This sequence comes from Chaetura pelagica, assembly GCF_000747805.2. Classification (NCBI taxonomy): domain Eukaryota; kingdom Metazoa; phylum Chordata; class Aves; order Apodiformes; family Apodidae; genus Chaetura; species Chaetura pelagica. The sequence goes on from NW_009953786.1 coordinate 9,113,915, forward strand.
TTGTTTCTAATTGCTTAGATGCATAGGGACTCGTCTCTTGCTACACAGAAATTGTCCCTGAAAGATGGGCTTATACTTTGGAGCCCAGCTGCAAGGAGGAAGTATCACTCAGAGTTTCTCTACCTGTCCCCAGTATCACACCACAAGTAGTGGTGGTCTCCACCTCCTCATTAATGTGGTGTTCTTATATGGGTGTTGCATATAGATGAGTAGCTGAGAAGGGATTTCCATGCGCCCCTTCTCCATCAGTTAGGTAGTTGTTTCTGGATGCCATGACAAATATTTGTGCAGCCTTTTCTGAAGAGTTTGAGAGCAGCCCCGAGGGCTGTCCTTGTAGTAGGGGTTTGAGCTCTTTTAAAAAAACAAAACCAACCACATTTGGACACCAGTATTTGTCTGCTGGGATTAGTCCTTCAATGCCTTGAGGTCTGCTACAAGTGTGAAGGGAATAATCTACAATGTGAAATATGAATTATTGAAAGGTATATGATCATCTGAGCTAAAATACTGGAGGAGAAACACCAATCTGGATCTAAGAGATGGAAGGACTTTCTGCATGTCTTATATAACATGGGAGAAGTAAAAACATCACATGAATGACATTAGAAGTTCTAGCCAGGGAAACACGTGATTGTCTGTGTCAAGCTGTAAAGATGATGTAATACAGCTTTCATTAGAGGAAAGTTGGAGGTGGAAACACTGTAATTTTTTTAATTATTTTTTTTTTCCCATTGAAAGATGTAATTTCATGCCAAATTTTAATTTATTTCTTTCTGGCATATGAAAAATATGCTGTATAATTACATCTACATTTGATAGGGCACATGTTTGAAAATTAACCTTGACTTACAGAAACTTGTAATTTATGCCACTTATAATTAAACAGATTGAAAACTTCATTTAAAGTCTCATAGAGAGGATCCAGTCACTGACTTTTTTTTTTATTTTCTGAATTGATATTTGATTTTTAAGAGCACTTTCAAATGAAAGTAAAAAAATCAGCCTCAAGCTGTTAGCATGAGTATCCCTTCCCCCAATTAACATTGTTTTTGAATTTTCAAGATATGATTACTTTTGAAAAAGAACTATTTCTCCCCTGTATTTTTTTAATACAGTGAGACCATCTCTTATTTTATTTGTTTTGTGTAACACCACATAGATGGTACACATGGTGGGAGCAAAGAGATAAAGAGGCTTGGAGAGTCCAATCAAGAAAGAGGCCAAGTGATGGGTCACTCGGGTTCATTGGTGGGTGTAGGAGGACAGAAGGAACCCTTTTCCTCTTACCTGCACCTGTTCAAGAAGCAACCACCATCAGGTGCAGGGTATATAGCTAATGCTACCAGCCATCAAGGCAGTAGGTTATGCTACATGACTCCTTTTCTAGTAGTAATTCTCTTTAGGGTGCACCAGCTGGGCCTGTTGTTGTGAATTTGGGCTTAACTTTCTTCAGTTGCTGCTCTGATACCTCTCAGTATCCACAGAGATGAAATGGCACACTAAGCCTTCAGAGGTACTGTAAAGCATAACTGCAGTCTTTTGACAGACTCTTTCTATTGCTGCCAGGTGTCTTCATTTATTCCTATTACTGTGTCAGTTATTTGGGGTTATTTTCCTGTCTTCAACTGATTTTTTTCCCTTCTTTTTCCTTTCTTCCCTCTAACCTGACTTTCTGTGTAAAAGGGAGGGTAAGGTGCCTGTTTACCAGATGATGCATTCAGGATGTGACACTGGGGGCCCCTACCCAGGAGGGGCAGCAGATTGCCAGTGTCATTACCTTTGGTGCTTTTAGCAAGATCTGGGGAGGGATGAGGAGGGGGCTAAATGCCCACTCCTTATGGAACAAGCAAAATAAAATGGAAGTGTTGAATGCTGTGGAGGTAATTGGTTTGAGTAATCCTTGCTTGTTGAGAGATAGAGGCTTAAAAGTGTATTTAGAGTAAACTTTTCAGTAAATTGTCCTGTGGCAAGACTTGGTAATGTTTTTCCAAGTGTCCTTCAACATACACAGAAAAAGTTCTTCAAGAAGTGTATTGCTAATGTGAGCGTCTCCTGCGTCAGCAAGAGTCAACAGCTTGTTCTTTGATCTTTCTTTGTCCTCTTCATGCTAAGTATCTTGCTCCTGTCTTGGAGCATGGGGCAGGAAGGACAACTAGCTCACCTCCTGAAGCAATTCACAAGTTTCAAGTCCCATGATAACCATATATAAAGATTTAATTTAGAGTGAAACAGAGAGCATCTAGTTCAGATCTACCAAGAGTTATTGCATACTCCCAGATAAAATTTGGGACCTTTCTTACTAAAAGCCAAAAAGCTTCAGAGCTTTCAACAGTGTATTGGGTGAAGCTTATAGGTTTCAAGTAATAAAAATATCTATTAATAAAACCATTTAGTACTACTTAGATACTGGAGCTCTTGCTGATACCTCTGCAAAGGGACAAGTTGTGCAATCTGCATTCAACAGGAGTCCTAATACTTGAATCTTGGTGCGTGGACTCATTGTGTAGCTGATTACCCAAGAAGAGGGTTCACACAGAGCCACAAACTGGTCTGAAGGCAGTTTAAGCAAGGCTGCAGGAGGTGCTGAGAAGAGGGTTGGGGCCTCATAGTTAAATGGTTTTCTCTAATGTCATGGTTTACAGTATTTCTCCTCTGTTGCAACTGAAAAGAAGAGCAATTCCACTGGGAACAACAAGACGGTTCATGAAATAGTAATCATAATAAAAGTTTGAATAATTTTGAGCATTAATACAGTAGCATCTGAATTCAGTGTAAAGCTTCTTAGTTTTAGATTTCAGAAGTTTCTATCCAAGTGACTTTTCATGGGCAGCCATACTTAAACCTTAGTTTGAGCGTTACATGGTTCTTCCACTAATACTAGAAAAAGCTGTAAGCATCCTTATAATAAAATCCAGTCTTAAAAAATTTGAGAAACTGTCAGTTTCTTGATGGCAATGGCGTTATCTTCGCTGGTGATTGAGATGTGTGATTGTCAGTCACATAATGGGGATTTTGCGTGCCATTGCTATTGTTGTGCACAGACCTGCCTGAGCTAGAGCTGCAATCAGTGGTCTCAGTTGAAATAACTGGTTGTGTCAATTTGGCACAAAATGTTTTGCTGAATGCTTCAACTTACTTTAAGTTTTTAGTATGTCTCCATGCCTATTATATTGCGAATTTACTGCAATCTCTATGAGTACAGCAATGAGAGGTGATTGTGCACTAGAATTTATTTCAGTGCTAATGCCTGAGGTGATGCACAGCAAGGAGCAAATAATCTTGCACTCAAGGTCATGTCAGCAGCATCCTGAGGTGTGCTGCAGTGCAAGAGGAGATATAATTCTTCTGTCTCTAAAAATGCACCTTTGGGCAGGAAAACTCACCCTGGTGGTGCTCTTGTTTCTTTCAGTGGAGGATCCCGTTGTGCCGTGTGGAGTCAAAATGGGAGAAGACAGTGGAGATGCAGTGTGTATGTGTGGGATATAGTCAGACAAAGGCCACCTGGAGGAAGTGTCACACTAAGCACAGGATATATTTTATGCTAGAAAAAGTGCGTGTCCCTGGTTCTGTCTAACATGCTGAAGAAAGGAGAGAGAAAACAGTCTTCTGAGGTTGTCCCCATGCTCCTGTGCAGATAGCCAGCAAGCTGTGCTGGCCTATTTTCCAGTCAAAATTAGAAAGCAGGACATGATTACTGTGATGTGCAGTTACAGAGCTAAATCAAGTTTCTACTTGGTGAGAAAATAAATATAATTTGTGTATTAGTTTTTTCTCATTCCTGGGGATCTTCTACAAATGTCTTGTCAATGCAATAGGCTTTTTTTCCCCCCTTTATTTTTATAGGAAAAAAATAGGAATCAACATATTACAGTTAGAGGAAGATTTAATATTTTTCTGATGTTTGGGCTATTCCAGCATTTTCGTGAAAGCTCCTGCTTGTGGTTCATTCTCAGCCTGCCCAAGTGAGCTGTAATGAGCACTAGGTTAATATAAAAAGAGCTAGTCTCCCTACTTTCTCCTTCTTTGGGAACACTTACTTGATGTGCAGCTCTGGTTTGCTCATTTTTTTGTGGGTTGTTTTATTTTTTTGCTAATATAGATAGCCAAAAAAGTGTGGAACTTAATTAGGAGTGGTGAAAATCACTGTTCTGTAAGTAACCCACCTAACTGGTGACAACTGGAGGGATGAGGTGCAGGACATGGCTTGGAGTGGGGTTGGAGCTGTGCTGTATGGTGCAAATGTTGAGTCCTCTGCACTTTCATTTCTGAAAGCCGGGTTTTGCTCAATGAAAGTAGCGTTTTTGTTGGTTTTTAATGAGTATTTGATGCTCTTGTGCTTTAATTCCACCACCCTCCCCACCCCCTACCCCCCCCAACTATTCAACTCACGAGTAACCTTATATGTGCAAAATTTGAGCATACAGATTAATAAGCCTATTTTCCAGTGTTCAGTTAGAGATGCTTTTACATTAATACCCCAGCATTTCAAAAGTACCTGAATGCCTTGGGCCATGTTTCAGACAGTTGCTGATGTTCTCCCTGGTCACTCTTCTGCAGAAATGAGATCTAGGAGAGGATAAAACTGAAGCTTAAGTGGAGTGAAGGGGCCTCCAGATCAGCATGGCTGCTCTGACCCCTTTCCATGTCTGTGGCAATATCAGGAATTGAATTGAATGCATTTTCCAGAGTGTTACTAACTGAAACCTGCACATATGCTTTATTAAATAAGGAGAAAGTATGGGAAAATTAAACAAAAGAAGAAGGGGGAAAAAAAAAGCTGCCTAATTCTTAAATACTGTTGTAAAAGATGCCATAGAAATTGGATACAGATACTGAATTTAGAGTAATATGTTTCTTTGTAATCTAATTACATAAGTATTGCTATGCTTTGTTTTGGAAATGGAACTGGGGAGGGGACTTTAACAACAACAAAAATAGAAGTATTTAAGTCAGCATAAGATATAAAAGCAATTTCCTTTAAAATGGAAAAACAAGAAATCTCAGCACTGTGCATTCAGTCCACATAATAAATCATGTCTTATTGAATGCTCCAAATCTGAGAGGTGACACTTAGTACTGGCAACTTTCCAGGAGTCGGCAGTAGCTAAATGGTGCAAATGGGCAAGATACCAGTCTTTTGTTTCTTGTCCAGTTTTAGGGTAGTCTCTTGGAAATAAGAAAATAACAGGATTTCCCTGCCCTGTGTTGGATCTCTAGTATACATCTAAAACCAAAGAAAACAGAATTTTGTTTTTCAGTTAAACCCCCCCAAAAAGGAAAGAAAAATAGTATCTGGAAGCTCTCTTCTCAAATTCTGCCAATTTTAATAGTAGAAGGTGGCCTGTTTTGAAGTGATACAATGTGAAGCAAAGAAATTATCTTAGTGAGTATGAGGGTGTTGAGTCTGTGGTCTCTGAAGTGTATGTCTTTTAGTGATTTATTTTATTTCTAACCAGTGCTGCTTGTTCAGTTTGATTTTTTTGCCTTTAATCAATCAATCAGTGTTTCCTATTCCTTTCTCGAGCGTTTGAATGTTGCCCGTGTGAAGCAGATGACTGCCACTTCTTGGAGACTCATTGCAGCAGGCTCTCACCTAAGTTTCCACTGATAACTGGTGTTCTTGCAAGCACACGAGAGGGTCTCATGGCACTCTGCCAGCCTCGGGGTGAAGGTAGACAGAGCCAGCCATGCTTGCTGGTGTTTCCGTGACCCCCCAGTGCTGGTGTTGCTTTGGGTCTGAAGGGCTGTGCTTCCAGCCACCAGTGCTTTGACACTGCCTGCAGTCACCTTCCTTGGCAAGGCATCTGTGGGTTTGCAAGCCTCTGATCTGAGTCCTGGCTGTGCTGGGAAGTGGTGACACTTCTGGAAGAGTTGGCGTGGCACAGCAAGCCATGGTATTTTAACCTACTATGCCGTGTAGGCCTGCCAGAGGAGGAAATAAACGTCAGTTGAAGTGTCAGCTCATGCCTGAAACCTTGTCTGTCTTAACTTACAGCAAGAGTTGCCCTGCTGGCAGCAATGCTAGGGAGGAAGTGTTAACAAAAATTTGCTTATGATCTTGTCTGTCTTCCACAAGTTCAGAACAAGCTATACTTTTTTAAAAGTGTTTCATTTGCTAGGAAAACTAGTGCAAAAACTGATGTGTACTGGAACAGAAGAGTTTGTATTTGTAGCGTGAAGAAAATTTAATATGTGGATCAGAACTTTGAAGACCAAACTGGACGAATCTCTGAGCACCCTGGTCTGTGATCCTGGGTGCTGGGCTCATATCAGATTAAACTAAACTGTAGGGTGAGTTCTAGGAGTATATAACGTGCTATGCTCATCAAGGGCTTTCTACCATAGCCTTCAGAGATTTGAAAGAGGCCAGAGGAGCATGGGTGGCATACATGGACATAGACAGTTATTTCAGGGTATGGGGAAGAGAACAGGAGACAGTGCTGACTTGTTTGTGACAGCCAGTGAGATCACTGGAGTATAACACAATGAAGGACACTGTACATCTCATACCTGTGACACTGCTTGATCCACAGGGCACACGGCTTTGCTAATCTGAGGATTGTTTTCAAACACAGAGTAGTAAAACTCTTTAAAAAATTGTTCCTTTGTCACTTTCCTTCCCGTAGCCACTTTATTATGTTGGGCACCTGTCTCTGAAATTAGAAAAATCATCATTTTATATCATCTGTCTTACTTAAAGAGAAAAACTTGGGTATGCAGATTACTTCCTCAGCAAGTAACTCTTCACAACATAAGCACATGTACTGATGATTTAGCTGACCTTTCTCTTCTGGGCCCTGATAGTCATGTAACTGCTGTTTGCTTTCAGGAAGCAAATGCTGAATCTGTCAGGCTCCTGTGCTGGGTTGATTCTGAATGGTTACAGAAAGAACCAGTATATGTATTTCTGTGGTATTTGAGTTTCTGCATTGGTATCACTGCTAGTCACATAGTGAAGACTGAGAATGCAGAGCATCTCTACAAAGCATGCTGTCTCTTGCTTCTGAGTGACATTTAGCACAAGGCAGAGGAAAATTTCCAGTGTCTTTGGTATCTCATCTGATATTGTCAAGCTTATTCCCAGAATCAGAGACTTGAATTTCCAGTGGTGTGCTTTTTCCATTTCACTGACAAATAGTGTTCTTTGGTGGAGTTTTTCCCCCCACAGTGTATCCACTCTTCAGCAGTCTCTGGAGCAGAAAAGTATTTATGGCTAAAAAAAAAAAAATTAGTTTTTCCAACTACACTGCAATTATTTTGAGGGGAACACGGTGGGAGCTCTTCTTTTCTCAAAATGGCTGCCCTATATACAAGATTTCTAGTCCAAGGTACAGTTAACAAATCTAGCTTTTCAGATTCCCAAATTAGTTTTAACATGCACACATCATTACTTTTATGAAATGCTTTCAGATTACCCTGGTTACAAAATACTACTTGTAATCAGATCAAGTTGAACAGGAAATCCAAACTTAAGTACAGAGTCTCGTGAGTAATAGCTGTAGAAATTATTTAAATAAATTGTGAGCAATTTCTTACGCAGTGGCATTGTCCATTAGGATGCTTAATTGACTTTTCTGTGCCAAGCTTAGCTGCAATGCTGAAATCCTAAGGGAAGAAAACATCTGTACTGAAATTGATGCACAGCACTTCATTTGCATTGAGACATGAGTGACAGTTTTTCTTTCATGTATCTGTAAGCATTGATTAAAAATGAAAAAAGAGCAAAAAACGTTGAGGGGAAGAAGCTGGAATCCAGAGGTTGAGGACTTTTTGGAAATACCTGTTTGGATATATGGAGAAAAAGGTTTGGGGGGTAGGATGGGGAGCACGTGCAAGAAGAGGGGAAAATCTGTAGACATGGGCTGTTGGTTTTTTTTGCCTTGTATGGGGAAACCCCAGTGGAGAAAATAGTGCTGAGCTATGAGGACAAGCATTCAAGCTGATCTTGTGTGAGCAGTAACAAATTCTTCAACTGTGGTCTCTATCATGGTGGGAAACAAATGTCATTATATAGAGAAGAGTACTTTTATTATTATTATTTTTCTTTTCCTCTAAGTTTTTAATTTCTTTCCTAGTAGCATGAGGAAATTTCGCAGGTGGATTCCACCATCCATCCAAGGATTTGTGGAATACAAACTTGTTTCCTGTCTGATTCCACTGAAGTAGCTCAAAGATTTCTGTTGAGTTGGGTTTGGGTTGAGGGTTAGAGGAATGAGGGCTTTTTGCAGGTGTTTACTACATTCTAGATCGAGTTCGTTGTGAGAATGGTTGGTTGATGGGAAAGCCAGCTTTTTGGTTTGTGTTCTACGAGTTCTTGTAGTACATTTTAAATAATATTGTCAGCACCTGGAGACAATTTTGTGCACGAAGAATTTGACAAAACGTCATCGTGCTTTCTTTTTCATTTTGGATTAGTTGTTGAATTTACATCTAGTTCATAACTTATTTTTTATATTTTTTATATTTTTTATTCATATAGCATGATTTACATCAGTTAAAGTATCTTGTTAACAAACCTGATTGCTTTGACCTTAATATGTATATATAATATATTATATTAATATAGTATATAATATATGTATATATAATATAATATATAATATAAATACATAAATATA